>NC_056734.1:347879433-348234433 GCF_019279795.1 Protopterus annectens | reverse complement strand
TGTGTGTGTGTGTGTGTGTGTGTGTGTGTGCATTTCATTCTTCCCAAGAAAAGGGCATTTTAGCCAGATGTAATCATGTACATTTACTCCCAGTGTCTATTGAACTATATGTGTGTGATGATAATTTTATCCTCCATAGGATGCACAATTACTTAAATAGGAAATGCTGGAGGGACAGATTTATCTCCCAGTGACTGTCGCACCTTTGAAATAGTCTAACAGTTCATGTGAAAGAGAGCACCTCTATGAAACTGTTCAAAAGTAACCTGGAAGAGTGGATGGTGCACCATAAATTCTTCCTAGAAATAGCACCCACAATGGTCTTGGACATGGGCAGTCATTAACAAATGCAATCTTGGGTATTAACTAACATTTATATGGCATTACATTGAGATGAAATTACCTCCGGGTCAACCGCTTAGTAATCTCCTATGATCCTATGATTTTATAAAACTAGTCTGCAAATATCACTTAAGCATGCAAAGAGCAGAAGGGGCTTCAAACAAGTCACAGAAATATTTATTCTTATCTCAGAAACTGTTTCTTTTGCAGTGAAAAACATTGCACACCCCAGAAAAATCTGCTAGTTTCTGATAAACTTAGAATCTGCCTAAAAGAGTCTTTCCCTACAAAATAATAGGCTTTAGTGCTTAGTAAAATGTAAAATAAAATATGACATAAAATATCTGTGCATTTATAACAAGATTTGTAAAAGGCACAGATATGAAATTCACAAAAGCCTTGAGTTTAAATATATTTAGGGTCCTGATTTTAAAAGCACGGTGTCAGCAGAAGATAGCTTGAACACTACATGATCCAAAATGACTTTTTGTGTCTACATGTACCGTTCTTCATCTGCATTCAGCATAGACACCTGCATAGACTGTTAATACTTTGGACATAAACTCTACTAATCTTTATATGTAAATAGATAATGAAAACCTGTTGCTGACTTATATGGTGCAACTAAACAAAGTAATTTGTATAAAATGCTGCCGACAGAAAATAGTCTGGTCTTCTCTCTCATGGGACTGCAATGAATAAAAACTAATTTCATTTTGTTGGCACCTAAGGGCCCAGATGTTGATAAAGCAGTCAGAAACATTGCAATGCTATTTTATACTTACAGGACTACTGGGGATTAGAACTAATAATAGGCACATTACGCAATCAGAATAATATTTTAGTATATGCTGTAGTCTGTCAGTTTAGAGTAGAAAGTAAGAGACATATAACTCTGAGATCTGTGATGTACTAAGAACTGTAAACTCTCCAGATGAGAAGACATAAAGCTTTGAGGTCACATGTAAAGGCAATGATATTGTCTGCATCTTTTCCTGACATCATAACCTATATCCCAACAAACAGAGAAAGCAATACACAAGATGGTGATCCACAATTTGTGTTACATATAGGATGTGTGGTTAAAGGAACAACAAAAAATAAAGAAAAGAGATAACACAGATAGGTGGAAGAAGAGCCAAATGTGCCAGCTTTTCAGCTTGAAAAATTCACTGAGTGGGGAAAGCAAAATCAAGACAAAAAGAGTTTAGAAACTCTAGTATTTAGTAAAGTTGGACATATTAAGCTGGTTGCTCTCAGTGCCAGAATCCTTAACAAAAATGATCAACTTTCCAGGTCCTTCTGCAACATGCATGCATTTAGATATGTGCAGTTAAGGAGACAATGGTTTCAGAGCAGTACAAGCAGTCCCTCTGTTCCAAAATTTCATGCCTATCATGACTTTAGATATACTGGCTGTTTTGAGGGCACATCAGTATTTATCAATGATACCGTGGCCTTTTAACTAATCTTTTAGCACTCCAAATGTAAATTATGCCCATCTTAGCCCAAACAAGAATAATTATCATATCATAATTAGCTATTGAACACTATCTATATCCCACAATGACCATCTTAGCCAACATCTCAATTAATTTCAAAAACTTCATATTGGGGGACTTTATCTGCCAATAAAGTGCCTGACTTACACCTCCATATCTCTCCATATCAGAGATACTTTCTTGGTCAAATGATGCTAAAACAAGGTTCAAACTTCCTTCAATTTCTGAATAATCCTCAGTTCTTTTGTAATGCTCCACTTACATGAATTATGAAAGATACGTTTACCTTAATACTAATAGCCCAACAAACAGTAAGTTGGTGGTATATGTGACTGGATGCTGGCAACCTCCAACCAACAGCATTGCAATGGATACATATCCAGGACATTACAATGTTCCAGTGGATGCATGGCCAGAATGATATATGTACACAAAAAATAAGTTATGATTCATGAATAGAATTATGTGCCTTGTTAATATGGGAGGAAGAATAAACTGTTATTTATGCAGCATGCCGTACCAGAGTTTGGGAGACAGAGTAGCATGAAGTATGTGTAAGAGCTGCTGATCCATTTACTGGTGCACATAGCAGACAGTTTATGGAATGGATTACAACTTCTTACAGAGCCAGGGTGGTTGAGGCAGACTCAGATTATTATGCTGCTATTGGAAGGTAGTTTCAAGATGCACTCCACTATTATTTTTATATTGGGAGGGTGCTTCTTGCTATCATTGCAAATTTTGGGTGCAGTGACAATTATTGTCAGAAGGCTGGAATAATGTCTTGCTTGGAAGAGGGTTTCTGCATGGTTTGTTTTGCAGTTACAGCATCAGAGCATCCACTAGTAGCTATGGCATCTATGAATTCACATACCATCTTCCATCATCATGTGGAGGGGTTGATGTGCAGTGGCATCTGATACTTTAATTTCTTTTTGCAGTGCTTCTATTTCTTTTGTACTTTCCTTTACCGGTCAGTCTGATGCTCTCAAACTACCCTGTAACTGACCAACAGACTTGTTTAAATTAGCCTAGCTGTTTAGAAATAAAGTTTTAAGCAATTATCGCTACACGCTCCAAAGTGACTGTTAAAGTAGAACAACAAATTAAACAAACTTTGAAACATTGTGACTCTCGTACATTGCCCTTTTTCCCCTTTATAGAATAGTCCACCAATTTTTGCTGCTTGAATAAACATTTTCTTTCTAAACTCTTATTTCTAGAATTTGTTGAATAAGTACAAAGACTTGTTGCTTGCAGAGGTGACAGTTTAAAATATCCTTATAATTCTTCCACTTCACTCTTATGTTTGTTTGCTAGATCTCTTCACAGGCAGTCTCCTACTTTGTAACCTCACCCTCATGTTTGTTTGCTAGATCTCATCACAGGTAGTCTCTTACTTTGTAACTTCACCCTCATATTTGTTTGCTAGATCTCTTCACAGGCAGTCCTCTAATGTGTAACTTCACCTTCATGTTTGTTTGCTAGATCTCTTCACACGTAGTCTCTTACTTTGTAACCTCACCCTCATGTTTGTTTGCTAGATGTCTTCACACGTGGTCTCTTACTTTGTAACCTCTCCCTCATGTTTGTTTGCTAGAGCTCTTCACTGGCAGTCTCCTATTTTGTAAAGTCTGCCCTTTTCAAATCAAGAACCCTTGCTTTTTCATGGCCCATTATCCCCAAGTAGCTGCTTGCTTCCAGAGCCATTATTCCACTCCATTTGAAAGCACTAGGTCCAAGACTATTTTTTTAACCGATTCAGTTTGAAGTCTGCCCTGTATGGGGCATGAGGAATACTTTACCCTGTTTTTAGCTGTTGCATCCAATGTCAAGCAGTAAACATCAAACACATCAGAGTTGCCTGCTAACAACAGTTTCTCTTTCTCTGCTTCTCTGTTAAAACAGTGCATCATTTTCTTTTTTCTTCCACATTGAGAATGATGATGCAAGTGACGCCTATGTAGATTCTGCTGATATCTGCATTCTCCAGTGTCAGCACATTGTACCTCTCTCCTCCTCTTTGGATTTGAACTCTGCCATCATACAGAAAGCAGTACTTGGTTTGGTTTTATCACCATTGCGCCATCTATAAAATATAGAGTTTAACATGCCAGTTGTGTGCCATGATTATTCATATATCATGTCTGGCAGTTGGTGCAGAGGACTAACAAGCTGATTCTGGGCAAGTCACTTAAACGGACAGTGTTCCCAGGCTGTTTCTGAAAGAGGTACATGGAGATCAGTGTGCTACCCCATTTAACAAATACAAAGAAATACAAATACATTATTCTATTATTCCATCAAAGCAAAAGCTGTTACATTTGTCATATTTTTACTTTACTCTTTGTTAAGCTCAACCAAATCTCCTCCAATTCCTACTATGTATGTACCTATTTCTCTTAAGCTTAACAAAATCCATCCAATTCTGCTATCCCAGACCTTTAAACTCAAAACTAGTATTCTCTCTATATCTTTCATCCTTCCTGTATGCTACTATTATAAGGAAATCTTAATGTTAATAATTCTATTGTCTTTTACTGTATCACCATTATTTGACTTTTTCTCCTGCTGTACTAATGCCAGTCTATGTTCTACCTCATCTTATATTGTTGGTAATTGAAAATTATCCTTTGGAATCTCACTCACTTATATGTAACACACCGCTATTTTGTCTTCTTTCATTATTGACTATTTGTAGAATTTTTTGTATTGTAACTGAGATTTTCTCCCTGAACCTTTGTTGAAAAGGCATCTTGCTAGTCCATCCTATTTATATTAGCAGCTGCTAACTGCTGTAGCCAGGAATTACCGCAGAACAGCTTAGTTTTTATTTTAATTAGATATAGCAGGAGGACTTGACAGCAACAATGACTGATTGGATCTTTATGATTGAAGCAATATTCTCACTGGCTGTTTTTTAATAGTGAAGCACAGCCATGACTGAGAAGCATTCTCAGTAGGATTGCTCTGGGTAGCAAGAGACACATCTGAAATGAAATTGAAAATTATTTTTAGCCAGATGCAGCAACATTTATATTAAAATAGTTGTAGAAAAAAAGTTTTCTTGAAAACTAAAATGGGCTGTTTCCCTGATGCCCACAAACTCCAACCACCCTGTTTCTTGCTCAAGAATTCTGATTTTCTTCAAAGATTTTTGTTTTGACCTGTAAAGTTTCAGATTACCATCCACTGTGGATGTGGGATATGTATTTGAAGTTTTATTAGGCTCATTTTGAAAAAAGTCCTTATTTGGAGATTACCCCATCTCTGGAAAAGGCCATGTGAAGGAGAGTTCCTCCCTAACCCAATTCAAGTGCAACTTGGATAATTGGATAGGAAACTGGCAATTCATCCCTGGTTTGGCATCTATAATGGACACAGGAGCCTGTAAATGGTTCATCTCCTTGGCCCATACTTACACTTATCAAGGGTATCAGAACTTGTCAGAGATTTGGGATGCATGGATATGCTTAAAATGACCCTTGTGGTGGTTAGCCTAGTAAACACCTATGAACCTATATACTTATAAGGCATCTAGACACATTCTCTTCTTGGATGAAATGGCCTTGTTGCACCCAGTGACCTGTTACATGTGCCATAGTTAGTGCTCCACAGCTTGGCATGTAATGGGTAAAGGCAGCCCTGTCCCCTAACAAGTTGATGCTCGTATTATGCCCTTTGGCTCCAGGACAGACAAATTAATGGGCCCTCCCCCCAAGTCACCCCAAGAGTATTGCCACTCCTCCCTCCCTGGCCAGTCTTCCAAAACCTTTAACCCGAGCTATTAGCACTCATATAAATGACATTCACCTATACCAGTGGGTTAACCATGAAAAGTTTTTCTTTTAATGTTAAACAGAAGGATCATGTCATCATGTTAAGGATAAAAAAATGGTACAGTAGTGTAAGTCCAAGTTACAAGTCTAATAGTTTATCTGATTTATTTGACAAATACAGCAAACCTCCCTGTAGTTATGAGCTTCTCAGCAACCTCAGCAAATATTCTTATGATTGTTATACCCCCAAAGGCAAACCTAAGTCTACAAAAACCCTAGCATACTTAAACTAGTAGATAAAGCAGACTGGAGACGTGCAATGATTAAAGCTGAGAACGTGAACAGAAAGCAATGTACAGCAATTAAATGTCTGAGCAATAAACTTTCTGATAAAATCAGTACAGGAGTCTTGTAACTGTATTATTTTAACCAAAAAATATAGTAGCACAGAAACAAGACCGATAAAAAACAAAATAAAATCAAGACTCTTTATTAAAATCAGTAAGCACTTTCACACTTTAATGAGTGCTTCATCAGACCATATAATGAAACCATATCAAAATGTTTAAATAAGAAAATACATTACTAACATCCAATCAGCTGTAACAAGAATTTCAAATGAAACAATCACAAACATTGAGCAGTAAGATATTAAAATCACTTAAATAATCCCCTTGCTTTCAAACAGGGCATTAAAGAGACCCTCCCATTAATCCCGGAGACCTATCTTCTTGCAATTTAATTATCCAGTATAGTTCACATTCTTCCGTAAAGTTTCTAAAATCCCCCTTGCACTCATTCATCATTACTTTCTTTATTTCTCTAAAAGTGAAAAAAATGTTCATTTGCTAATCTATAACATGTCTAGCTAGGGCACTCTTAACTTCTTTGTTCAGGATTCAGTAGACAAGATGCTTTCCATCAGAGAACAATTTGTCTTTCAACATAAAAACTTGTGCAAATTTTACAGTTTGCAATATATATTACATCAGTCGTGCCAACAATCAGCCTGAGTGTTAAACCTAAACTTGTCCCCTGTCAACAGATGAATAAATAAATTAGAAGTGTTGATATAAGTACAAAAATTACATTTATTACAAAAAAGCATCCCGAGTACATCAATACTCCCCAGTACATCTTGACCATTGTTCCTATAGCACAACTATCTTTTCAATGATTTCTTGTTCTTGACCAAAAAAGAGGGTTTATCCCTATCACATATTTAATACGGTCTTCAGTCTGTAGAATGGGCCAATTCATCTTAATAATATCATATACTGCCCCAATGTCACTGGTGTAATAAAGGGAAATCGGGACCTTATGAGATTGAACATAAGCCCCCTCTGACATAGCCCCATTACCTACAGTCTCATCACTTCCATTAGACGAAAAATAAGGATATGCCCTCCGGTTCCTAAAAATGAACATATCATTGCACGTCATTCATCTCATTTTAACTATAGCCCTTTTCTAAAAAGTCAGAGCTCACAGTTTGTACATCCCATTGGAATCCCTTCTCTGAACTATTAAGTCTAGAAATGTGCATGCCTTGACTTCTCTTATTTTATCTCAGCAAACAGCTTATTTCTGATAACAGAAATGACGGTCCGATGGATGACAGCTGTTTGTGATGTTACCATAATTTGGTTTATTTTGCAACTGTAGAAGCAGTTTTAAAATTAAAAGACGTTCTTCTATTCATATGTTGCAGTATTCTTTATATGAGGGAGTTGTCTGCAATGGAAACCTGACGTTGGACAGTATATCAAGCCTTTTACTACCATAGGGTGCGAGGTACATGTGACATAAGCTGTTATCAGACATAGTCCATAAAAGTAACATATGGACGCACAATCCACAGAGCTTCTTTGCTGCTAGTTGGAAAGCCAGTCCCGGATGATGCTCTGTTGCTGGAATCATTTTCTTCAATAAATATAAGTGCCCCTTTGGGGAATCCTTTTGTCTTTGCTACTGTTTTCTTTTTGTTGAGGTTAATGTCATCCAGAAAAGGGAAGTGTGACTGGGGAATTCAGATTCCATATCAAGACAGCCATTCACAGCCTTTTCTGTTTCAGGCCACACCATGACCATAAAAACTGTTCAATGTGTCAGTCCTTTGTGCTCAAGACCCTTTGTAGCTGGCTTTCACCCCACACTATTTACTTTGAGAATCACTGACTTAAACTCTTAACTAAAAGCACAAAGGAACGTCCCTTGGACACTATGACTGAACCTACTAAGTGGTAGGCCAAAAGACCTTGGCCCAAAGTGGAAGCTTCACCTTTCCCTTTGGACATCTCTCCCGAGGCACATGACAGCTCAGACATGCTCTTTTATGAATCCAGATCTACAGGCCAAGCCTGTTTTACAGGCCATCTTGGAACTAGAGGTATGCATGTTCACAGAGGCCTCACAGACATCAGCTCCCGATGTTCAGAGGGAACCTAGGCTCATCATGTCTGAAGGCCCAAAAGGAATCACCCAGACTGTGGTGAGAGAGGATGTTGACTCATATCTGATCGAGTGTAGGCCTACATCCAGCCCACCCTCTTTGCATTGAATGGAAACCCCTTCAAAGAAAAAAAATAGAAAAAAAAAAATCTCTACCCCACCACCTAGTCCTTCTGCCATTCCTCCAGTTATTCCAGCCTTTTTTGTATGCTTTTGCCTCCATGTCTTTACAGCCTGACTCTCAGCTTCCAGCCACTAAAAAGCCAGACAGGTATCACAAAGTGTCTCAGGAATGCAATTTCCTTTTCAAGGCCCCAGTGGCACACACTTCTGTGATTTCAGTAGCCCCTAATAAGGTTTTTAGATCACTTCCTTCTATCTCTCTCCTGCCTTCAGACAAGGATAGGCAATTTGAGAAGCTGGGTAAGAAAATGTATACTTCAGCTACTTTAGCTTTCAGAACCTTGAATTACCAGACCCACGTGACAAAGTACACCATGGAACTGATGCCACAACTGTCAAAGATAATGTATGACAAGCCAGACTCTGAGAATAAAGCCTTGGTATCTTCCTTTATTGCTGCATCCACACAGGTGGCCACACATTCCATCAAATGCAGCTATGATGCAGTCAGGGTCACTTTAAGAGCTGCAGCTTCTTCCTCTGCATTAAGAAGGTTCACCTGGTTGGACTTCAATCCCTCCCTGAGGGCATCAAGGTAAAGCTTATGGATGCCCCCCTTGACAGCACCACTTTATTTGGCAAACCATCTGCAGAACTGTTCAAGTCCCTACAGGAAAAGAGAATCTTGGTCTCTCCAATGCCTAAATGTCATAGTAACTACCCTGGGAAACAGGTCTTTGTCCACAGACAATCCTGGACCCCCCATTCCAAACCCTCCAAAGGGACCAAGAAAACATCAGTTTTTTTTCTTCTTCCTCTGCTCCCCAGTTGGCTAAGCAGCCTTTTCCTGACAGAATGGGCTCTTTCTCCTGAATTGTCAGAAAATCCTTGCTACCCTCCCGGTCCCTGCACCTTCCCCTCTCCCTTTCTGCCTGGGAATCCATCATTCAAGACACTTAGGTCCTCAGCATCATAAAAACAGATAATTTATGGTCTGGCACACCATACCTCCTTTCAGGGATATCCCTCAACCCCCAAAAGAACAGAAACCACTCTTCCCCCATTATTGCAAAACCTGCTAGAACAGGGCACAATCCAACCTGTGCCCCCTACCCAGATAGGAACAGGCTTCTTGTCACACATGTTCCTGGTTCCCAGGAAGGAAGTCTCATGGAGACCCATCCTAGACCTCTCCTATCTCAACTCCTTTCTGAAAGTTCCTTCCTTCAAAATGTTAACTCTCCAGACTCTCTTCCATCTTATCCTCCCCAGGCCTTCCTGGAGTCCATAGACATCAAGTATGCTTATCTCCATATTCCCATTCATCCTAAATACAGGAAATTTCTAATTTTTTTTTCTGTGGGATCCTGGCATTTTCAATTCTCTGTCTTGCCTTTTGGACTCTCCACTGCCCCAAGAGCCTTCACAAAATGCCTAGGGCCAATGGTCACCTTCTGCAGACTCCAAGGCATTTAGATTTTCCCTTATCTAGATGACCTTCTGTTCCAAGTCAACTTTCCAGAGGAGCTGAGAAACAATCTCCACTTAGCCATGGCAATTTTGCATTGCTGGGATTCACCATCAACTTAAAAAAAATCTACTCTTGTCCAATCCCAAGATCATGTCTTTCTGGGCTGCAGATTCCAAACCATCAGAATTATGTTGTCCCCCCCCAGCAGGCCCAGGAGATCTCCTTAGTTTTTTCAGGGATTCTCCCCTTCAAACTCTTGTCTCCAAGACAGTTTCTATGAATCCTCAAATTGATGGCCTCTACCATCCCTATGCAACCCCTGGCAAGTCTCTGCATGAGGAAATTCAATTGTTCCTGAAGTCAGTGTGGTCTCAGTATGCCCACCCACTAGATTCCCCAATTCCACTTCTACCCTACCTCAGAGAAGAGCTCCAGTGGTGGATATGACAATTTTTCATAAACCCAGGACTTCCCATCCGCCCACTGGCCCCAACTCAGGACCTGTAAACAGATGCTTCGGATAAAGGTTGGGGAGCAGCTCTGGGCTCACACACAGTTCAAGGACAATGGACCCCCCCCTCTCAGAGCAAAGACCACATAAATGTAAAGGAGATGAAGGCAGTGATCCTTGCCTTACAGTCCTTCCAACCTCTCCTGAGGCTGGGAAAGTTGCGTATCCACACAGAGAATATGACTGTTCTGTGGTATCTAAACAAACAGGGGGGACAAGTTCTTACCTCCTTTGCAGACTAGCCTTACAGACTTGGGAACTAGCCCGCCTTCTGGAAATATCTCTTCAGGCCGCCTAAATCCCTTCCAATCAGAACTTTGTTTGGTAAAGAATACTGCAACAGATAAGAGAAGGACAGCTATTATTATGGCACGTTCTTACACAATTAATCTTTCACCAGTAAACTTGAAAGAATTGAAAAACAAAGAGAGAAGAAATTAATACTGAATAAAGTATAATTTTTTTCAGGAAACAGGCAACATACAAACGATATAAAAATAAATGAACAATATAAGGAGAAAGGTGCACTTAATAATTTACTGCTCCTTTTAATGGTATCCTCTCTGAACCGTGCCTGCTTTATGACTGAAAAGAAATGATCTGTGCTGCTGATATTAAGTTCATTAACTAATGTGCCTTTGCAAAGTACAACAATATTTGACTTTTAGACTTCCAGAACAGTTTTACACAGTAACTGATATTTATACCTCACTACATAAATCCCAAAGAGATAATAATGCTGAAACAAGGACAAACATACCTGCATATTACCAAACATATGTTATGGATGGAAGATTTTAATTTCATCCGGGACTGAAAATCTATATTTAGGTTCATACAGAAAATCTATTGTGGCAGGTGCATTGCACTTTATTATACATCAAGCTAGGTTAAACATTGCAGTTGAAAATCTGCACAGAATGGAGTTCAGGCAGTGTATCTTCAAGAATCATTTCACTTATCTGAACATAACTTTAAATAATCAGTCAACTATAGTACACATATAGGACATATTTTGACCATAGCACTGTCATACTAATTAAAAGTTATAAACACAACCAAAGGAACTCGCTGGTTAACGGACAGAGAAGTTGTTAATCAAAGCTTGAAATAAGTCCAAAAACAGGCTAGGAATACTACGATTCAAGTAAAAGCATTAACGTCTTTATTTTCACAATACTAAAAACGTATTATGAAAATAAAGACGTTAATGCTTTTACTTGAATCGTAGTATTCCTAGCCTGTTTTTGAACTTATTTCAAGTTCTCTGTCCATTAACCAGCGAGTTCCTTTGGTTGTGTTTATTGGTCGTGTTACTGCTGGTAGCTGCTCGTTACTTGGTTCTTAATTAAAAGTTATACATAATCTAATTCATCGTACAGGCCATTTATATGTTAATCCTACATAATATTACACTTTCCTTCTTTCACCCTGATGTAGACTAAATGGGATATGACGTTACTGGTTACTTTAGCACCTCTAGTGTATTAAAAGACTTTGCTTAATCCATGGGAAGATGATTCATTGAGATTTAAGTCGCTTTTCCTTGTAAAACTGTTTTAAAATTAATAATAGAGATGCAATTAAAGCATAATATAGTTACAAACTGATTAAATCACTCTGACTCAGATATGAGAAGAAAACTAATGTTGAAAAGTTCTGCTTTTCTAGAATAACGTCTTTAACTAGTAAACTGAAGAAGTGATGCCTGGGATAGTTTTCATACTTCTAGCATTCAATACTTAAGGCAATGTTTTGCTCTTCTTCTCAGTTTAGTGGAACCTAAGTATGGATTTAAAAAAATACTCTTATACTAACATTTATTTGAGATGCATATTCAGCCACATTCCATTAACTCGCAAAAGAATACACAGCATGCTTACAGTAATTAGCACTGTGCTATGGTGCTAAATGACAATAAATCTCTGCAGTTGGTATCAGAAGAGTATTTTAGTTACCTACATCAATTTTCCAGTGAAATTGCTCTAGACATAGAGATCACTTATAACGGTGATAAAAGTCTCTAACAGTCAACTCCAAAACTTTGCCCTATAATTATATTATTCTGGTATAAGTTTAGAATATATAATATTTCATGACATGACAGAAATCTGCAAAGACTAGAAGTAGCAGGCATCTGAAAATATTTAATGTGATATTGAGCAGTCTATTTATGAGCTTGAAACTGATCAGCAAATTTAATTCCTTGGGATGCAAAAAGAATCCTAGTGCTGCTGTTACCCTGATAGCACATTTTCCCTATAGAATCCAGGCCCAGCTTGTTAGGTTACACAGGTCATGACCTAGCAATATGCGTGTTAATCGTGAACCATTCTCCTTACTCAGTTAATCTGTATATCGAGACTCGAGTGCTGCTGGACAATTAAATCAGCAAGCACATCACAATTGGCATAAGGAACAAAAGCATCCTGCATACAAAAGCAATTAGGTAACAAAATAAACGCTGTCCTGTGTAAGGGACAGACTCTGTATTGTGCAGATTAATGATTACTTCAGAAAAGAAAATGTTATTTTCACGAAATGAAATTCAAGGATCCTACCCATAAAGTGGAACCTCTACTCTTTAACATAGCCCATTAACGATGTTTAAATATATCTGTATATTAACACATTTGACATAGATTCCAAGTACTAAATACTGAATAAAACAAACCAATAGTTTTATTAACAAATATGAAATGCAAGTCAAAGTTGAATCAGTGTTCTAGTCTAAAATGCTAAATTCCATGAAAATCTTACAGTGGTTTGCAATTTTCTGAAAAAATGGAAAATACAGTGCAGACAATTATTACTTACAACCAACCAACTGCATTACATTTGTGAATAGTATAAATCATATGTAAGAGTCACATAGTCAGTGGCAATCTGACTGGCCCCTACAGTTCTTTGCAAAACTCCTTCACTAAGGATTTTTAGAACATTTTATAAATTGCAAACAACCGCAGTGTTGGGATTATATACAGGAAGTAGGTTCATAGGTTGATAGGTTTATACGTTCATAGGTAGGTACTAGGCTATCGGCCCAAGGGACTACATAAGCCTAGCCAACAAGGTTCCCTGACTTATGCCACCCAAGAAAGTTATTTTCCTGTGCCACTGTCAAGCAGAAACACAGAAGTGATCCCTGGGGTGTATTTCCTATTTCCCATCCACTCATCAAAATTTTTCCTGAAGAGTACTAATAAAGAGCTTTGCTTGACATAGATGGGTAGCCTGCTCCAGAGTATGGGAAGTCTCTGGGACAAGAATCTATCCCTCCAGCATGTTCTGGTTATTGTGGTGACAAGGTTTAGGTCCCTAGAGCGTGTAGCTCGGAGGGATTGGGATTTCTTTAGGTGTAGCATGTCCAACAGCTCTGGGTTTGACATAGCTTTATATGTTAGGCAGGGATCACCTCAGAGTAGGCGATATGCTATGGAGTAAAGCTGGAGTTTTTTGAGGTGGTCAGTGTAGGGAATTTGTTTGAGGCCAGTAATCCTCTTTATGAGGTACTTCTGTGGCCTTTCCAGCTGTGCAGATGTCTTGTGAGGTACATTCCAAAAGGGGCATTGTACTCTATAATGGGTCTAATGAGTGTCGAGTAGAGGGGAACAATGACCTCTTTTTTCCTGGATGAAAACCCTTTTATGATGAGGTGTGCCACGTAGAAGGACTTCCTGACTACTGTGGGGATGTGACTATCAAAGGAGAGACTACTGTCCACCTTGGTCCCAAGGTCTTTTATCACACATTTGGTAGATTACTGCCTATGTGGTAGTTCATGGGTACAGAGTTTTTACCAAAGGGGATCACACTGCACTTTATGGCACTGAGCTTGAGGCCATGGCTCTAACACCAGGCATCTGTCTCAGCGAGGCCCTTCTGTAGGATGTCCACATCATTTGTGGACTTGACTATGGCTCCTAGTTTGCAGTCATCTGTGAACTTCATTAGCCAGAGGCCTTCTGTGTTAGTCTGTACTTCAGAGAAGTAGATACCAAACAGGAGAGGTCCCAGGACGGAACCCTGTGGTACTCCACTTATCACTGCTTTGAGGTCAGATTTGGAGTCTGCAACTTTTACAGTGTGGGTTCTGTCAGTAAGCCAGTTGGCAAACCATCTTGTGATGTAGGGATTTATACCTAGTTTAGTGAGTTTAGCTATAATTCCAGAATGGGGGATGGTGTTGAAAGCCTTGGCAAGGTCAAGATAGGCTGTGTGAACCACCTTACCCTCATTTATGACTTTGGTGACTGCCTCAAAGAAGTCGATCAGGTTCAGGAGGCATGATCAGCCTTTCACACACTGGAACTGGGTGGGATCCAGAGTTTGGAGGTTACTAATGTCTTTGTTTATGAGTTCCATGATTGATACATTCCATGGCTTTACAGACCAGGCTCGTCAGTCTAATAGGTCGATAGTTCCCTGGATCAGTGGTGGATCCCCCTTTGTGGAGTGGGATAACTGTTGCTGTGCACCATTCAGTGGGCACAAAGCCTGATGAGAGGCTATTATTGAACTGGTGCTTAAGTGGGGAGCCAGTTCATTCTGAAGTTTGTGTAAAACGCAGCCTGGGATGTTGTCCAGTCCCATGGATGCTGTGTTTTGGCTTTAGAGAGTGCAGCTTTTACCTGCGTAGTTGTGATTACAGGGACTCTGCATCCTCCCTGTATAGATATGGGCCCTTTAGGGGGTGAGGGGGGGGGGGGTAAAGTTAGCACTGAACCTATCTGCCAGGATGTTGGCAATATCAGTTGGTTCTGTAATTTTCGTGTCTTTGTGCTGTAACTTAGAGCAGATATGGGTGTTGCCATCGATATTCTTGACATAGCTATAGAATGCTTTGTGGTTGTCCTTAGAATTAGTGGTGATTTTGTTTTTGTAGCTAGCTTTGGAGGATCTTATAAGGGATCTCAGCTTCTTACTGAGGCTGACCAGGGAGCTCCTCCACTCATGTGATTTTACTCTCTTTTGCAACAGTTTCTTCCTTCTGTTGTACAGTTGATTTATGGTAGGGGTCCACCAGATTGGCTTCCTTTTTTTGGAGGATAGCATCTTGGTTCTGTTTGGGATAGCACGATCCATGCACATGTGTAAGTGCTTATAGAGTGCATTTGTGTAGGATTCAGCAGTTGGAACTGTATTGTCCATCTGCGTGGGTGTCATGAAGTTCATCACTTCTGTCTTAAGAAGTATGAAGTTGGCATTGGAGAAAATTTTTACCATGGTTTCCTTAATGGGGGTGGGGCCGGGATGTGGATATCAAGGGTGATTAGCTTATGGTCGGATCGGACCAACAAGGAGTTGACTTCAGGTGTGGAACACCAGTCACTCATGTCGGTAATGACTAGGTCTAGGATATTGTTGCCCCTGGTGGGAGTGTGGATAAGTTGATCCAAGGCATTGGAGTTTATGAATTCCAGAAAGCGTTGAGCTAAGGAGTTGGTACACGAGTAGTTTTCCCAGTTAGTGGTGGGGTAGTTGAAGTCGCCCATTATTAGGGTGTTTGGTTGAACCCTAATATTTTCCAGTACATCAAGAAAAGAGGAGTGAGAATCCTGCGGCATGGTGGGGGATCTGTAGCAGGCTACAATTTGGATTGCAGTTTTGTCCAGAGTGAGTTGCACTTGGACAACCTCGGATGCATTATGCTAAGCAACTAGCCTGGAAGTGTGGATATCCTTAATGAATATGGACACACCTCCGCCTTTGGTGTTTTGGTCCAGGTTACACGGCCGAAAAGTGTGGCATGAGTTATAGCCTGGTAGTGCAGGGGTGCTCTCTGGAGCCTTGAACCAGGTCTCAGTCACTGCACAGATATCGATGTTCTCCATTTTAAGGAGTGCCTCAAGTGAGATTTAGACTTCTAGCATTGAGTAGCATTACCCTCAGTTTTTGCTTGCCTGTTCCTGTTATGGTGGTGAATTTGTTATTTGAACTTTGCCTAAAAAAGGCACTATAGGGCCAGCAAGAGCCGTAGCCAATATCCAGAATCCCAGGGGTGACAGGTGCAGGCCATCTGTGGCAAAGCATCGTGATGTGTCGACCATGTCATCCCAAGCAGACAGATACTGGATCCCCTTAGAATGACACCAGAAGTTTAGCCAATTGTTGACATCAATCATTTTGTCCTTGTACTGCGGTATCATTCAGGGCAATGGCAGAATGCTACTCAGGGTTATGGTCATACCTGCCTGGGCTACAAGATCGAGAGCTTTTCCATGTCTCTTTTCATGTAGTCCAAGGAGGTACATCTCAGGTCATTCACACCAACATGGACAATGACAGAGTCATATTTGTACTTGCTGTGGCATGACCTGAGTGCGTGGGTTATGTGGCAGATCCTGGAACCCAACAGGCAGCTGACAATAACCTTCTCCTTGTTTAGCCTGGTGAGTGGGACATCAGTGTGCCTGACTATAGAGTCATCTATGACTAGTGTGTTGGGTACGTTGTTTTGCCTTATTGGCTGTGGTTGAGTGGCACACTGAGTCTGTGGGCTATGTGTCATTTGGGTTGTGTTGGGGGATGGAGGTTGCTTGCATTTCTGCTTTGGAGGTCTCTGTTGGTTAGACATATTATTGTTGAGAGCATCTGCAAATGTTTTTGTGTTACTATGTATGGATTTTGGTGGTGTAGATTTAGTGAGACTATGTGATGAGTGTGGTGTGTTGTGGTGCAAAGGTTTACTTCTGCTCATGACTGTTAAGCCTAAATGGCATATGTATTGTATGCTTTCCTTATCATATTTCTGAATTCCCCATTACTAATAAACAACATGGCACCAGATTTTGATGGTTTACATTGTAAGTTTTAAAACTACTTTCATTTAGGCTTGCACTATTTCTGTGTAATATACATATTCCACACAGTTATGAACAGTTGTATCATTAAGCAATAACCGACGATGTGGTGTGGTATATGTGATGCCCGTGCCCTGGCCTAGCAATCAAGGAGCCTCAATCCTCACCACTAACACCAGAGAGGGCATCTCATATAAGAGTAAAGGATAATAAATACACACAGTAAAGTGCAATTTCCCTTAAGTGCACACAGAGATCACAGTCAGTCTGGGCTGGTTGCTCCCTTGCTTCTCAGGTCACAATAAGACTCCCCACTGGCACAACTATAGGGTCCAGATCTCAGCCTAGCTAGCAAGCTAACCTTCAGTACCCTCTCTGTCCAACCAGTGGTTTGTGTCCCTGCCCAAGTAGCTGACACACACACACACACACACACACACACACACACACACACACACACACACACACTTTGAGATAAATATTTATACAGCTTCACAGACACTCCTGGGAAAGGCTGACACAGATTCTCCATTTGTGCCCCTCTACCCAGACTATACAGTAGTAATTACTGCCACCACCAGCTAATAATTATCAGCTACCCAAAGGCCCTTAAAAGGGTGTCCAATTATTACTGTGCAATATTATTATCCAGCTGGTAAGTGTGACTAATCATTTGAGGCTTATTAGAGTGGCCTTGTACAATAAACTCTATAAATATGCAATGTAGTCTAGAGCTTAACTTATCTCTACACAAACCAGCCACAGGTAAAAGGTTTTTAAAATATTTAATAATAAATAATTAAAACACAAGACAATACGACTACACCACAGTGCTATTCAAGAGTTCAGAGATGACACAGAAACTTAAAATAATTCAGTAGTATAGTTCTGACATAACAAAAAAACATTTAGTCTAATCTTTATTGTCCTAGCTATTGCTAAAGAAAACATACTTCTAAGATAACTTACTTACATAGAGCAAGGCATTGCTGAGTTGAATATCAAGACAAAAATGCTTAATAATCTCTGGTTCTCACTGTTTAAATCAAAACTGCAGTTCTGCTAAACATTACATCATCTTTTACACCTCTTGGAGTTCCCAGGCAGACACATTACATTCTTAGCATCTCTCTTTTGTTATCTTGCAGCTGGTCAGGAACAGAGCAATAAAAATACATTTGCATGTTTAAGTCTAGCAATTTAACTCTTGGTTAAAACACTAGAAAGGATGTTTTCATCTAGACTATCCAGCACCACTATTCTCTTGAAAGGGTCACCACATGCTTTTACTGGGTCAGTAGAGAGCACTGTTGCCACATTATTATAACAAAATGTATTTACATTTAAAACAAGATGGTAGTTTACATTTAAACTTACAAGTGCCAGAATTATGTATCTAATTTTATTTGGCTAGCCTGGCAGCCTTCACCCATCTCTACCCAATCTTCACATCTCTCCGCCCCTGGAGAACTCAAGCTAGTTTTTCAAGTGACCCTTAAGAAATGCCGCTTGAGAGGGTTAGGTCTATTTTGAGTCTACCTCACCCCATTCACTGTCTTGAGAGCCCATCTGCATTGGCATTGCTACTCCCACTACGGTGCTGCACTGACATATCATATGCTTGCAACCCCAGGTTCCATCTTAGCAACTTGGCATTTTGCTTGCTGGCTCTGTTTAACCATATTAGGGGGTTGAGATCTGTCATTACAGTGAGTTTTCTTCTATACAGATAAGGCTGAAGTTTCTGCCATGCTCACACTATGGCTAGACATTCCTTATCTACAGCTGCATAGCATTCCTCCCTGGGTTAGAGCCTATGACTGAGATCAACCACTGGGTGCTTTTCCCCTTCTGAAGAAATCTGGCTAAGTACAGCCCTCACCCCATGGTTCGAAGCATCCACTTGCACAACAAATTATTTGCTGTAATCTGGTCTGGCTAATACAGGGGGGTCCTCCCAAAGCTTCTTTAAGCTTCTGGAATGCCTGCTCACATGCTGGGGTCCACACTACCTTATCTGGCCTGTTCTTCATTGTCAGGTCTATGAGGGGAGCAGCTATGGTACTATAATTAGGAACAAACTTTCTGTAGTACCCTGATGTCCCTAAGAATGCCCTCACCTGCTTTTTGGTAACAGGTGCAGGCCATGCCTGAATGGCTTCTATTTTGGCAGGTTCTGACTTTATCTTACCATTCCCCACTCTATGTCCTAGGCAGGAGACCTCTGTCATACCCACCTGACATTTACTTGGCTTAATGGTCAGCCCTGCCCTCTGTAGTCTGCCCAACACATGCTGAAGATGCTCTGGCCAGGAATGGCTGTAGATGGCAATATCATCTAGGTAAGCAAGGGCAAACCCTCCTACTTCTACTAGGATATTATCTACCAGCCTCTGGAAAGTTGCTGGGGCATTCTTCATCCCAAATGGCATCTTTGTGAACTCATACAAGCCAAAAGGAGTCACAAAGGCTGATTTCTCTCTAGCACTGGGAGTCAAAGGCACCTGCCAGTAACCCTTGGTAAGATAAATGGTTGTAAGATACTTAGCCCCACTCAGCTGCTCCAGGGCCTCATCTGTCCTAGGCATGGGGTAAACATCCTACTCTGTGTGACTATTTAATTTCCTGTAGTCCACACAGAACCTGGTGCTGCCATCCATCTTTGGCACCAGCACCACTGGGGAGGCCCAGGGACTGTTGGACTCTTGAATCACCCCTAGGTTCAATATCTCCTGAAACAGCATTTATTTACATTTAAAACAACAAGCTTGTAGTTTACATTTATATTTACAAATGCCAGAATTATGTATCAAATTCTATTTGGCTAGGCTGGCAGCCTTCACTCATCTCTACCCAATCTTCACAGTATACTGAAGATTTACCCATGGTTGGTGTGGTTTAATCATGAGGGCGAAGCCTGAGTGATTAAATAAAGCCAACCGTGGATAAATTTCGATACACCACAAACACGGAGTCGGTTATTGCTATTATACAATGACATTTACTTACTTTTCTTAAATAATGTCTTTGTATAATAGCACATTACAGTTCTTCCACAGCTGGTGGTATACTGCTGCATTGTGTTGATGTACTGTGCATGCATATGGACTTGCATTCCCATGCATACCCAGTACATCAATGCTTTGAAAAGGAAGTAACGGAGGAAAGAAAGTCTCCGTTGCTCCATTTTTGTTTTCTTCTTCTTTTTTTTTTTTTTTTATTATTAAAAAAAAAGTTTGGGCTACTTTAGGGATAGGAGAGAGAGACAGAATGGAAGAAATGCACAGAAAATCAGGCACGTGTCTTTAGTTTTAAATAACGTACCTGATTTTCTTTGTATTTCCTCCATGCTGCCTCTCGGGTATGTCTGGAGTACAGAATATAAGTTTTTTAAAATTTTTGTTGAAGAGAAAAAGTTTTCAATATATGAACACAAAGAAGTCCGGGTGACCGGACCTTTTCCGTTGGTATATTGTGGAATTTACAATGGGTACGCTGGTTGGGCTGACCAATCAGTGTGCATGTTTTTGAATACTAATGGCCAGTAATTGTATAATTAGCAATGATAAATGCAGGTGCAATAATCAGAATAAAGAAGAAAGAAATATTTAATGTTTGAATTGTTGATGACTAAGCCTTTAAATACAATTTACAAGATACTTTAGCAAGTTGTGTTTTTAAACTTTATTCGAATAAATAAAAAAATACAGTAATGTACAGTATGTGCATTACAATCTTTGAGAATATAAAATAAATTGAGTGATATTAAGAGAACCTTGCCAGCACAAAGAACTACAACATTATGCTATGCAATTTGGCAAACTTCCAAGTACTACAGAATACATCTTGCAGAATATAACTAATACATATATACATCCACACACACACACACACACACATATATATATATATATATATATATATATATATATATATATATATATATATTATATGAATCACCCTTGGTCAAATCCAAATTGTGGATTTTGTACTTTGTTTAAATATAGTAGACACTGTGATTTACACAGTATCTCTTCAAGCCCTCCAAACATCACAATCGGTGCAACACATAAATAGTAGGTATTCTTTCCAGTACTCTGTCTTGAACAGAGTATGCAAAAAGTTAATTACCTCTGTAGGTGTGAGTTCAACCATGTGTGATGCAGAAGAAAGGCTCTACAACCTACTTCAGTTTCCTCCTTTGTCTCATAAACTTAATAGCGGTGACTGTCCATGGGGGTCACACTAGGAGTCGACTGCAACTTGTGTGAGAGAGAGTGAGAGAGAGAGAGAACTACCTACACCTGCTTTGCTGAAAAATTACATTTTAAATGAATTATTGAACTAGTTATCCATACAAAACATTTAACGGTGCAATTCAGTTCCAAACCCACTAAATGTAGTGAATATAAATTGCTAAGAACTGTAATAATGATACACTATCATGAAAATGGTCACTAGTAAAGGTGTTAGCGTATTTTTTAATATATATTTTATGAGTATGCAGTTAGGTCACTTAATCTTGCATTGAATCATTGAATTCAACTCGCTTGAACATGAAATCCACATTTGAAACAACCAAGTCATTTAAACTTCTCATATATTTAAAGTAACATTTAGGGTGAAGCATTAGTAGAAGAAAAACTCAGGCATACAGAGCAAAACTTTGCAGTCATTGTTTCATTCATGTGATCAGTGACACTGCCACCTCTTTTTCACTTTTATTGTTCACTTTTACATATCACTAAAAGTTCTGTGACTGCTTCTTTTAAAACAGGATTCATATGATCAAGGTGTTACACTGCATAACCTAAACAATGAAACCAGACAGAATAAATCAATTGAAAAATTATGTATCCTGCTTTTTTACTATATACTGCAACATTTTGTTAACTTTTGCTATCCTTTGTTAGATTTACATGAATAGAGTCAGCATTTTAGTCAAAATATATTGACATAAGTGCAGATTTTGTTTAGAGAGCGATACAAACATTGCAGAAATTACAGACAACTTGTGACTTTAGTTTTCTAGTGGGCCTGGTAGTAATTGCTAAACACAAAAGGGAAAACATACAGAAATTCTTTTTTTTTTCCAATAAATCTTTTATTTTATTTTCAATAAAATGAAACAATGCATACAGCCATTGTAGTAATGAACATTAAAATGAGGCGTTGAATAATTACAGAATATAATACATAATCAAACAATTTAAATATAGATATAAGTGAGAAAGAGTGTAAAACATAAGAAAAGCATTGTCATTAATAAAACCAAACAAACTGTTATATACAATATTTACAACATGATGTACTGTAATGTAATGTGCTGCACTTCCACTACCATAATTATCATTGGATCTCCATAAGTTAACAAAGACAAGGGTAAATGATGTTTTGAATGTACCACTGAGAAATTATTCACTAAGAACTAAATCTAAAAGTTTCTTCCATAGTTTACTAAAATAGGCTCTTTTTTTTGGACCTTTTATAATGAATTTATGTGCAGAGATATGTTTATGAGCCATTTCTTTGAAATTTCCCCAACTAAGTTTGGTGCGATCTAACCAATTGCTAGTGATGTATAGTACAGAAATTCATTAAAGATTATTGTCCAGAGACTTCAAGGTTCTAACTCCAAAGTTTCCAAGAAGGCTGTCTTTACAGCAGCAAAACTGTCAACAACCACCAGTCAGACAATGATGACTTAAATCATTTTCTGGCAGAGTTCCCAGATAGTGAAATGACAGTTAAAACTTTGCTGAACTTCTATAAATTAAGAGAGCTGGAGAAAGGATTGACAAAATGGAAAAATATATGGAAGAGCATGAACAGCCTGGCGGTAAGCATAGAAGATTAAGGATCTGAGCTATTAACAAGCAGCTTTCTGTATTCAATGGCACGTGGGTTTATTCCTTCTACCTCCATTTGCCTAATGTGTAACATTAATCAATTCATTTAAGCAGATGGTGCTCCTGAGTCACGAAAAGGGACATATTCACAGTTTACCTACTGGTCAACAAACAAATAAACCAACAAACACATAAATAAATAAATAAATTAAACTTCAAAACACTTTCATTATTAAGAAACTGCAAGGTCTGTCTGAGAAGGTGGATGACCAGGAAAACCAATTTAAGTAAGCCAGAGTTTTTGAAGCAAAGTATCCCTTTTCTAAAAAAAATGTGCCACCCCCAACCATCTAACAGTGAAGTATGGTACACTGAGTATTAAAGAGGTGTACCTTTCTCAGCAAAAATTAAACTAGCCATCATCTGCCAAAACCACAGCAAACTTAATAAAATGTGTGCCTTATAAATAAAAGACAGATGTATTAAAAATGATTTAGGCTGCATGACCCATCACTTAACAGGGCAGGAAAATCAATGCGCAATTATTTTTGTGAAGTGCTTTTAGAAAAATAAAGATGGCTCAACAAACTGCTTATTTTCTACCTAAAGAAGTCGCAGGTCAGAAGGTCAACCCACTAACCTTCAATACATTGATTACACATGTCCAGAGAAATAAAACTCTTTTCACATTTCAAAGAAGATGTGACTTCTGGGAAATCTTTGGCTGCTTTTTGCTACATGCTGCTTCAAAGGACATGCAGCTCTCACCAAAGGATGAATTAAGTCTTCTTTATATACTTTTTTTAATTTTTTTTTTATTTACATTTGTTGGGTTCCCTTCTCAGGGCTAAATGTGCAGCCAAGTCTTTATAAGGTATGCACACAATGTTGTTACAAAAAGGGTGTATACCACCTAGGAGTAATGGAATCACCATATCTTGTACGCATTTCTACAACTTGTCAGTATCATTACTTAACTGAATGCTAAAAGAAACAAATTCAGTTATATAGTTCTCATGGCTGTCTAATATATAAACATCAATGAGATGGAAGTTTTATTACGAAGTACAAAGTATTTACATTTGCTAGAAAGTGCAGGCAATATTTGCTCTAGTTTTAGAAGGCTCACCTGAGATTATAAGACCATAACAATTTAGGCAGGCATTGCTACAAGCTAGTTATTTTGTCTCTGCATAAATCTGATAGAAAAAGAAAACTGTATTAGGAGACCGGTGTGAACAGTATGATTTCAAATGCCATTTGTATGAAAATAAAAAAAATCTGTAATGTCATTTTCACATTTAGCTGAAAGCTATTTTCTGAGGAGGCAAAGTCTCAGTCAATGGGCAGGTCTTTCCCCAACATCTATGAACATGACATAATCCATTCAGATATCAATGCAACTTGAGGAAAGAGTCCCTCATAAAGTGTCAAATTTGACTTGTAGCACCATTCAGTGTGTGATGTCCAGATAATAGTCCACCGGACTGTCAACAATAATGTGACATTCATTACTATCCAGGGTCAGTAACTAAGGAGCTTCAGTCCTCACTACTGCCTCCAATAGGTGACTATCACTTAAACTCCATTCTCAAAACTCAACCTAGTAACTCCCTTCATTTTATTTTCACTCGCTCTCCCTTTTTTCCTTTCTCATAACTCAGCCTATTCACCTTTCACTGTTCTACTCTCTTTCTCTAATTCTTCCTACCTCTCACCTCATGAAACTTTGAGTGCATAAGTGCCTGCACTCCAAATTATACTTATGTACTCCAAAATACTTATAATTTCATTCAATGCTTTGTTACAACACCTTGCTCAAATATTATTATTCTGTCTTCTATACTACTGTTTTTAGTAGTTTTGAAAATTGTATTTTACTTAACTTTGTTGATTTTAGCTTTGTAATAATTGTATATGGAGCTTTCTCCCTGGCCTCCATTGAAAACGGGCTCATTTTGGCCCAATGGACTTTCCCGGTTAACAAATTGCAAATAAATAAAAAATTTACAATTTCCCCTAAGAGCACAGCAGGAACACATTCTATAACCTGGGACTGGATGCTATACTTCTGTTCACCCCAAATATAACTCCTTATTACACACTTCAGAGCAATGTGTGCCAGTTTAAGAACTCTGATTCACTCACACTTAAATTAAATCTCACGCATCCAAACACTTCTGGGAAAGCCTGACACAGATTTCCAGCTGTGCCTCTTCCCCAAAATAATACAGTAACTCACTGCCACCAATCAGAGAGCCCACATGCCTTTTTTATGGGGTGACCAATTATTAAAATTAGTTATTAAAGCAATTAGTAGCAAATGAAGTAAAGCAATTATGCTTTCGGAATGGCTTGTTAATTATCAAAGCAGGTATAAGCACTCTCAAATCAGTAAAGAAAACACTGATTGACCAGCCACAATGTAAGTTAATAAAAATATTTAGTAATGAGCAAAATGATTAAAAATATAAAACAGTAATTTTCAATAAACAAATAGAACTCAATCACCAGGAAAATGAAATCAGTACTGTAGGATAGAAATACAACATTTAGAAAAACTCTTAACTCATTAGTTTACTTTTCCTATCTGACTAAAGAACACTGTCCCTGATCTAAACTAAATTATGATTATAACAGAGCAAAGGCAGGCTTACAGTTCTTGGTGAGTCCTTTTGGGTATCCACTGCATGTACAGCTGTGAACACTGACAACTGCCTCTGGTAACTATAACTGACTAATTTTTATTTCATATTTTGAAAATTAACCAACAGCTGTTTCTAAAGTTCCTTCCTGTTTTTCAACCTCTGACAGTGACACATAACAACTGTCAACATTCCGATGACCTCATCTGTAGATCAGCTGCTTCTGAGACAGTCTGCATTTAGAATCTTCTTCACAAATATGCACAGTTAGAAATGTAAAGGAACACTGTTCAAGTCTTTAAAACATCTGTACAAACAGATTATAAATTGACATGTAACAACTTATTTATAATATCATAACTAGTCATGCTGGCATATAATGCACAGGTTAACCTGAAATTTATGTACAAAAACTCAGCCAGACATGCTAGCACAGATGACAGTGTCTAATTTCATTCTTCTTCTTCTTCTTTTGGCTTTTCCCGGTTAGTGGTCGCCACAGCGGATCATGATTGGCAGTGGAGTTTTACGGTCTTGAGTTGCCAGCCCAGTGCCCAACCTTCAGGACATGCATGCACACACTCACACCTAGGGCCAATTTAGAGTATCCAATCAAACTACAGCATGCCTTTGGGATGTGGGAGGAAACTGGAGCACTCAGAGGAAACCCACGTGACCACAGGGAGGACATGCAGACTCCGCACAGAAGGCACCCCAGCCAAGGATCGAACTGGAGAACCTCTTGCTGTGAGGCAGCAACGCTAACCACTGCACCACTTTGCCACCCACAGTGTCTAATTTAATTACACAGGAATAATACATTGGTCCAACAAAGGTCCACTATGTTGTTGTCTTATGATCAGAAAGGAATAGCAATCACAGTTTCTAAGATACTAGAATTTCATGCACAAGACTATGCTTGTAGATAATGTATGATGCTTAGTAGAACCAGAAGGCCAGCTTAAGTGAGTTTTGATGATGTGGATATCAATAAACCCCTCCAGGACCATGCCCCAAACACATCCATCCTGTACTACTCATTTTTTACTTCAGCTGAGGATGTATTCTGTTGATTGGCATTGTTTACTGTTTTACAACTCCATGTGACATTTGTTCAGTCAAAAAAGCCACAGCTATTCACTCTTTCAAAAAACCAAGAATACATTTTTTTCTCAAAATGGAACTGATTGACTGATTCTTTTATTTTTAATGTTAAGTATCTGCATACTATATGGTTTATTCCACCAGTGGTAAAACTTTCAGCAGAACTGATAGACAATACTTGTCATATTCACTAATTCAGGAGATCAACAACTTCACCCACATACATGTGATTCATTTAGATTACTCCCTGCAGCTAAATATCATTCTCCCCTTCATCCCATTGAAAAAATATGTTGCAGCAATGTAGTATGTTAAGGTATATTAATCCTGAGAGGGAAATGAAAGGGACTGTAGAAAACTAGATAAGTAACCCTTCATTACAACCCTTACCATGTATTGTTTTGAAAATCTTAAAAGAAAACCTTCAACATTAGTTAAAACTGGGAACCACATCTATTTCTCCAGGAGGGAAATAAGACAACTCCTCCCTTTACAGGATTGTCTATATATAATGACTGCCTAAATTTAAATAGACTAAGCAGGCATAGAAGATATGTTTCTGTTCATGGAACCCCAATCCAGTAACTTTTAAGTTTAAAAGACCATTTATGTTAGGAAAATGTAACTATTTCTCTCTCTGGTTCTCCCCTAAAAGCAAACCCTACCATCTGAAGTTGTGTTCTAAATGATATGACGTGTCAAAGATCTACTCTGCCCAATTTTTTGCAACCTATAAATTACATATGGATCCTGAAAGGTATGAGCATTACCAGTTACAGCTCAGGAGGGGGGGGGGGGGTTACTTGCTGTCACCAGACTGGGTAACAGTTACACCCTGACAACTAGACATGCTTATTCAAGTCTGGATTACTATTTCATCTGTTTTACTAAAATAAATACTAACCCTTTTTTATATGGTTTCAGCAGAAAAAAAATTCCTGGACATGCCAAAATCTTGAAATTCATAACAGCTTCTGGTCTAGGAGTCCTATCATCTAAAATGTGCAAGTTTATGGAAGCGAAGATACTTGGGCACTTCCTATGACTCTACATCCCTACAATAGTATCAGGATAACTCCAGTATGCCTAGAAACAAACAGCAGTCCCAGAGGGACAGAGATACATGCTTTTGGATCAGTGTTCTACATCAGTCAGCAAATTTAAACAAACAAACAAACAAACAAAAAAACAAATAAACAAACTTATCAGGTCCTCAAGTTCCATATAAATACTTTGCACTTCTCTTCTCACAGGAAGACCTTACTTTTCATTGGAAACTACAAAATACTCAGGGCTATTTGTGTGCATAGAATTAAATGGATTACCCCCCTCTGTGATTTATTCAGATCAGTGTGGGTCTGTTAAATAGAGATACACATACCCAAGACAGTATTAGATGAAACCTGTTATTTTTTCAACATGGTCAGCAATCTATATTTCCCTACATAGTCCTTATTATTGGTGCCAGAAAGGCCTTCACCTTCTTTACTAGGACTATCTTTTAAACACTGCAGAAATTGTATTTATTTATTTAGTTATTTAAGTTTGATGACAGGGGAAGTCCACTGGGTCATAAGGAGTCTGTTTTCAGTGGAGGCCAGAGAGAAAAGCTCCAAGATATTGCAGTTACAATGTTACATGTTACAAAAGACAATAGTATGTACAGAAAGTTTAAAACATTTACAGAAGAATAAACAATTTGTCATAAAATCATAGAGTACATTTAAATATATGGCTACTACCCCTTTGCAGGTAGGTAGACTAAACATTTACAGAATAAATAAACATTTTGTCAAAGATCTTAGCAAGTAAAATTTGTAAAACATACAACTGTTAGGTCTTAGCAAGTTAGGTGAAACTAATTTTGTGAGGAGAAAGAAATCTACAAAGAAGAAATGTGTCTTTCTAGATACATTTATTGATATTTTGACCAAATTTATTCAGGAACAGAGAAAGTAGTTAAAACAGGTCCATGTGTCTCTCCAGATTTAAACTGCTGTGAAAATCAGTGCAAGGTTTCCCTGTCCACAAACTAGGCACGGGGTTGGCACAAAAGAATAGCAGTGACCAGATACAAACTGTATACACAAAGTGATAAATCACATATTTATGTAATGAGCAACAACACCTTATTTAGTGACCACCCCCATAGCTGCTAAAAAAGAAAGCTGATAGCACAATGGCTATAACTGCTTTTGTGTAGGAAGCAAAGATCACAAACTCTTTAATCATGGGGCTGCAGGCACTTCACCTCTGAGTTTGTTCCACTTCATGTGAATAAGGGCAATTTTTCTTCTCATCGATTCAATACTTATTGATATTTAGTCATAGCTCACAGGGAAATGATCCAATTATTTAGGGTATGTGCGATTTTGAAGAATGCATGGTTAATACTTCTCATTAAGTCCGCTCCTGTTATCATAAAACTATGTTTCATTCTGATACAGCCAGTGAAGAGACAGTGATAAAAGGTACAGTCGCATCAACAAATTTAGTGGAAACACTTGGAAATCCATATCACATGGCAGTCATCCACTTACAGTTAATGTTTTGTTAAAGTAACAGCATGCTATATCTATCTATCTAGCTATACAGAAAGATAGGTAGATGTATATGCTACACTATAATTAAAGTAGCTAATAATAATAATGTGTCCATTAATCCAGGAGCAGATACAATGGTATTGACACAGTGACACAGATAGTTAAGAAGGAGGCAAGGAATAAATGGAAGAAAGAATTTTCTATGATAGGATAAAAGTAGCATATGTCAAATATTAAGGCTGTCCTACCGTGGGAGACCAAAGCTGGTGTAGAAATATTATTTTTTTAATCTGTTTTATTCAATATTGTTTCCACAGTTTCCTATTATAATTTTAAGTGCCAGCATTTAAAGATAGATGCCATTTTATATTGGCCTTAGCTCCCTTGCACTGCATGTGAGGACTTTGTCCCCTCACCCTTACTTGTAAATATACCACCTATAAAACAAGAGACTGCACTTTGAAGGAAGGGAACAATCCCATGCATTTTTTTTATAATTTTAGGAATACAATCTCATTCCATGCAATTGCAACAGGCACCCATTTTATGTGGTGTCAGATTACATGCAGAAAAATAATGCTCAATGGATATGAGTATTAGACCACAATTCAATAATGAAAGAATACTGTAATCATTTTTAAGTGTGTATGCGTAATTCTAATTTTCAATTTAAATAACTGTCAACATTTACATAAATGATAAAATACAGTCGATTACACTTTTCATCTAGCAGCCGATGCAGTAAATCACTACTGACTGCAAAAGCAAACCCAGTAGGATTGCATTTCTGACTGCTTAGCTGCTAATGTGCCTTGCATTTAAACCTAAACCATATATATGAATGTATGACATCTTCATCTACTTCATATTCTATTCTTTCACATGCATAACACAACAAGCACAAAAGCAACCCTACTGCCTTTACTGCAGTCGTCACTACAATTAGAAACCTGACTGTAGTTATATTCATGTCATCCTTAAAACCGAAGCACAGTCTGCCCTGCCTCAACATCACATCCAATCACAAGCAATGAACCACACTTCTGTACACCACATCTTTCTACTATTGTCTGTGTGTGAAAAAAGGTAAGATAATGCATTTATTCTATACCTCACTGCATTTACATGAACTTTGCTTTCTGTAGTATTGACTGATCCTTAATGCTGCCTTGTTATCAAGTCTTTATGGTGAGGACTCCAGCCCCAAGTCCACTTCTGCACCCCTTTACTTATAAATACTAACTCCATGGTCATATAACCACTTACAAAGGGAAGTGCGACAAAGTGTGCTGAAATAGAGAGTTTCTGAGTTAATGACTACTGCAGTAAATGACAAACCTTGCAGATAATCAACAGTCACTGCTCTCCTACCTGTCAGTTTTACATATAGTCGGATTACCTTCATTTGACTGAAAGCTCATTTGACTGGCAAACATTTTACTCGCATCAAATGACTGAAACGTCATTTCACTAACACTTCATTTCACTGACAGTTCATTTGACTGACAATTAGTACTGACAGTGTCTAGAACAATGTAAGACAAGTAAAAGGAATATGTCCTTTTCCCCACTGTAGTGCGACCCTGGAGTTAATATATATGGTTAAAGGGTGTAAGGGGGGCACAGCCCCCCACTTACTTTGGTTTTACTAAACAATATAAAACCAAAAGCAGAGAATACAACATGAAACTAATTAAGGGGGCTGTGTCCCCCCACCCCCCCTAACAGTGGGGAAAAGGACATATTCCTTTTACTTGCCTTACAGTGCTCTAGACGCTGTCAGTACTAACTGTCAGTCAAATGAACTGTCAGTGAAATGAAGTGTCAGTGAAATGAAGTTTCAGTCATTTGGTCTCAGTCAAATGAGTGTCAGTCAAATGAGCTTTCAGTCAAATGAAGGTAACCCCATATAGTCATACCTCTCAACCTCTTAGTGCTAGAAATCTGGACAAAGTCTTAAAAAACTGGGGGGACAAATGCCCAAAAATAGGACAGATTTTAAGTAGTTTTCTTATAAACTTAGAAAGTTGCTAGAATATCTGGGTTTTTGTTAACATGCATTTTCTGAAGGATTTGAAGTCTGAAACTGAAATGTATGTCAATATTTAATGAAATCAATCCTCAGATCATCCCAGTGATTTTCCAGAAAATCACAAATTTTATGAGGAACAGACCAAAAATATGAGTTAAAAATTTGGGCATGCTGCGAAAATCTGGACAGTTGAGAGGTGTGCATATAGTTTAAAATTTTACTCTCAGCAGTATGTTACAGGGAAAGAGCGAACAAGCAGCAGATAATGGGGTATATCTAAAAAGCTGGACTGAACCTGGATATCAGAGAAATGAACTGAGATCTTTAAGGGATAAATTCAGAAATGGAAGATGAAAATGGAATAAAAGCTATGAAGAAAGGCAAATGCATGATGTGTTTGCAAAATAATTTTATAAGGAATGGAAGTGGGGCCATTGGTGGTGTTAAGGGCAGTATGAAAAGGGGAGAGTGGGTATCTAAATTAATCCTGAATTTTTTTCTTGATGCTAATTTTGAACACAGGAATGTATTGGTGGATAGATGATTGAATGATATAGACTACTAGTACTAGATGTACACCATAAATTATACCTAGATTTGGTAAAGAGGTTGAAAAACATGATACTGCAATTAGTACATGACTATTAGGTGTGACTTTTATAAGCACATGGTAAGAGCATGCACGTGATCCAGTCAATGGGGCATATCACCACCAGAGCCAACCAGTAGCAATAACTGGATTAGGTATGGAATAGGCATTTGATAGGTTGTGCTGGATTATTTTATGTGGATCTTAGAAAGGTCTAACTTCCAGGCAACCTGGCTACAGCAGGCTTATGGGCTGTATAATAACCCAAGTAATCAGTGTATATTTAACAGAGTAATTAGCAGGGACTTCTGAATTTATAATTCAAATTGACTGACATGCTCAGTGTCAGTCCTATTTGTGGTATTCTAGGGAACAATGCCATTTCACAATAAAGGAGAGTCAGACACTTGGATACAGATGATGGGGAAAGGAGAAGCTGGGGATTTATGCTGGTGATATTTTTTTAATGTTCTCAAACCATGAGTATTCTTATTAGCAGTATGGATGAGATGGTACATCTATCTCAGAAAGGCCTACATGTCAACATTGTCTGTGTCAAAAAGTACTATAAATCATATGCATATGAAATTTGGTAGACATAAACTGAAAGGTGAATATTTACTACAGCATACAGTGATTGAAACTGTAGACTCATTTAAAGACCTGGGTATATGGGTAGATTGATCTATGAGTTTTTCTGATCATGTCAACCAATTGGTTATTGATAGTTATAGAAGTATAGGTTGTATAAAAAGATTTATAAAGTCTAGAAAATCAGAAATGATGAAGTCATTAGACCCAAACTTGAGTATGGAATAGCAATATGGAAACCCTATAAGAAAATAAGCATGAGTAAACTGGAAAGTGTACAGCGGAAATATACCAAGGGTATCCATGCATGTGAACATTTAAGTTATTATGAAAGACTAAAATATCTGAACTTGTACAGTGTCTCTTATAGATATCTAAGAGGAGATCTTATTCAGGTATAAAGGGCATTTAGAGACAACTACCCCTGAGAATATTTGGGGTTATCAAAAATTGCTAGAGAATCATCAGATAACCTATTTAAAAGATTCTATATGAATGAGAAGTGTACTAATTGGTTTTCTGACAGAGCAGACGATACATGGAACAGACTACCAAATTAAATTAAAACAAGTACTAGTTAAAATATTTTTAAAAATAGCCTGGGCACTTATTATGGGAGAAAGTATTTTGGTATATTGGCAAGCTAGAAGGGCATTAATGCCCATGCTTGTAATATTTGTATGTATGTATGTATGTATTAGAGATATCATTTTTGGTGGAGACTGGTGCAGTCAGGATTTTATTTTTCTCAACATGGTAGTGGTCACAAGATTAAAATAATAAAGTCCATGGATTTCTAGTGTAACACTTCCCACATAAGGACTGTGGAGTCATCTGCACTACACAAGATAAATATGTGTTTTCTTATCATTTAGATTTTGCTCCTGTTGCTTTTGGCGAATCATTTGACTGAAATAAGCGTCATATACAATGCATGACAGATAATGAAATAGCTTAGGAAGCCAACAGGATATAGTCAAACATGAAAAAACTGTAGGCTGTTTTTTAAAGATATAACCCTCCAGGGAGTATTTACACAGATGAAAACAATTAGATAAAAGGATAAAGAGATACAAAATATAGTGCATTTTGGATGTGGTGGAAAACATTCTGACTATTAGTCATGAAACAATAATTAGGTATATTTGAGTGTGGGTACAGTTCTGGCAGAATATGACATAATCTTTGGATTAGATTATTATACAGTGGCAGCTTGCTGAACGCTGCTGTATATAACAAGGGTAGTTATGTATCAGCTAAGGGGGTACACATTACAGCTTGAGTTATAGTAATTAGGCAAAAACTGTAGGGATGGATTGCATCTTAGTGGGGTGCAACCATGATACAACCGAGTACAGAAAATGTGGGTATATGGATCCTGAAGATGAAGACCTATACAATAAGGGCATAACTGGGGACTTCTACTAGCAGGTAGAGCAACTCAGTAGAATTGTACTTGTTGGGAGTGAAGAACTGCAGAAAAGTAAGGGGACAAGAAAAAAAAGGAAAACGCGTTAATATATATATATATATATATATATATGGTTCCCATTCAGAAGCCTGAAACATCATAAGCCTGAAAATCAAAATCCTGAAACCAAAAGCCTGAAAATTCAGAATCCTGAAAACTCAAAATCCTGAAAGCCCAAAATCCTGAAAGCCCAAAATCCTGAAAGACCAAAATCCTGAAACTCAAAATCCTGAAAACACAAATAATGCTAATATGTCACTATAAAGACACTAATATCTACCAATTGACCCTGACCCTAACCCTAACCCTAAGGTCCGTCACTATCGCACACTCACCTGACCCGCGCCCTACCCCTAACTCACTTAAACCGCCCCTAACCCCAATATTTGTCACTATTGCATGAATATACGGATTTTTTTGGAATTCTTTGGCCACTGCACTTCATTTTATGGTTATTGGTATCATTTGAGTGCATTCAGTGTTTTTTGTTGATACTATTGCATACATGCCTAACCTGCGCCCTAACCCTAACTCACTTAAACCGCCCCTAACCCTAAAATAAATCCAACCGCACACTTACCTGACCCCAACGCATGACCTAACACCACAGGGCTAACAATAGCAAAGCCACAATGACATCAGTATGTCTATTTTGTGTTTTCAGGATTTTGAGTTTCAGGATTTTGGTCTTTCAGGATTTTGGGCTTTCAGGATTTTGAGTTTTCAGGATTCTGAATTTTCAGGCTTTTGGTTTCAGGATTTTGATTTTCAGGCTTATGATGTTTCAGGCTTCTGAATGGGAACCATATATATATATGGATCTACCTGACTACATCGACTGTTCACAACAGCGACAGCGACTCAGAAGATCGACAAGTCAGAAGACCGATGGAGGAAAACACCGACGCTGAGAACACTGACATGGGGAAAGGATTTGTAAGTATGCGGTAGTGACGGCCGTTAGGGTGCGAGTAAGGTAAGTGTGCGATGTTGATGGTCTGTAGGGATAGGGGTGGGATAAATGAGTTAGGGTTAGGGCGCGGGTTAGGTAAGGGTGCAGTAGTGATATTTTTTGGGTTAGGGGCGGGTTAAGTGAGTTAGGGTTATGGCGCGGGTTAGGTGAGTGTGCGATAGTGACGGACCTTAGGGTTAGGGTTTCGGTTAGGGTTGTAGATAGTTGTGTATGTAAGGGTTAGTGTTGGTTTGTGAGGATTTTGGTGTGCTTGTGTTGTGTGTGTGGGTTTTGGACAGGGGATTTGTTTTGTTTGTTGTTATGATGTGTCGAGTGTATGAGGTGTTGTGTTACTGTCGATTATGTGGTGTCGGTGAAGTTGTTGTCGGTGTTGTGAACTGTCGATGTAGTCAGGTAGATCCATATATATATATATATATATATATATATATATATATATATATATATATATATATATATATATATATATATATCTATACATACTGCAAGTGATGTGGAAAACCAAGAGGAGATCACCCCGAGCAGTAACTTTGACTGTTAGCTCTGCTTGTAAGGAAACAGGCTAGAATGTCTATAGTTGGGTGTACTGTGTGTTCAAATCTGGAAAGGGGACACATATATCTGAATCTGTTGTCTTGCTTTAATATAGTCATATAATTTATTTATTTAAGCATATTATATTTATTGATATTAACATATAGTTAGAACATAGTTGCAAATAACTTGGTTATTCAATGAATTTCTACTAATATATCCACAATCCTTAACATTCCATTAGCATTAGCTACAGCGCATTTTGTTCAGTCCTGTTATATGTCTGAGCAGTTTTTTAGTTAATACTGTATACCTTGTTAAAATGCTATGAAGGCCTGATTTCTCATGAAATATTAAATTCCATAGTAGAACAACAAAAACCTTAGGGTGGCCGTGGTGGTGCAGCGGTTAGCGTTGTCACCTCACAGCAAGAGATTCTCTGGTTTGATCCTCGGCTGGGGTGCCTTCTGTGTGGAGTCTGTATGTGGTCATGTGGGTTTCATCCCAAAGACATGCTGTAGGTGGATTGAACTCTCTAAATTGGCCCTAGACGTGTGTGTATGTGCCTTCCATGGAAGGTTGGGTGCTGGGCTGGCAACTTGACACTGTAAAAATTCTACTGCTTATCATGAGTAGACAGGCAATCTGCTGTGGTGACCCATAATTGGGAAAAAACAGAAGTATAACAACAAAATCCTTGAATTTGGAAGGGTTGAGATTGACAGACTAACAGTTAAAATGAAGAACAGGGAAGATGTATGTATTTTCCTACTGTCGTGCAACTTAGCAAATAATAATGGTCCTCACACATACCGTTTTGTGTCCATAATGTACAGCAACATGTATGGTTCTGTTCACAGGAGCTGTATACTCCATGAAACTTTCACACTGCCCGAGGAATGTGTGTTCTGTATTACCATTAATGCATGTGTACACAGTAATAACATGAATGCATTTTTTAACAGTTTAGCTACATGAGCAGCACATGTTCATACTTTGTAATCCTAAACCAAGAGCATTATTAGTAGACCATCCCCCATCAAGATAATGTCATAAAATAAACTTTTTTCACTGCCTGCAAAACATGCTTTGTTTCAGTTAAGCTGTGTTAGGTAGGCAGGTAGTTCTCAGGGTTGAAGTTTGTATATAGACTGTGGTTGCAGGTTTGAATGTCATGTCCTCCAATCTGTATTTAAAGATGTTAACACCTAAATGTAAAAATGTCAACTGTATAGTGTGGTTATCTGATGTTCTTCAGCAGTAAATGTCTACAGACTGTTTTGAGAAATGTAGATCAGTATTATTTGAGGAATACACTTTTCATACATTCTAGTTTTTATTTCAGGAGATGATGATCACAGTCAAAACAGGAACAAGTACATCAAGCGGATGCACAAGCTTGAGGATGAGAAGAGGGAGAGAGGTATGTTGATTTTTTTTATGTATTTTATGAACTAAAATACTGTTAGTAACTGATATATTAGATTCTCATATGTCAACAGTTGTGTTGATTGAACATATCACAATGGTTTTAGTGTTGTACTCATTATACTGATGTGTGTTCAGCCAAATATCATTCTGCCTGTCTCAGTTTGTCATATGGCTTGCCTATTGCCCACAATATTGTCAGATCACTTTCTCATCATTTAACAATGACACATTGTGGCTGCTCATATAAATCATTGAATGCAGACAGTACAATATGTTGATTTGAGCAGTCATCCATTTTTACAAAGCTAATGACCCGTGTGTGTGCTGATGCATATAGAATTGCTTAGAAAAGAATACTGTTGTCCTTTTTAAGAGTAATACATATAGGGCCATAGATAACTCTGTCCATAATGGACATGTCTTACTCCCTGTGTAAATTGTCATCATAATCATACTGTGTTGTGCTATGATTTTCATAAGACTGTTAAGTGTAATAGACATTTGCTTTTCTTTTCTGTTGTGTTTGTGATTAATCTTTGCAGAGCATTATAGCCATGGACATTCTCCAATCCAAAGACAATGACATGCATTGTGAAGGAACTGCCAAATTCTTCCAAGGCTGATGGAGATGATGATGATGATGCCTGTGATGCTGAGGCACCTGGACCCACCCCTTCCTGAGCCATCTTGCCTGGACTCTGGAAGAGACATCAACACAACAGGGATAGAGAAGATTTTTGGGAGGAGATCAGGGAGGTCATTACAGATGTGTTCTGAACACAGACGAGGGACATGATGGGGACCTTCTTTGAGGATATGGCTGGCTATGTGGAATTTGTTCAGGGTGACAGCTCATGAGATCATTTGGGAGTCTGATCTCCAACAGCCTGGTCCCTCTGGTCAGTAAGTATTGTCTGTATGCTCTACTTGTATTATGCTGCCAATATGGTAATTGCCATTTTATTGACTGGACTGTATATCCACTCTTGTGGATGCATACCATGTATCTGTCATGCTTATGGGCTATTATTGTGTGACATTTACTTTGGTTTCAATGAGTACATGACACACATTAACAAATTGCACTTTCCACACACATACAACTGTCCATGCATTGTTGCAGTTAACCTTCAGATATTACTGTAAGAGGTAGACAGTAAATGTGTGTCACTGGGGTTGCTGACAGAAAACATATGTTGTCCATACTCCATTACTATCAGTGTGACATGCCTTGGATTTCTGTTTTGCCATGTCAGGTATGTGCAACATACAGACATGTCATTCCACATGTTTTTGGTTGACAGTTGTCATGATGTCCCACTGTCATGATGTGTGTTGTATTTTGGTTTGGCAATACAGATGCCATGTGGGATCATATACAGGTATACCCTGTCTATGTGAAGTTCTCCTTTGCTGACTGCATCAAACAGCAATGTAACATTAATCTGTACACAATGTTACAGATACATTCTTTCATAGTACATTACACCATGCTTGTTGTATGTAGCAATTCCACACCCATGATGTATTGACATTGGGTTATACCTTCCAGAAATAGTAATATACATTAAATGACTGTACATGTGTTTACACATTGTTGGATACACACTGAAACAGAAATGTACCTTTGACATGTAAGCATTCAGTGATTTACTGCTGATGTACTGTAAGGATACTCACAGGAGTGTTCTCTGCTCCATAATGAGCAGGGTGGTTGACATACCCCTGAATTTCTTTAGTTGACATTTGCATGACAGTATATGTGTATGTACTTTTAATTTTTAGCTTGCTTACCTATGCATGTTGATGTGACATCATTGCACATTACTGTGTATGTGTGTTTTATACATGTCCAGTTCTGTGGACATCAGTAATCCATGTGGCTATTTGACATAGATTTTCCATTTGGTTAAATGCATGTCTGTGTGGTTTCTACAGCACCCTGTGTGCTTTACACATGCATTTGCATTTTGTCAACTCACATTGTCTTGCTTAAGCTGATATGGGCCCAGGCTGTCCACCTCCCTCCCACCATCATATTTCCCTATTATTTGTTGAGTTATGTTTGTCTTTGTTAAAACTACTGTCCATTGCCATTTATTAATTTGACACAGTGAACATGTGCCCTATGTATGTCCATTGTACAATGCAGGACATGGGCACATAAGCTGCTGGCTAATGCTTGCAATGCATCCTTGTTCTCTTTATACTTGTATGTTGGCTAATGTAGTTTTTTCCCATCCATGTCACATAACCTGCTATATTCATTATGCTGTGCTGTTACATTTTTGAACATGTTATCACATGTCATTGGTGTATGTATGTGTATTGACATTGATTTCATGTACATTCCATCTATGCCACTGGCAGACAGACATATATATGCATCTACATCTGCATGGTGCCTTTGATATGGCATATTTGTGTAACATACATACATTCCATTACACATTTTTTGTTGCTGTGTACACCTACTTGTGCATGTAGCACTGTTTGTTGCTGTTCTGCAGTACTTCTGTTTGGCACTGTACTTGGTTGTTTGCCTTTCACATGCATGGTTGTATGTTTGGTTCTGTTAGAATACAAAAAAAAAAAAAAAAATATTAATTAAAAAAATAAAAAAATAAATAGGATGATCTAGACATACAAGGTCAGGTGGATATAGTAAAAAAGATGCTTTATTTAGATAAGAAAAAATATAAGAAATGGAATCAAGGTCAAGCAACTACATTGAAAACTGAAAATAATAAACTGGACAGACAAATATACATAGTGTAAGACAAGATCATGAAAAATTTGTAGAAAATGTATATATAGCTATTGAGCATAGTAGGAAACCATTTTATAAAGATGTAAGATGTTTGCAAAAGTAAAGGCACACAATAACCTGTTTGTAGATTTTAAACAGTATATTCATATATAACAGATTGCAGATATTTTTACAAAACTTTATACAAAACACTTTGGCTCCATAAAGGGGAAGGTAATTAATAGTAATAACATCCAAGTAACTTCTGACACTGGACGTAAATTAGATTATGTTGAAAAAGTACTATGCAAACTGGACCCCATAATAGCATAGGGAGGAGATGGAATTAGTAGTAATGACCTGTGAACAATTCAGCATGAACTTATAGTACTGTTACATCTGTTATTCACTAAGTCTTTTAAGTATGGTGAGATGAAAAAATGGAGACATGCACTTGCCAAACCTATTAACAAAAAGGGTAATAGTACAAACCAAGACTCACATATACCCCTATGTTTACTTTCTTGTTATAGAAAAATAATAAAAAAGGTTGTTTTGGTTAAATTATTGTCAGAAGTACTTGTAACATAATGATTTACAATAATAAATCACTACTAGGCTAATTGCCTTTGTGGGCCATTTTAAGCTTAGAAAATTACCCCATGTAAGAATTGAACCCTGCATCTTATATCTGCAAGATAAACATCCAAACCATTAAGCCAACCTCCCACCCCCAGCATCTATAAATGAATGTGTGTTTTGATGTAATTTATGTAAACCTATCATCAGCCTTAGAAAAGGTCATGTACAAAACGCTGCTCAATAAATCAGAACAACTAGGTATTACTGTGATCCTGACAATATGGATAGCTGCATAGTTTACATATAGGGCATGACAAGTATCATACAACAACTGGACAAGTAAAATTCAAGGCTACATTTAGGGTGCCCAAAGGGCTCTGCTCTGAGCCTGTATTTGTTTAGGTTGTATATTTCTAATTTATCTTTTTCATCCGAGGTATTCTATTGCCTGGATGCAGACAATTTGAAAATGGGAAAACTATATCTGCTACGGATATGTTATGTCTGCTTAAGAATTTGACTAAACTGACCAGATGGGCACAGGAGAATAAAATGCTGATAACTGCATCAAAAACAAAGCATATGGGATGTTGGAGACATACACTGAAGGATGAATATTTAATATAGCACACCATGATTAAATCTCTGGATTCATTTAAGGACCTGTAAATATGGATAGATCCAGCTTTCAGCTTTTCTGATCATATCAACCAATTGGTTAATGATAGTTTTAAAACTGTAGGCAGTATATTTTATAATGTCTAGGAAATCAGAAATAATACAACCATTATATAAGTTACATTAGACCCAAAAGTGAGTACGATAGAAATGTTATAAGAAAATCAGCGTGATTAAATTGAAAAGAATACAGAGGAAATATACCAAGGCATGTGAACATTAAATTATGAAAGCTCAAGATATATGAACTTGTACAGTGTGTCATATAGATATTTAAGAGGTGACCTTATTCTGGTATACAGGGCATTTATGGATGACCACCTCTTGGAATCTCTGGAGTTATCAAAGAGTAGTAGAAAAGCATTGGACAACCTGTGGAAGAGATTATATAGGAATGAGAGATGTACTAAATGGTTCTCTGACATAGTAGCTGATGCCTGTAATAATGATGATAAAAGTAATAATAATAATAATAATAATAATAATAATAATAATAATAATAATAATAATAATAATAATAATTTTAATACTAATTTGTTAACCAGGTAGACCCACTGGACACACAGTTCCTTTTCAGCAGTGATGACCCAGGTACAATGTCTGGTTAAGTCACTTCCTCAAGGTCACACAGCAAACAGATGTGTTCTGCAAAATCAAATGCTGAACCACAGGAAGTACAGTTCATAGCCTTAACCCTATGCACGTATGCATAGGTATCAGGTAGGAACTGACTTCAAATAATAATAAAGCAAGCACTATTTAAGATTTTTTTAAACACGACTTGGAGATTTATTGTGGAGATGGCTGCTTTGGTATACTTGCAGGCAGGAAGGGTATTGTTGCCCATGCCTGAAATATTTGTATGTAGGTACATCTGTTTGATTTCCAAAATAAAACAAAGCTAGGAGCTAATATGTAATACCAGAAGGTAAGCAATCCAAAACTGCACTGCAAACTGGGTCTTTACTTAAACATGTACTATTAAATGATTGATTAACAAAAGTAACAATAAGGCTATCTATAAGCTACTGTTTGATTGGGTAACATACTAGTCACTGTATGTCTCATTGTCAACAAAGCTGGCCAAAATTCAAAGTGCACAATTTGTTTCTTTTTATAACAAACTAAGACTCAAATTTTCTTTTGTGGATGTCATCCATTTTTGTTGTTTTTTGGGCATTTCTGGGGTAGTTTACTCATTTTTTTCAGTTTAGGGAATGCATCTGGATTTTTGTAGTTTGTGCATAACACAATGACTGCTGCCCTCAGATTTAGCCTTACTGTTACATTTACTGCTCTACTTTATAAAGCTTCATCTTTAAAGGAACAGACATCAGTGAAAGAGAACTATATCAAGAAGCAGCAGCTGTATTTAAGTTAATGGGAGTACTTTAATCTGCAATTCAATAACTTGTGTATGATGCTGGATGGTATTCATAGTCCCGAGGTTTGCACTTTTGTAACAGTCATTGTGGAATAGTGTTGCTATGCCTATATGTAAATTCACTTACCACAGATTATTCATGCTGAATAAGTAAATGCAAAAGCTTTAAAAAATCCCTTTTTATCCAATGCATAAACTTGGTGAAATTTATTAACTATGTGCAAAGTACTAAATGAAAATGTAAGTGCCCTTATAATTACATACATATTCAGGTATTATGAATGAGCACAACTTTTCAAAAGCATATTTGAAGTACTGAAGGCAAGCAGAATGCAGAGCTTTTATTTTTATTAACTTTTAAAGAATATAAAAGGGTTTTATATGTTTTAAGTGGATACCCTATCGCTTTCATTGAAAGAGTGTAAAGGAGAAGACAGGAAAGACTTAAAAGGGGAAACATAACAAAGACAGAAACACAGATGTTATTGTGCTGGAGGATGTAGAAGAAGAGGGGTACTATATTTTTGACAGGGGCTAGATGCCCTTATTTTTCAAATTTGTTTTACATATTAAGGTAGTTTGGGTAGAAAATAGGTAGGACAGAGGATTAGGGAAGAAGGGAGGTGAAGAAGAATTGGGTTCAGGATGACATCCAGCCAATATTTCCACTACCTGATGGTGGTGCAGTGGAAGACACTGATGTGAAGAACTGTAGTGGTATGGTAATTGGCACCTACATGAGCAGTGAGTTTTGAACCTGCTGAAGATGTCTTTTCACTATCTACTCCACCACATTCTCGATGATGTCCCAAATGCATTGTCTGTGAGGCTTACCAAGCTGCCATGTGCCAGGGTGGCTACAGGACCAGTGCCACTGCCCTGACACTGTGAGGATATCCCTGGAGAGGAGGTGGATGAATGTTTCCTGAGATGGGAGCAATGTGGCTGAACTTCTCCTATGGATTCTGGACCTGTAGAAAAATGAGCAGAAATGGGAGAGGAAACATCAACATTTCTTCTTCCCACTATGCCTTGCATACTTGCAATTTTAAGTAATGTCATTTCCATTTGTTCTAAGTAACAGTCTTTTACCTTTCTCTCAAAGTGACAAGCTATACACACGCGCACACACACACACACACACACACACACACACACACACACACACACACACACACATACACACACAATAAAGCACAATACACTCACACACACACACACACACACACACACACACACACACACACACACACACACACACACACATAGATATGTACACATATGCACATAACAATGTAATAACTGAAAGGAAGTCATGGCAACCTTCCAGTTCAATGTGCACTAAATAAAACTTAGTGTTACAGATGCATGTATTTGAAATATTTCATAGCAATCTCTCCTCTTATGATTCTCTGTTTAATAAATATAAGCATATAAGAAGATTAAGTACAAATGTAAGCATAGATAAACTTTACTCCCCCACCACTACCTCCACTCTATCAAGGGTGTGGTGGCTGACTTCAGCCATCTTGTATGTGCAGTTAATATTTTGGAAGAAATGACTATCTTATACAATTATCATATCGCTATGATATTTTCTGGCATACACAAACCAAATATTTTTTTTCAAAAAATTGTTTAACAATTATGCAATTTTACAAGTGATTACTAAGCTAATACCTATAATATATAAAATTATTTGGCAATGCAAATATCTTCTTTTCTGTTTGTGAATAAAAACAGCTCTCTCTCTCTTTATATATATATATATATTTGTATATATATATATATATATATATATATATATATACATATATATATATATATATATATATATATATATATTGCATATATATTTATTTGTATATGTATACTTCTGCATATTTCCATATATATATATATATATATATATATATATATATATATATATATTCACTTTATTATCTTGAAATACTGAAATGTCTAATTTCGGTATCTCGAGACTATAAAGCCAAAACCTTACAAACCCAAAACACCACAACTGCGAAAGTCAAAACTGAGAAACACTGCACCACACAAACACAAATACAACTACCTCCCAACACCACAAAAAACTAAAACAAAACACACAAACACAAAAAAAAACACATAAACACCTACCCTAGCTCGACGCAGCCCCCCTGTACCCCCCCTACTTATATATACTAACTCTGAGGTCACACTAACCACCAAAACACAGAAAACACACCACTACACACTCCAAACACACTGACATACACACAAACCCTACCCCAAACCCTTTAAAAAATAACACTTACCTAACATGCATTACAACCGTGGGTTCGACATTTCCGGCTTCGGGATACTGCAGTTTTGTGCAACTGCAGTTTCGACATTTTGGTCTCAAGATACTGGAAGTTGACATTTCAGTATTTTGAGATTCCAAACTGTAACCATATATATATTACACTTTTATAAACAGTATAGGTATACTTACATACATGTTTTTACTGATACATATACATTTCTATTTATTCACAAAACCACAGCTGCACATAAACATGCTACATTTGTATGCAAATGCATTTCTGTTTACATATATGTTTATGCCTACTCATACATTTGCATTACATATTGATATGTATTTGTATTTACACATACATTGACCCTTTCATTTAATGTATTAATGCAAAATTTATGCAGCATGGTTTTTAAGCCTATTTTTCATAAAATAAAAAAAAATGTAAAAATATTGACATAGAAATCTGTTCTTCTCCTCATGACATACTCTATCCACTCAGCCAACTTATTAGGCCTACCCCTCTGTAGGTTATTGTACCTGTGGTGGCACTGAAGCCAAGAGCAAGTGACTTCTGTAAGGGATGGCAGGTGCTCACCCCCAGCTCTTACCAGATGTCAATTTTTTCCATTCTATGTGACAAACTGATGTTTCAGTTTTGTCCTAATTTGACTCACTTAATAGGATAACCATTATTTTTATCTCCTTGTCAAACCAATTTACAGCTCAGTGGTGTTGCCTCTTTTGAAGTGCCAGTACCAGAATGAGGAATGAAACTGCAGGGCTGTGATTCACAGATTTGGAGCCACACACTCTGGGGTGTGACATCACTGTAACTAAAATCAGCTACCAAATAGGAGCATTAGGCACGGAACTGCTATTATTGGCAAGTTGGCTTTACTAGACAGCCCCACAACATAGAATTTCTTTTTAAAGGAATACTTTTACATTTCCTTGCCATGGCAAATAAAAATCAGTTATGAAATTACTATTTTAAGTTGTTTATATGCGTATCTGCTTCTGTGCAGTAATGTTGTTATCTTTACTTGAACAATTACCCTGAAGATCACACATTAATCATTTCTTTAAGCTTGCATTCTACAGAGTTACATCCGTAAATCTTTTTTTGTTTACTTTAATTTATAAATAAATGTCTGTGCTGATGTCATTATCCTATAACATGAACTACTGAGTGCTTTGAGGTGATGAGATATTTGACAGTATGCAGTATGGACATGGATTATATCTAACTATTGCTAATCCTAATTTTCCCTTTTTTATACATAGGGATTTCTGAGATATATTAGGCTTATTTGCACATTCATGAGGTCAGCTTGGCTAAGTGCCAGCCAGCATAGATCAAACACACTTACACAAGGCTTAGTTACATTAGAGATTATATGGAAGCAGTTCATAATGATTTTATAACACAGTGATTATTACGAGAATTGTGTCTTTCTTTGATCTGATGGTCAGATGCAGATGATTCATGTTAATACTGAAAACATGAGTGTCATTTATAAACTGCAATTATAATAGCAGCACTGGAAATATATAGGGAAGGAGTACTGATGGCAATTTGAAAGAGTAATGTGTGAAATACTTTTTTTGGCATTTATAGATTATCCTACACAGGATATAAGCACATAATTTGATGTGTGAAATGAAATGTGATGTATTTTCACCAATGTATGGTGTTTTTAGGATACATGCTGCTTTAATATAAATATAGAAGCTTGGCAGGTGAAGTACAAACTATGTTAGCAATGGCATAAGGTGTCAGGGCAATGATAAGTGCTTGCAGTACTATTATGCATTTGAGGATGATTTTGTACAGGTTGAATACAATTGTGTCATGACAGATGTGTTTGCACTCAGAAATTTGATTTATTTTTAATGAAAGCTGGCATGCATTCATTGTTGTGTTGTGTAGCTGATGAGTGGATCAAACTTCAGTATATTACTTTTGCATGCTATTTTAGGTAAACAAATGATGTAGCAGCAGGAATCCAGACAGAAAAAAGTACAATTTTAGCCATGAGGAGAACCACATCCTCATGTCTGACCTTGGACATCTGGGAAATGCCATTTTGGAAAGGAAGACCAAACAAGGTGAAAGGGCAAAGGCCTGGAATCAAGTGGTTATGGGTATAAATGTTGTTGGCAGAAGGAACAGCACATTAACTAAGTGTAAGAAAAGGGCCAGTGATGTAAGAATGTGCCAGAGCAAAGGCAAGGCTGCCTGTAGTACTACTTGGCGGGAGGGGTAACAATTATTCCTTTATCAACCAATGAGCAATACCTCTTCCCTATTCAGAAGGATGACTATGAAACAGATGATGATGGCACTGGCATAATTAGTAGTGGTATGGATACTGGCTGTTACCCATGTCTGCAGCACAGACCTCCCAACCATCCTGAATTACTCGGTTTTTACCGAGTTTTGGGGTCCAATTGAAGGGGTGCCATGATTCCCGAGTGGCACCCCTTCATTTCCGATTTTTTCATTTCTTTTTTAAAATTTTCACGCTGTCGGAGCTGACGTCATCACGTGCGCGATGACGTCAGCGCCGTCAGGCTACCAGCCAGTCGGAATTGAGCTCAAGGAGCTCGCATCTTCATTTCTGGCTGGTGGTTGGAATTAACTGCGAAGCTGAAGCAACGTGGATAGCAGCAGCATCAGGCCAGGAAGCTGAAGCAAATGTGGACATGGATAGCATCGGGCTAGGAAGCTGAAGAAGCAAATGGGGACGTGGATACAGCGAGGAACAGAGGGCTGGGAAGCTGAAGCAAATGATGGATACAGCGGATGGCAGCAGCATGGGGAACGGGAACAGAGGGCCGCGAGGATGGCAGCAGCATGGGGAACAGCAGCCCGAGAGGAAGAGCACTATTCAGGGTAAGTCTGCTGCAAAGCATGAATTCACAAAGTAGCATCAAGTGGGATCAAGATTTTACTAGCAGTGTTGTGTTTTTTGTATATAATGTTAAGGCAGAACACATTTTGCCACAGCTGTAGTTAGCACTGTAAATATGTTCCCAGATCACTCCAAATCATTTTAGTATAACAGAGTAATCACACTTCAAGATGCACTAAAAGCATGCATATTATTATACAGAGTGATTTTAATGATGAATGAACAGACAAGGAAATAACCGACTCTGCCATTTGCATAAACTGAAAGAGAAACTCGAAGAAGAGAAACACTGACAGAAAGAAAGGTTGTGACTGAATAAGCCAAATGGTAGCTCAGAACAGTATGTTTTACCACTGCAACAGCATTTTTGTCTTTTGGTTACTTAACACGTCAATAATTATTTATATATCTCACAAAAATAAAACCAAAGGCAAGACTTCATATATGAGAAAGACTTCTGTGACCAGTAAACATCCCTACTCAAGAATTCGAGACAAAAACAAAATACATCTTGGGGGCAAAATCAGGAATAATTTTAAATATTACTCAGATTTTGTATCAGCAATTGACATTGTTGGATGTTTTACGATAGTATTTCTTTTTTTTTGTTTCAGTCGTACTGAGCTGTAAAGACGTTTTAAAGATGAATAATTTAGGCAATGCGTAAGGATGATGCAGTTGTTCAGGAATTTGTTGTCTTTTTGTTGTTGGAGGATCTGTGATGCACACTGTGTTTATCTATCTGGGGCTGACTGGGCTGTCATGAGCACTTAGTTTATTTGCATTTTTGTAGGGTGAAGCAAGGCCCGAGTCTGTTTCTCAGACTCCATAAAGGTGACCCCCCCCCATGAGGTTTGTGTGTGGCCTTTTTGTGCCTTTTGCTTTGTATGCAAGATTTAAGAGAGAGAAAATGGGAATTTTTACACATTGAATGATTTGTTCTAGTCGTTGCATAATGTAATGTTTTATTTTTATGATTAAGACTAAGATATTGTGAACTTGGCCCTAATCATAAAAAATATCTGCTCTGCCCTTTTGATTTTAGCAGTTATACATGCTAAAATTTAAGCTTTTTAATGCTTATGCAGTTAGTGCAGCAAGGTCATCACCATAAACAATGCACATGCTTCATATTGAGCAAGGTCATCACCATAAACAATGCACATGCTTCATATTGAGCAAGGTCATCACCATAAACAATGCACATGCTTCATATTGTTTAAGGTCATCACCATAAACAATGCACATGCTTCATATTGAGCAAGGTCATCACCATAAACAATGCACATGCTTCATATTGAGCAAGGTCATCACCATAAACAATGCACATGCTTCATATTGTTTAAGGTCATCACCATAAACAATGCACATGCTTCATATTGTTTAAGGTCATCACCATAAACAATGCACATGCTTCATATTGTTTACAGGCAGCATAGATTTTACTTTTATTAACATAAGTGGCAATGATAATTCAGTTCTTGTAAGCACTTCACCATTATAGGCAATCCTGTCACCACAGCTTGGATACTTAAGCAAAACTGGCCTAAACTAACAGTTGATACTGTTTATTTTATGCAATCTGAAGGCTGTTCCACCCTATTTTATCTGTGTAAGATTTCCATGACTATAGAACTTCTCAGCTTAAATGGACCAGTAAAGTTTTATTTTAATCTATGTTCTACTAAGATGTAAAGTTGTAAAATTGCTTTATATCTGTCTCATGCATTCTTGAATTGCACCACACTTTTTGATTCACATTTCACACCTTGAGTCCTTTTGTGAAAAGAAAAGTTGGCATATTTTCTGAACTTTAGCTGTGTGTTCAAGGTGTTGCTGCTTTGGCCTTTGACTTATCTGTTGTCTTCATTCTTCATGGGGGTGTACGAGGTTCTTATGTTGCCTGCTGATTTCTGCCATTTTTCCCCTTTTGTTGTACATCTGTTGTACATCCTGTTTAATTTGGGATGTCACCAGTGTGATTTTGTTTCTAGGGCTAGTCTTGGGCTTAGTCATGGTAGTCCTGGGTGGAAATAAAGTCAGATTAACATAAGGGATAAGTATCTCAAGAGCCATTGGGTTTAAGAATGCCAAAGACAGGATGGTTGGAATGGTCCTCTCATAGAACACACTTTCCTGTGTCAGAGTGCAAAATAAAATCCAAATAATCATTGTAGAAGTAAAGCAGTATGCACACATTAGTGTTTATGGTAAATGGTGTGAAATAGCCAGTTAATGGGGCATTGGAATGTCTGCAGGGGGGACTCTGGCCTGGTGCCATATTTTGGTTGTCTGTTGTTCAGTTTGCGTTTGAAAGTTGATATCCCACAATTCCATTGGAGTGGGCAGGGTTACGTAATCATGTATGCAAATTTTATGTTAATCAGCGTACAGATTTGTACCTATTTTTCATGGGCCTTGTCCAGATTTTTGATGTTTCCAGGTTGAGAGGTATGCTGCAGCATCAACAGACATCTGCTCAAGAAGGTTGGTTTGACCACTATAACATATCTACACTAAGAAATGAATGCTCAAGAGGAGTGATTATATGTAACACATGACAATTACAATTGACATAATGACACCAAACAAAATGTGCATGGTAAGGGTCCTTCACACTTCCTTACATACCTTCTTATACAGCATACAGTAGTTTATGCCAGTATCTGAATAGTAATGTATTCAATTAATTTTTTGCTTGGTCGGCATCAGGACCAAGTGGTTTCCCCTATACCTGTAAATTTAGAGGACATCAGCAGCAGAATGGTTGATGTTAGTGATGATAATATAGTTATACTTATCAGACAGTCTGAGGAAAGTGGCACACAGTCGCCAAGCTTAATGGCAAGATCTCACACTCCACAACTTGTTAGCAACTATGCAGGAAGTGATACTGGATCACAAAGTCAAGTACTTGGTGACATTTCACTGCAGGTTGTACATAGAGAAAATCCATGCACTTCTACACCAGTGACTCCAGAGCCACCAGAATACTTTCTGGATGGTGGAAGAAATTCTCAGTTAACAGTGTCCACAGTGACACATTTACAAAGAGGTGAAAGATGCAGGCATATGTCACACCTATCTCAGGAAACACAGAAAGTCTTGGCTGCCCGACAACAAATGTGCTATGAAATTTGTAAGGATCAGTGTACTGACATAGAGTCAACTAGAAATGGTCAGAGTCCTCCAGGGTGTACTTCAAGATTTCCACCACTACATGAAAACAGTACAGAGTAGGGAGAATGTCATAATCCCATTAATCTGTAGTATGGGGGCACACCAAGCACCCATGTCAGCCTCCATTTGTATGCTAGTGAGGACTTACCAAACTCAAATAGGAGTCATTCTTTTTAGGGGGAGATGATGGGGTACTGTCTAGACATTTGGGGGCATATCACATCACACAACAAGTACTTCTTAAGAAGGCAGTGCAAATAGTAGACACAGCAGGATTCATGCAGGTCACATCAGTGTTCATCTCATGTAGCATAACCTCTCATTTGAGGTCCTGGTCCTGCAGCACTGTGAGATCAGTGTCTGTTGTATCACCTACATCATGTAGTTCATGGCATTTGTAGCAATGCACCATCCAACTCACATGACAACCACTCCTTGAGATCACATGCTCCTTAATCTACACTATCTTTAGGAGATGTTGCGTATGACACATTTGGCAATGACCTACTGTGATTCATGCTAGATATTTCAGGTACTTACAATATGACTTCTATATACTGATGTCAATATTTAACCCCAAATGCAATTTTCTAAGGAAATAAAATAAATAAAAAGAAGAAAGTACTGCACAATATATGTATGCACAATATAAATCAGTATTAAGACACTTTATATGTGCATGCATTAATTTTCAGTAATGGTAGTACTTACAATTAAAGGAAATAATCTGGAAAGATAGAGGTAGGGCATAACATGCAAATTGCACTGATTTACACCATTAACAGCCCATCCACTATCAAGAGTTTCCATTCAGGAATGGTACAGCTCACAATTACCAAGAACACAAAACAAATATTATACACAATTAAAATAAACTCTTCTTAGTAAAATAAAATAAAAGAAAGATTACATGTGTATCCTGCCATTTGCATTAACACGGTTACTCCTTCACCCTCAACAATGCACAACTGATAATTGCTAGTTCTGAGGATGCAACTTGCTGTGTATGACAAATATGCAGTACTTTTACTGAGAACAGTAAATCATATGTAAGTCTAATAACACAGCTGGTGACTCTCTATTTACTAATATAGCAGGAAGGAACTGGAATCTGCTACCTAGTGATATAACACTAACTACATCATTGCCACTCTTCAAACAAAAGCTCAAAAGTCACCTCCAAAGTCACTGGCTATGTCCTTGTAGTAAACCTGACTAATCAACACCTATACCCTGTTTTTCTCCTCTTCTACCTTCTTCCTAACATTTAATAATTAGTCATGTAACTAAGACTATCACTAAACCAAACTATATCCAATGTATTGCTTAAATCCCTCAATTCTGATGTAAATTATTGTACTTAACTCTTACTAGAGTGCATCTATTTCACCTTTTTAAGAAAGATTATGTTCTATGTTAACTTTCCGAAGTGTCTTTGATCTCTGAAATGTTATACTGTTTCATATGGTTTTTAATCCATTTTTTACCATGTAATGATATTTTTTTGTATACATTTTTGTTTGTATTTGTGTGGAGCTTTTCTCCCCGGGCCTCTACTGAAAATGGATATATATCCAGCTAGACTAGCCCAGTTAACAAATGTAAAATAAATAAATAAAATAAATAATAGTTAAAACTGAGGAAAATTGCATAATAAAACACAGCCTGTCATACTATACCGTGTTGTTAAGTTAAACAGTAAGAATAATGATTAAAGTTAGATACAAGACTAGATGTGCTTCTTCCTAGGGTAATGAAACTGTTGGCAGAGATGCTCAATGAACCCACTGCAGAATACATTAGCTTTGCATTAGCAACTTGGGGCACTCTGCAACATTAGAAGTTGAATATGATGACACTGTGCCTTAAAATTTCATTCTGGACTACAAAAGGATAACTGCAGTCTTGCTAGTTTGCTTTGTTATCCAGTGAAGAAGTTATTCTGTGTGATGGCTAATAGTACTCCAAAGTGATGTTTTGTCTGGCTAGGTTTTTACTGGGATTTGCAATCATTCATTTATTTGAACATAGACTTGCTGATATTATACTACTACTGATACTGAAATCTACTATGTGAATCTATGAACACTCCCTAAGTGTACTCTTAATTTATACTTAGATGATTTAAGAATACTACTTCATATTATATAATAAAGGGTATTATTGGGAAGTAATCTCACACATCTTCCTTTGTTATTAATTTTCAGCTCCATGTTTAATGGAGAGCCAATTAATTGTAAGTCAAGGTATATTGTAATAATTGCAACATTTTCACCTCTCAGGGATATAAAATGTTGTGAAATAATACTGAAGTATTAGTTATAAATATCAAATGTGATCATTTTTTTCTTTTTGAATTGTTCTAAACACATAAAGACAATTGAAAAGCTGTCAATAATCTGTTTCATTAGGGCAAAAAATACCTGCTCTCCTTTTCCTGCAATGTTGTCTGCTCAACTATTGTCAGTAGGTTCAGATTTCACTTCCGTAATTCTCTCCATGACAACAAAGTGCGGTGGACGGTGTGTCTACTGACATTTCGTTTACCTTTCTCCTTATTAGTTTAACTACTAAGATAAGCTCAGGCAAAGCGTCTTCTGTTTCTACACAAAAACTCTTAAAATCTTTACCCATAATGTACTGTCACTACTCTATGGAACGTGGGGATTCATTTTAAGCTTGCTTTTTTTCCAAAATTATAAGCAGCAGTATCTTTGAGGAAATGACCCTATGAAAATCAAAGGCAGCTACTGTTGTATACCTTCTCCAAAGGTGATATTCTAGATAATATTCACTGCTACGACAATTTTCTTTTCTTCTGTCCTCTCTGAAATGAGAGAAAGTCTGATTCAAACATAACAGAAAACTATCATTGATGATTTCCATATTAATCTTGATTGACAATATGCTTTTTTGATCTGGGTATGGTGTAGATACTGTCCTATGCCCCTTAAAGCAGGGCATTCTTAATGAAGCAATAGCCAGGAAATGTAGTTGCAATGTTATTTTTTTGGACTTTGGCAAAGCCTTTAACAGTATCAGACATGCCATCCTTCAGAACAAATGATCATGATCTGGGCTTACTGCCAGCACAGTCATCTATTTCATTATTTTGGCTCAGTTGCCAATACATAAGAAAGGGAGAATTTTTCTGTACAAACCGTTTCCCTCCACATGGGGATTCCTTAGTGTCCGTCCTTCATTTGACAAGTGGTGCCATCACAATTATCCGAAATTCATTGAGTAAGCACATTCATTTGTCCATCTCCCTTCTCTTTCTGGCAAAGAGTCTATCAAAGTTGAATCCACTCTCTAGAGTGGTTTCAGCAGCTTCAGATATGGCTGAAAAGATGTACCTTACAGCGAAATGGATGTGACTTTGTTTAAACACCCCACACCATTTTCTGTGCAGGTATGGGTATCTGTCTAGACGATCGCCCAAACTATTTTCTGAGTGGGTAATAATGCATGCAGTCTCATGTCATGTCCTAGAAACAGTGGAAAATATTTTCCTTAGGAATAGTGTGTTTTCTAACATTATTACTTGTTACCATAATCGATTGGTCATGATTAGTAATACAGACATAGCAAGGGGGCTGCCACTCTCTTGTACCCAATGCTGAATTCAAATAGAAAAACAAATAAAAAAGTTTAGAAATACAATTTAAAGCAAGAACCACTGAAGTCACAGAAACAATAAGAAATAATTTTCTGTGCCATTGTGTATTTTCAAACTTTATTATAATAGAATTACTGCTAAAAGTATTTCTTATAATGTTTGCATCAGGCAAGGAGGTCTGCCACCCCCCTGCTACCATCTGATAAGTGTGTAAGAAGTTTGCAGTTCAGAATGTTGGCAGCTTATTTTGTAGACTCAGGTAAGTGGGTTGGCATTAGGGTATGGAGTGTGTTTGCTGGAGTGCTTGTGGGTTAAGGTTAGATTAAGGATTAGGTAAGGAGATAGCTTTACTTGTGCTTGAGCCTGTCTTGTCTAGTGTTACGGAAGGCTTTTTTTTTACAGTAAGGTTCACGGTTAGGATTAGGGTCAAGGAGAGAGTTAGCCCCCCCACATTACTAATATGTGCAAATCCTAGCAACAAGTTGTCATAGAGGTTTGACTGCGTATGATACATTTACTCACTCCAAAGGCTGCCAAAGAACATACATCATCAATAGATTGGAATGATAGGTGTAATATGGTGACTGATAGCTGTGGGAACCCCTTTTTGGTCACAGATTAATGGGGGCATGTATGAAGCAGTAGTATCTTCTAAGCTACAGCTGGAAGCTGCCATTTATGCATCTGGAAGGAACAATTTAGATCTGCATATCATTATAGGTTGTTCTAAGATAAATGATGTTTGAATAAATGGCTGACAATGGGTAACAACTGAAATGTACAGATCTAGTAAAGTCATGCTTTGTCCTTTCAAAATTAATAACTGATTTATTTATTTATTTATTATTTATTTATTTATTTCAGTTTGATTACCAGGGAGGTCCACTGGGCTTGGGGGCCCATTTTCAGTGGAGGCCGGGGAGAAAAGCTCCACAGAAACAACAATTTTAATTACAAGTAAGAGTTCAGACACAGATAACATAACAATTAACAGGTAGCTGCAAATAGTCTACAATACTAATATCAGATTCTAAAATAGCAAAAGTATTAACAGTTTCAGTTAAGTTCAGCAGGAAAAAAAATTGGCATATTGTATAAAAAGCAAAAAAAATTGTGTTTAGTAGCATATACAGTTAGTATTTTAGGAGAGGTTAGAATTGGTTAGGAAGGTATAGAGGTTAGCCAGGAGAGAAGGGGGAGGATAGTTGGACTGGTGGAGGTTGAAGAGTGCAGTTGCATATCCTATTTAGATAGAGGTGAGAATAAAGTTGGGTTTTGAAGTTATTTGCGTTGTTGCAGGTTCTTAGAGAAGTGGGTAGGGCATTCCATTTTTAGCTAGGGTAAAGGATAAGAGAAGTTGACCTGCTGGGCGCTTGGGTTTTTGTACTGTGATCAGGTTTTGGTGAGAAGATCTAAGGGATCTAAGGGTGGTATAGGGTTGAAGGATATTGGAAAGAGCAGGACAGTTAGTAGGACGGAACACTAGTTTATGGGCTGTGGTGAGTTGGAGAAAGTTAAGATGATTGGGGAGTTCAAGCCAGTTTAGAGAGTGAAGGGAGGTGCAGTGATGAGAGGAGGATTTGGATTTAGTGGCAAATTTGCAGATTTTGTTGTAGCATTGCTCCAATTTGGAGGTAAGAGTAGATGATAGACAAGTGAGCAGAGGAGCACCATATAGTAGAGAGGGAAGGAGGTAAGTAGAGGCAAGGGTTAGCCAAGTGGAAGGAGACAGAAAGTGGTTGTTTCTATACAGTAAGCCAAGCTTTATATGTGTTTTTTTGATGTTTAGCTGGATATGAGTATTGAATTTCAGCTGGTCATCAAATGTAACACCAAGATGTTTAGTGGAGCTTACTATCTCAATAGTGGAGTTGTTAAGGATGGTAATTTGGAAAGAGTTTTTATCAAGCGATGAGGATTTGGAGGGGGAGAAGAGAAGGATCTTAGTTTTGTTGGCATTTAGGGAGAGGTGATTTTGGAACATCCAGTTTTCGGTGGTTGAAGATGCTGTTTGGGTTAGAGCTTGGAGCTCTGTTAGGTTAGGGGCTTGGCAGATCAGAGTGGCATCATCAGCGTATTGCACAATTGTGGTGTTGGGGATGGCTTTATGAAAGTTGTTAATAAAGATATTGAATAGTAATGGGCCAAGAATGGAACCTTGAGGTTCTCCGGTAGGGATAGGAAGGAAGGTAGAGGTTGCTTAGCCCCATTTCACAGCTTGGGACCTGTTTGAAAGGTAACTAGAGAACCAGGAAAGAGCTTTTTGGTTAAGGTTGAGGTTAGAGAGATGGTTTAGAAGGAGGGAGTGGGAGATGGTGTCAAAAGCTTTGGATAGGTCTAGTAGAACAGATGATACTAAGTTATTGGAGTCACGTGCAGAGTTCACAGAATGTAGGAAGGAGAGAAGGGCAGTGTTAGTGCTGTGTCCAGGGTGGAAGCCGTGCTGGGTAGGAGACAGTCGTTGGTGTTCAGTAAGGAAAGGCATGAGCTGTAGGTGGATACATTTTTCTAGGATTTTGGATATAGGGGAGAGGATAACAATGGGACAGAAATTGGAGACATTACAATTCTTGCCCCCTTTGAGAAGTGGAAGAATAAAAGCAGAATGCCAGAGTTTGGGTACATAGGATTCGAGTAGAGACCTATTTATTAGGATGCTGATGGGTACAGCAATGGAATCAGATGCTATCTTTAGGAAGGAGGATGGGATGTTATCAGGGGCATTGGAGCAAGGTTTTAGTTTATAGAGCAGTTTCTTTATTAGGTCGGTGGGTACGGGTTTGAGTTCGAAAGTGGGGGGGTGAAAAAGGAAATGAAGGTAAATTTGGGGGGGGGTTGTTGTTGGTGAAAGTCTTGGTTAGTTCGGCAATGGAAGAGGTGAAGAAGGAATTGAATAGTGAGGCAATTTCTGGGTCAGACTTGCTGGTGTCAGGACAGGGGTTGTTTTTTGTACCTGGTCTAAGGAGGGAGTTAATGGAGTTCCAGAATTGTTTGGGATTTCTTGTGTGGTTTTCTTGTAGTTTGATGTAGCAAGACTTTTTATTGGTAATGACTAGTTTTTTGGCAAGGTTTCTTAGTTGTTTAAACTTAAGGAACATTTCAGGCTGTTTGTGTTTAATTCCTTCTACAGCAAAAGTGCATTATTTTGGTATATGCTCTCAGTTTTGCATTTAATATTCAGACAAAGACATGTGGCACAATACTAAACAATTCTTCTGTAAGACTTCTGTAAGACTTTAACATTTTCTCACAGGAATCAATTTCAGATTTATACAGCATACTCATTAAATGCTGCGATGGTATGGCGGTACCGTTGTTACCTCACAGCAAGAGGTTCTCCTGTTCAATTCTTGGCTGGACTTGGGAGTGCCTTCTGTGTGGAGTCTGCATGTCTTCCCTGTGGTTGGGTAGCGTTCGAAAGACATGCATGCGTAAATGGGCATGCCTTCGCTGAAGGTTGGGCGTTGAGCTGGCACCTCGGCGTTTCATAAAAATCTACTGCAAATCATTAGCAGACCGGAGTTCTGCTGTCGCAACCCCTTACAGGGAAAAGCCAAAAGACAAACAACAACAACAGCATACCCATTAAATAACACTATAGAACATGACATTTTATTAAAAAAACTGTTTACTCATAGCATTACTTTTAATGGCTATTTTGATATATTCTGTTTTTTTTTCAGTTCTGCTTTTTAAAAGATAGTTAAATTTAATATGAAATGGTATCTCATATTACAGGCATTTTAGTTTTTTAGTCTTATTGTTTGTTCTAAAAAACAGTTACTTACTTGAAACTGTGGAAAGAAGATGGACTTTGATTTTTAAAAAGCTGCTACCCTTTTTTGATTAGTATTTGAGGTGTGTTTTCTTCTGACATTATTTTCCAAGCTGCAAAAAAACTAATAGTTTAGTGTAATTTTTTTTTGTTAGTTGTATGCATGAGTTTAAAAGTATTTTGAGTTGGTCGGGATGTACCAGTTTCACTTTGACATCTTTTTTCAGCATATTTGTCACTGGACAGCTTGTTTTCCTCTTTCTCACAGGTTTGAAAAGTCACTATCATGCCTTGTAGTAGCAAATATAATATTGATAAGTTGATGGTTCCAAACCATATTTCATGCCTGCTCTTCTTCAGTAAAGGATACAAATTTTACTATAATAGATCTTGGCAGTTTTACAGGTAGAGCTGTTTTAAGAAGCCTTGACCCATGTGCTGTTTCTGAATTCAGAAAGGAAGAGATTTAATGCCTTTATTCTTATAACACTCTGCAATGCTATGGACTAAATTGGACTAAAATGGACTAAATTGCAATTTTACTGTCTAAATATTGAATTAAATATGTGTAATTAACCTAACAGGCATAAGGTTGATATTTTCTGTGAATGTTTTGTTCACATGTTTAATTATGTAAAGTGACTAGCTTAAATCTTTTCTTGCTTTAAAGGTATGGCTGAAGCATTGTTGTGTTTTAGTAGTGTGTCAGTAATTTTTTTATTGCTCTAAACTACCACAGAGCCATTTATTATATTGGCCTGTTTTGAATTGGATGAAATTTTCATATTATTTATTATTCATTCTTGAAATGTCAGCTGTACCAATAAAAACATAATCAATGCACTCAGAATATATGTTCCCAGATTATGTTTCCTTAATATGAAATCACTATGTCCAGAACATTGATTTGTTTCCTTGGAGATTATATTGTGATAAAAAATTTACTTTCAAAAGGTATTTATCAGTTAGTCATCATGGATTGATTTCTAACATTTTTATTTTGGTGTGTCATACTTAAAGTCTTCACACTGAGTTCCCATTTATTCTTCTCTGGCTAGTGTGGCCATATTAAATGTTTTAGTATCAGCTTTAGCTTCTCCGCCATGCCCTACCCCTTTCCCCCAATGTCAGTCCATAAAAAGTAAAATGGGATTGCCAATGATCTATAGTTGCAGCTTGTTGAAGATGGTGAATTATACACTCCTTATTTTTTAAGAAAGTGGGTGTAAGTACAGAGATCTAAGAATAACTTACCTTGATTTGATCATTCACAGTGGCTTAAGTTGAACTGACCATACACCATGGTGATAAGACAGTTCAGAATACCTGCCAAAACCTTGCTGATGCTGGGTTACCCAATCAAGAGTAGGGTGTTGATAAAAAGACACCTAACAGAAATGTTCTTAAGGAACTGATAGAATAAATTAAATGTGGGGATTGAGATTAGATCTTAACAGTATTTGATCAAAAGTGTTGCACCTTTTGATACCTGCCCAACTGTCTTTGTGTAACAATATATGGGGATTTGATAAGATTGCATAGTACAGGAAGTGACTGATCTATCAGTAATCATGCCATTTGATTACTTCCTGTCCATTTCTAATGTTTTTATTACATAATTATTTTTGCCAAATACCACTGAGGAAACTTCATTTCAAGTCATGTAGATGGGGTGTGTTATTACCTGATCAAGTTTACCTGTGCTATAGCAATCATACCCATGACTGTCACATAGCCCTTAACAAGTCTGGCTTCAGTTTCTTATTTGTTCATTCCATCATATTTATTTAGCTCAACAGGTGGGTGGCGTGTACTTTTGCTGGGGCAGAAGACAATATGGTGTAGATGCCAGGGTCTCATAAGCACATCACTGAATCACATTATCACACTTTAGTTTAAGGTGTTTCATTTATCGATTGTTTGCCGATAGCTGCAGAGGTTTCAGTCTGGCTGATTTGTGCCTTTTATTTGACAGGTTTCAGAAAATGAATGTGACCTAGTAATATTCCTACCAGAAGATCTGGTCCACAGACAAGATTAATAGTGTTCAAGGATGTAGAATGTGTTCATCTAACTCTGCACTTCATTGTTCTAGGCTTGCTGGCTTAGAGCAGAAACATTTCCTATAAATCACTGGTTACTAGCAACAGTAAAAGTGCTGCAACTTTTTCAATGGTGTGGTATTCCGCAAATTATGATAATTTAATCCTTCCTGCTATTAATAGGTGGCTCAATCACCTGAGTAAGATTCGTGGGGATTACCGGCAGTTCTGAGAAAAGTACATTAACTCTTTGATATTTACTGTACCTGTGTCATCCTCAGCATACTGTAATCTGAACAAGGCTACATTTTTAGGAATGTTGCAAAAACAGGCGGAAGTGAGAATTAGTCTAACTGTGATTATTGTTTAGTCTAACAAGCCTGATAAAATAACTGAAAAAATTATAAACTGAAGTTGTGCCTCATTTTTCATGCTTGAGATTCAGAATGGGAAACAACTGTTGTACATGTTTATGTGTGCAGTCAGCTGCACATATATTCTGACCACTGTTTTGGCACAAACACTTCTGACCAAGATAAGCAGTTTGAATGCCTTCCTATTTAACTAAGTGTATGATTCCGCTGTCTTATTTCCTGGAGGTGGCATGTGGAGAAATGCACATAACCCCCTTCCTTACCTTGAAAGAACATAATATATATAGCCTGTATTTGTTTTAGTGATTGAAAATACTCTTGATTGTTCTGTTTGTTTACTGATTTTACCTAGCATTTGGGTATTTAATGAACACATTAGGTTGAGAGTTAGACTACTTTCAAGGGAAAAACTGAATAGGAGACTTGGTGGAACCGGGATAAATTTAGCCCTAGCTAACTGGCGCTGCCCGGACATGCAAAACTGTGCAAACAAGGTTTTTACAGCAGGGAAACAAAAGAAATAGAAATTAGCCCAAAATAGCCCACAAACTACTAACTTCTAGGCTGGAACCACTCCTCCAGGGACAGATGGCTGCTGCTTTGCTCATTTTAGTTTTTATACCATCTTTAATAGAACTTACCAGTACATCTGAAAGGAAACCAGGCAAATCCTTGTGCTTTTATCTTTATTTTACTTTAACTAAAACAGCAAAGTTTCATAGGTGCATACATTTTGTGAACAACTGTATGACTTACTGTCCATTGAGCATCTTAAAGTCCTAGATTCCATGTTGAACTTGCAGGTGCCTGTGTAGTCAACTAATTTCCAGAGACCTGATGCAGTGACTTCAGATAAGATAGATAGTACATGGAAGTCTTTGAGATATGAAGTTATAGTATATCATGGATTGGTCACTATTATGTTTTATTAAGGATGAGTACCATATTGTGTTCAGGTCATCAAACATATTTTTGAAGCAAAGGGTTTCAAATAGTAGGGCGTTCTTAAATACTCTGTATACCAGAAAATATTATTCCATAAGAAGATGATAAGATGCAGAGGCATGAAAGACTTGCTGTAGTCTTTAACTATAAGATAAGTCTTGCAACCCTCAAATTTCTTTATGGGGAATGTGAAGGCTGCCAGCCTAGCTAGATAGAATTTTGTATATAATTCTATGTCATTGTAAATATTAATGTAATCCACAGGCTTGTTCTACAAATGTAAAGAGAACTATATGGTAGAAATAAACTATATGTTGTACTGATCTTCAGAAATGTAACCACAGTGCACTCTGCTGGAAGAAAGCTGATAAGTCAAGCATTGTATGACTGATCTCAAGCTCGGAGACAGGATGTCTGGACTAAGGAATTATTTCTATTGTCTTCAGTGGTGGCTGGTGACTTCAAATCAAAGAGGGGCTGCAGGCGACAGCTGAACAGGTGGGGCCAACATGAAGGGGTGTGACCAACTAGAAAGGGGTGGAGCTATGCTAAAAAACACAAAAAACTGGGACTTTAATTAAATACACTGCCCTAGGTGCCAAACAGTCATTATGAGAGTCCAATCAAGACAAAATGAAGTGTAGAAGAAAAAAAATATTTCACTGCATTGGCTACATGACAGCTTACTTAATATGTAGATGGAAACAAAAAGGTTGTGAGGCATGAAAAAATAAATTATTTTTTAAATACATTACTGGAATACCAGTCAAAATCAAGTATAAAAAACAAGCAGCACTCAACTCAAACCATTTCTCCTTGCACTGTAGTTCTAATTATAATTTATATTCAGCTTTATAAAAATACCAAGTAACATGCTGAAAGTAGCAATCTCTGTGATACCCCCACTTGTAAAAATGTTTCTTATCCAAAAAAAGACCTGCTTTTTGACAATAACTATCTACTTGTTTCATGGGGAAAACATGATCAAAGTAAAAAAATGAACAACAAACAAGAAACAAGCTCAAGACAAATTGCTTAAAGGATTACTGCACAGGTTATGGACCACACATGATAGAAAACATTCTGTTTCATTTATGGGTAAAGACTGCAAAGATGACTGCAAGTCTCCAACAAATGTAATGAGCTTCTGAAAATACTGTAAACTAGCCCTTTATCACAAATACTATCATATGCATTTCAATACCTAAAGCTTATACGCTATCTAGTTATGTAAATATTCTCTACATAGCAACAACAAAAAGGCTTTCAATGTTGGTAATTCTTTAACAGTATGCCTATTAAAGCTTACTTGCATCTTATAATCTCAGACAAGCGTACCTGATGGTCATTAAAGCATTGCTACTTAAAGACAGAGCAACAGGCACTGCAACAACATGCATTTTCTGAATAAGAAGAAGCATAAATCAACGGTATAAAAATATGACAGAAAACCAGAATATTCTGCAAAATCAAGGAAGATGAAAAGCCACTGTAGTACTTGTGTCGACCTTGGATGGGGGGGGTACTCTGCACATTTACACTGCATAGCTTCTCCTTGCCTTGCTTGGGCACATCCAAAGTCACTACATGGGGGAGTGGGGTGCAACAAGTATGTAACAATTTGAAATGTCTCTGGCTGACGGTGATGGCCCTGACACATTTGTCATACCTCTCAACCTCAGAGCAAGAAATCTGGACAAAGCCATAAATAGAAGTGGGGCAAAGACCCAAAAATAAGGACAATTTTTAAATATTGCTCTTATAAACTTAGAAAGATAATAGAATAGTAGGTCTTGCATTAGTATGAATTTTCTGAAGGGTATGAAATCTGAAATGTCTCTCATTTTTTAACTTCAATCTTTAATGAGTTGCCACTAATTTGCCAAAAAAAACCCACAGTTTTATGAAAAATAGACCAAAAATGTGATGCAAAAATATAAAATAGCCACACAATACAGCTGGGAACCGGTCAAAGAAGGGACACTTTTTTAATATTAGTACTGTTAACCTGAGCAGCTGACTAAATAAGAGAATCTCCATGCATTTTTTAAATTAAAAGTAATGTATAACTCTGATCATTACAATTATTTATTAATTGTAAACCCTCCACATTTTCTTCCAAATTTGCCATTTTGCAGAGGGATTATTAGGGGGAGAGCAACATTTTGAGCCAAAATCGGGGACAGTTGAAAGGTTTGGATACACCTAATTATATAAAGAAAATTATTTGCATGTACCTCTCAACCTCTTAATGCAGGAAATCTGGGCAAGGCCAAATATATTGGGGGAACATACAAACAGTACTAAAAGTAGCTCTTCTATAAACTTAGACAGTTGACAAAATAACTATGAATACGTTTAGCCACTCAGCTAAACGAAAAGTGTTTTATGCTGACGTTTTGTGCTCATTAAAGTATTTTTTGCAGTTTACCAGTGATTGTATGGCTCTTTTTTTGTTATAATTATTTTGTGACTTTATTCCTAAATGAGTTGTCAGAAAACCACAAATTTTATGAGGAACAAACCAAAATTAAGAAGCAAAAATCTATTCATTCTGCAAAAATCTGGACAGTTGAGAGGTATAGTTCAGCCTGGGCTGTCTTTGAGTTTGCCACCCTTTTCCCCTCACAAAATCATGGTTGAATGAGGCCTCCCCCCTGCAGCCATTCCAATGTCCCCTTACTTGGCTATTTCACCCCATTTACCATAAACACTGTAATGTGCATAATGCTTTACTTCTATGATGATTTGGATTTCATTTGAAAGTTTTATTTTATGTTTTACAGCACAAATACTAAAAGACATCTGCTAAACAAAGCAATGCAGTCTCACAATGAAAATAGACTTAGCATTAAAACTTCTCTGCCCTTGAAACTCACATTCATTAAAATAGCATTGAAACCCACACTCAAAGACAATACATCTGGCCAGTGACAGATAAAGATTAACTTTGGGCTGTTTTCAAATCACATGCCACTTGGACAGGAAACATACATGTGTTCTTTGATACACCTTCCTGACTGTATTAAATTATATTCCTTGTATAATACAGTACAGTTGTTAGAGGGCATTTTAAATTTATTGTTTTGAACATTTTTCCAGTAAACAATGAAACAAAATGCATGCACCAATAATGACAAAACTCCCCAACTCAGAATATTTCCATCATAAAAATTTACTCAAACTTCTACAATCCATCAGTATCAATAACTATGAACAATCTCTGCAGAAGTAAAAGTCATCTAAATAATTCCACATTAAAGAGATCTGTAACTAATGAAGAGGTTGCTGCTAGCAAACAACTTTATATTTCATTGTTTCATCTACAAATAAAGTGCCTGTTGCCCTTGAAGAATAAATTGCCTATGTTACATTAAAAAATGATAAGCTAGTAATATTGCAGTAGGAAATGGATGGCAAACTGGTAACAAGTTCATAGTTACTAGGTATCTCCACCAAAGAGGACATTCTCAGAATTGCAGCATCCACCCCCTTTAAAAGTACAACATAGTACAGTATCAGCAATGCATCAATATACTGTGGGAGTAGAACCCACAGCCTTCTGATTAAAAGCAAGTACACTACCTGTTGTGCTATTAACAATGCAAGCCAGCTCAGCATAAGCAGCGCTAAACTTCTCTTCCCCTGAAGCTCTCAGCTCCTTGCCAAATCCACTCAACAGTATCACTCAACTTTGCAGCATAAGAAATCTGGAAAAAGCCAAAATGTATTGGGGGGACAAAAGCCCCAAAACTAGGGACACATTTTAAACATTGCTTGTATAATCTTACAAAGTTGCAAGAATAAAAGGCTGTGTTGCCACCATGCATTTCACTGCCAAGTCTTGGACCCAGGACCAGGTGCACTACAGTCAGAGCAACATACCACTATGCCAAATCAGCTGTTTCTTGAAAGATGGGTAGGCTGAAATTTAAATGGCTATCATTTAGTGAATTCAGTTCTCAACCTCTTAGCACAAAACACCTAGACAAAGCCAATAATGGGGGAATACAGCCCCCAAACATAGGCAGTGGATTCAGTTCTCACCATAGCTCTCAACCTCTTAGCACAAAAAAAAACTGGACAAAACCAATAATGGGGGAATGCAGCCCCAAAAATAGGGATACATTTCAAATATTGATCTTATAAACTTATAAAACTGCTAGAATAAAACGTTTTGTGTTACCGTGTACTTTCTGAAGAATATGAAGTCTGAAATTCAAATGCCTGTCATTATTTAGTGAATTAAAAATTCAGAAAACCACAGATTTTATGAGGAACAGAACAGAAAAAAAAATATGAGGCAAAAATCTGAATAGTTTTCACAAGTGGTGGTGGTAGGGAATTCAAGTTCTTGCTACCTGCACCCAAGGTACAGGGTTTGAGCCAGAGGTATTCTCTATCCACCAGGTATATTTCATTGGGGCATTTCACACACACACACACACACACACACACACACACACACACACACACACACACACACACACACACACCAGTACCTGAGTCAATTCCTTCTAAGTCTAAGCCCTGCAAGAGTAATCCATTAAGAATTTCAAAGCCCCAGCCCTGTGAGAGCAATCTATCCAGTACAATACTTCCCGCGAGTGAGAGCAAGCTACTCAGCCTGCAGACATTGCAGTCTGATCCCCTTCCAGTCTATGCAGTTGTAACTGCATATACATCTGGGATCTCTGTAGCCTGATGCTGTCTTCCTAATCTGAACTGGTTCACCAGCAGTCCGGATTCCTGTACACATGCGTGGGAGTTCTGGGAACGGACTTCTGGGATCTCTGTAGTCTGATGCTGTCTTCCTAATCTGGACTGGTTCACCAGCAGTCCGGATTCCTGTATGCATGCGTGGGAGTTCTGGGAATGCAAGCACACATGAGCGGAGTTCCGGGACTCACTTTTGTTTTTTTATTTAATTTTTTCTCTTTCTTTTTATTTATTTATTTCATTTTTTTTTCTTTTTATTTATTTCATTTTTGTTTTCTTTACAGCTGGGGAGGGCTGCATTCCTGCAGTCGAATAGCACAAGCCTTTTATTACTAGATTTTACATATAAAATGCCTTTTATTGTTGTGGCTTCCTGCAGGTGCAAATTACAAAACAAGTGTCAATTTTACGTTCTGTGAGCCTGGGAAACTAAATCAGAACTGTTAAGAATGATGTAATCTGAAATGACTCAGGAGTACTGTGTTATCAATTTAAGGACAGAAAGAAAGGAGAGCATTTTGGATTTTGTCTGAACCTGAACACATCAACTCACCAGCACTCTGCCTTTGCTCTATAAGTAGGATCTTAGATATAAGTATTTCTTTTAGAGTTAGATAGAAATTTAGCCAGATTAATCTAGCTGTTTTCTATATTTATGTCAGACTATTCTACAGTATTATTTTAAAGCATTTTCATGTGATCCCTGAACTCTGTAATGTCATTGTGTTGAGGTAATAAGATTTGCCTTATGGTTTTATTATTTATTATTAAATATTTTTAAACCTTTCAACTGTGGCTGTTTTGTGTAGAGATAATTTAAGCTCTTAGCATACATTGCATGTATTCGGTGATACTTTCCAAGCCACTCCAATAGCTTTATCCCTGGGTCACACTTACTATTTGGATAACAGTAATATTACACAATGAAATTGGTCACCCTTTGGGAAGGGCCTTATTAGTAACTGATAACAGTAGTTGGTGGCAGTGATTACTACCTTATAGCCTGGCAGGAGGGGGTATAGCTGGAGAACCTGTGCCAGCTTTCCCCAGGAGTGTGTGTTTGTATATAAACCAAATCTCAAAGTGTGTGTGTGTCAGCTACTTGAACAGGGACATGAAGCACTGGTTGGACAGAGAGGGTACTGGAGATTTTGGCTTGACTACTCAGCTGGGATCTGAATCCTACAGCTATTTCAGTGGGGAGTCTTACTGGGGACCTGGAGAGAAAGGGAGAAACCAGTTCTAGACTGACTGTGATCTCTGTGTGCTCTTAAGGGAATTTGTGCTTTACTGTGTATACTTGTTATCCTTCATGCATGCCCCTAACTTGTGCTAGTGGTGAGGACTGCAGTTCATTGATTACTGGGTCAGTGCATGGGCATCACAGGGAACAAGGTGAAGTATTCTAGAATTGTAGAACAATTACTTCTCTGGCACAGATATCAAGCCCATGGAAGATTAAGTGATTAAGTCAGTATGATTTGTGGATGGTAGCAGCTGTATAGGCATCCAATAAAATGTCAGCATCTACGACAACTCCAAGGCCTGTCATTGTTTTTTTTTTAACTTTCAGGTTTTGTTTTGCCAAATGACAGAATATTTCACAGTTTAACACTGAAGTCAAGGTAAGTTCTAGTATATAATTTGTGAATAAAGTTAAGTGCTGTTTGAAGGTAAATGATGACAGTGGTGCTAAGGACAATGTTCCTATATTTGCAATCATCTGTATATTTAGTGAGCCAGACACTGGAATGAGTTTTGATAGCTAAGAAAAATATGTCAAAAAAGATTGGTCCCAGGACAGAGCCTTGAAGAATGCCACTGGAGCAGGGAATGGTGAAGGCAGTCATCCTTCTGTTCTTACATGTTTTATGCAACCATGTAACTAATTGTGTACCCGATTTTTTTTTTACAGCTTCATTTAGCTTCAGTTCCTTGAGGATGCACATGAGACCATCTTAGGATATAGTGTTAAACACTTAGCCAGATTGAAGTAAGTTACAAAAGTAGATAAATCTTCACTCAGGGTAATGGTCACATTGTCAAATATTTATAAGGTTAAGCATACAAGCTCTACCTTTGGAAAAAAAATGGGTTAGGTCATATGGAGGATGTTTCCCATGTCTGTCTAAATAAATCCCATATTGATTCTCTCTGTAATCTTGCATAATATTCTTAGGAGACTGATAGTTCTGTAATCCTGGGGTCTGTGGAAAGGCCTCCTTTGTGGGTTGAACACACAATAATCTGCTTCTGGATGTCAGGTGCATAATCAGTTTCTAATGTTCAAATCACAATGTGCAGTACAGGTATACTGGGCTATTTGGTGACTGTACAAATTTATTTCCTTTACCTCATCTGGTCCCATGTAGGTGGTGTTTCTAAAAGGGCAGATGTGCAAAATTTGGATGTAATTTTGGAAGGAATTATATAGAGGGAAGGAAGGAAGGTTGAATGGATTATCTTTTGTGGCCTGAAATCTGCATCAAATTTGATTGCTAGGGTGTGGCCTTTATCTGTTTGCTGTATTAGGGTGCACTGTGCTGTTCTAACACACTGCATTTTTTTCTTCCACTTCATTTTTCTCATGAAGTTGTAGAAAGTCTTATTAATGTCATCTTAATGAGAAACATTTCCTTGAATGAAATTTTGTTTCTTTTAATTGTTTTAGCAAGTTCTTTTTAGATGGAACTGACCTTAGCCTTGTGCATTGTGTTAGATAAAGACTGAAAGATATGTACACTTTTTTCTTTTGGTTTAATAATTTGTCAATTTCCAGACTTTACTTTTTAGGTTTATTGCAGATTTTGTTTTTTTGTTTTTTTTTTGATAGAGAAACTTCTTTTGCAGAGGACAAAGGAGGAGGAGATTCCCCTTAAGGTATTTACAATGTCAGCCAGAATTCCTGGAAATAAGACAGTATAATTAGGTGTTTATGAATCCAGAGATTTTTGGTAGAATGCTTGGACATTTTTACAATGGTACTCAGAAGATAAGCTTAAACTAGTTTGGTGATTTATGATTGGTAGTTATTAGGTTTTGTCAGGAATAGATAGTGATGCTCATTAAGGCACAATGTTTCAGCATCTCATTACCTACCCCTGGTGTAATGGGTAGTCCTTCTACTTGTGGTGTTGGCATGAGGTCAGGCAGACTTAGGAATACTCTATCCCTTTTATGACATCATACTGATAGAACAGCTGGGTTTTACATTCCAAATTGTACTGGTAGAGAGCAGAGCCACAACTCAGTGCTGTTCAACTGATCCTTAAGACAACAGGCAAACATCACACATAAATCAACACAGTAGAACTAGCCTCAGATCCTGGGGCTGTGAGGAAGCAAAACTAAAACTGTTGTGACACCATGCCGTCCAGCGTATTCAAGTGTGTTTTAACTGTAGTTCCTCTGCAGGTCATAGGTCCAAGTTATCAAAAAAAATACTCTATTAGTGTAAACAGCAGGACCATCTTTAATAATTGCTTCCTGTTCAAAGATAATGTTAGCTCATCTGGCTGCATACCTAAAAGTTTTTTTCAGCAGACTTTATTAACATCAGGTAGTCTCAAGAGGTATAATAAAAGTGAAGGTATTCTGTTTGCTAAAAAATGCATATATTTTAAATTATTTTTGCCAAGTAGTCTCAAAGGTAAAATAGAAAACCATTTGTTTAAAACAAGTGTGCTTTAGGTTTAATTTTATTAAAAGAATCATATGGGTACTGTAGGCAATTAAACAATTATATTGACCTTTGCTTGGTTTGTAAAATAAGACAAGCTTCTCCCACTCTATAATATTGTTTTAATCTGCATCAAAACTACATTACTTTCAAATGGCTTTTAGGTAAGGATCAAAGCATCCATGTCCTGTGCTCATTGATATGCTGTGCAGAAAGAAAGCTATGCAGCCTGTTAATGACATATGAATAATGCATGTTGTAGCTCAGTATAACATTCTGTGTGATTTAAACAGTGTGAATTTTTAGTGAAAATCAGTTTGATTCCATAATACATTACACTTCCAAAACCCTTAGTGGGAGATCAGATTGGAAAGATGCTCACTCAATCTCTTTTATTTATTAAGCATGCATAATGCAACCGTAGCAAGGTCTTAAATAACTGGGACAGTCATTGCAAAGTACCTGTTAGTCTTACTAAACACATTACAGATACTGAAATGCTACTCTGAGGCATTTTATTAAAGGTACATAAGATACCAGCACTGGAAATATTTTGAATGTAGCAAAGTACAGTGTTTGGATGTTTGTAAAATTGAAAAATGAATATTTGAAAGCACCCAGTTCATGTTATGATTATCCATGCTGCATGCATGTTTTAGATTTATTTTTGCAATGCATGATCTTTTGAAATATTAGTTCCTATGCTTGCATTATTTTTATTAAAGTGTTTTTTTTAAACTTTTTCTCAGAAATGTTTATACATAACTGCTGACTGTACGATCCACTAAGTTGCACATGTGTTTTCTCTTTAGTAATTCCACCTCTGTAAAATCTTAGAATGTACATGTATAAATGTAACTGCTGTTTGTGTATAAATTTAAATAGAAATGTAACTACTGTTTGTGCATAAATGTAAATAGAAATGCAACTACTCCGTGTTTGACTTGAACTTAGATCATGCAATGCAAGCAAATGGAGCTTTTTTCTCCGGGCCTCCTCGGAAAATGGGTATTACCCAGTTGCACTTTCCTGGTAAACTTCTTCTTCTTTCAGCTTTTCCCGGTTAGGGGTCACCACAGCGGATCACCTGTCTGCTCATGATTGGCAGTGGAGTTTTACAGTGTCGAGTTGACAGCCTGGCACCCAACCTTCCACAGAAGGCACATACATGCACACACTCACACCTAGGGCCAATTTAGTGTGTCCAATCCACCTACAGTATGTCTTTGGGATGTGGGAGGAAACTGGAGCACCTGGAGGAAACCCACGTGACCACAGGGAGGACATGCAGACTCCGCACAGAAGGCACCCTAGCCGAGGATTGAACACTTTCCTGGTAAACTAAGACAAATAAAATAAAATAAAATAAATAAATAAAATAAATACCTGTCTGTTATTATCAAGTTATATTACTTGCCCAGTAATTTACATGCATTTTGACAGCACATATTTCATTTGCTACTTTGATTAACTATTTGCAAAGACTGTTAGCACATATATCTCTTCTATTCAGTCGAAAGGAAAAGTATGCCACATTTCACTAATGAAAATATGCAACATGCATGCAAATTGTGCATGTTTTGTCAGCAGAAATATACTAGGAAGCATCTGTCAGCAACTTACTTTTAAAGCTTGAGGGCCCTACTTATAGATGATTTCCTGAATTTCATAACCATCCCTTCAAAGGGGTGTTTAAGTACAATGACAGTGTTTTGGGTTCCAAATAATGTTTCAGGAATGGATCCCTTTCCTATATCAGGCTATGACTAAGTGTCATGAAATTAGTATTGCTTCAGTCTTCGATGTTAGCCAGAAGTGCTCTCCTCAGCACTTGCAATGTGTCCAGAATTGCCTCCTGTTGCAGTTCATATTGGGTGACATGGTAGCGTATTTAAATAAGGTTGTTTTTTATTAGCCCTATTGTTCCTGTTACTTTTGGAACTGTCTGGGTATCTTTCTTTCACATTCCTCTCATTGCTACTGCATCTCTCAGTACATAAGACAGTATAATTGTTGGGTGCAGTACTTTCAAGGATCAATGCTACTCTTGTATTTTTTCTTGTACTACTGTCTCTGGGGTTCTTGCACTTATTTACTCATCCAGTGGGAATGGGTGAGCGCAATGATTTGAACTTCATCAGTCAATAATGCTTTGTGGGTCTTGTTTCCAATATTTTTCAGCTACTTGAATGTTGTAATGTTTGCACAATTCCCAATCCAACAATCATGTTACATTACTCTGCCTTTCAGTATATCAGTGTGTCACATCAAACAATAAGATGTGCAACTAGTTCCTGCTATGTTTTTATAGAATCTGCATTTGTCTGGTTCCCCACTTTTTCAATGGAATTTGTAATACAACATGTATGTATCCCACTGTTTTCAGTCACCATTATCAGACTTTCATCTTTTCATTTAAATTGAGTTCTCTTTAACCATTTTGTGCCAAACCTTGGTCAACCCATGGTTGTTCTAAGAGTTTTCTAAACTTTCCACTATATTTGTTGGTTTTCTAAGTTTCTTTCTTTTTCTTCTGGTCCTTTTCTTTACATTATTTCTCTTTTTAGGCACTTTCAGTTGCTGTCTGGTTCTTGCCTGCTTCTAGTCTGATTTCCATTCCCACTACTTTCTAAAATGCTTTTGCTAAGTGAAGCAAATATGTCACCACAGACTTCTTTTCTTCATGTTTTAGAACTTTTATTATGTTTATATCAGATGAGGTAGCAGATATGTTTGCAGTCCTACATTACATTCCTATACATGTAGTCAATTTCAGAGTCCAATACCTCTTTTGAGTGAGGAATATATAATCGTTGTATGCACTGTTTTTGTGGGTACTATAGGATTTGTCCCTGCATGCATTTTGTCACATGCTGAAATGTTGGTGATACTCATTGATGATATATTTAGTCGAATTATGTAACAGCCAAACTTCAGCAGATCAACCATTGTATAATTCAGGGGTTTTCCTCTTTCTAGAAGGTTGTGCTACCCTAAAGTTAGTATATTTAATTTTTGGGGGTGTGAGGGCTGAGCCCCCCACATAGAGGAGTGTGTGAGGGCTGATCCCCCACATTAAGGAGTGTGTGAGGACTGATCCCCCACATTGAGGAGTGTGTGAGGGCTGATCCCCCACATTGAGGAGTGTGTGAAGGCTGAGCCCCCACACTGAGGAGTGTGTGAAGGCTGAGTCCCCACACTGAGGAGTGGGCACAAAGTCCCTCATATAAACACTATTTTTTGTTTTACTTTTAGTAATCACAAATATAACTTGTTAGTTTACATTTGCAATTACTTTTTTAGATTATTTAGTTGGTGAAAATGGTAGTCACCAATGACTTTGATGTTTCATCTTTTGAATAATGTCATTGGCAATTATTCATTATATACTTGTTTTTTATATATCTTTTGATTAGCCTGAAGCATTTTTCTTGTTTTCTTGTCCTGATGATTCAATGCTGCTTGGGACATCTTATTTTAATTTTTCTATTCATTTGGTACATCTGTTATGTTCAACAGGTCTTCATAATGATTGTCCAAAATTTACCTATTTCTTCTTTTTTGTTCAAATTTCTATTACTTTTGCTTTGTTTCCCAGTTATTTATAAAAGCTTTGGAGTCATCATTTAATTGTTTAGTTTGTACTTCCTTTATCTAGACAGGCATATATTTTATGTTTTTCTACTTGTGCTGATATTTTGAATTACTGGAAAAAATGATAAATCCTGGTCTGTTTTAATACTGCATTTTGTTTTTACCAGATCAGTCTTTCTAAGACTTTTTGAAGATTAGTTCCTTTTTCTGTATTTCTCTAACACTAATGCTACTTGTCTTAGTTGCTTTTTAGTTTTCTCTATTTGATGCTTCCATTGTGGCATTCTACCTATTCTCTTTCTTTCATGTGTTGCTCTACAACTTTGTGTTAATCGTTTAGCTGCACAGTACTATATCATGTTTATTTCTGTTGTACCACAGGAATTTTGCTTAATAAAATCTTGATTATTGTGTTCATCCATTTTTCCAGCCTTCTAGCATTTTAGGCCTTAATTAACTTCTGTAGTATATTTCTTTTATCTATCTTACAATGCCTATTCATTTCGAATAAATCAAGTGGGTCTTCCTTTAGATCATTTTCTTCTGGACTGAGAGCAGCTTGTTTGCTATCTATTTCCTAGTCTTTCCCTTGCTGTACAGTTCTAACTGGACTTTCATGTGAGTCTCCTGCCAAAGATTCCAGACTATCACCATGTGACGTATCTGCTCCATCTGCTGCTCCTCTGTCTGGTGGCTCTATGGCCATCATCCTGTGATACTGCCTGTGATGGAATTTCCATACTAAATCCTTCACTTTGCAGATGGTCTATCGGCTCAGCTTCTATTTATTTAATTTCTACCTCACTAATCTTTTTTATGGCCCCCTTTGTGATCTTATTTTTTTATATTATGACATTTACCATTATTACATCTCTTTGCCTGTATTTCTCTTCAAATTTATCTTTGGAGCTATATTTTTTTATTTATTAGTTTGGCTTTCTCTGAGTATTGTTCTTTCCTATGTAACTGTCTCTTTTTAATATTTTTGGATTACCTCTGTTTTCTGTTCTTCATCTTTTCCCATTCTGCTGCTTTTTTTTTCCTGCAGCCTGATATTTCTTAATTTAGAACAAAACTCACAGCTTTCAGCACCAAAGGCAAACATGTTACCTGTTGCACCACTGACACTGCTAAATATATATAACATTTACTACAAATGACCTGTTCCATTACTTCACTAAATTAATTTATGGATTTTGCATTAAGGTAGCATTATGACCTTCTTTAGATTTTGAGGATCTTTTATGTGTCACACATAGAATGAGCTAGTAATAGTATAGTTTCTACAAAGCTATAATACTTAAAAAAGCTTTCAGCATTTTCATAAAAAAGCTTTGACATGTGCTGTCTTTGTAAGTATTTTGTGCATTCCATGTCTTCAGCTGTCAACCTGTTGTCATGTTTTTCTTCCCACAGCTATGCATCTGTCAGCATGTTTTCAATAAGTAGAACTGAGGAATGAGAACAAAGGCCTATTCTTGCCCCAGTGGAAAGGGCTCATGATTCTATTGCATCACTCATTGTAGGTGGCTCTCTGAAAGTGCAGGACTATTAGCATGTTTTCTCTGTGTTTGTGTGAGTTTTCTTCGTGTATGTCAGTATCTTCCATTCTTGAAAACATATACCAATTTATTGGCTTCACTAAATTGTACAAAAAAAGAAAAAGAAAAACAAAGATGGGCTACATGAAATGGTAGCAGCCTAGAAGGGCAGATTTGTCATCTAGTATGACAGAATCTAGTTAGAGAAGTTATCAGATAATAGTAAGAAAAATAACAAGATACGACAAGAGTCATTTTTCATATTCTTATTATGCCCCCCCCCATTTTTTGAGAAAATAGACAAGCAAATCATGGTGATTTAAGAAACAAACCACTTAAAAATATTTAGTGCTTTGCATTTCCTCCTGTAAGAGTTTCTCTCACTGAATGATATATTTTATTTTTAAGCTGAGACTTCTGAACACAACCAAACCATTCAACAGGACATTCCTTATACCAATTTGAAATGAATACATGCACTGTTTGGACCAATACACTCATCTGCAAATAAAGAAATAACTTAAAATGGGTTCTGAATATGATTCATATCATGTGGAATTGCCTTTACACTCCTTAAAGGGATACTACAGTAAATATTTCCTGGCTGGTGATATGTCATTAGGCACCATTTAAAGCAGCCTTACTTCACACAGGCCACATAACATAAAAACAGTCAGCTAATAGTATAGCAAAGTTAAAAAAGTTAGCTTTGCTACATATGTTTGAGTGTATCTCATTTGCTGGTATCATGGGGCATGCTATAGAAGGCAACTGGATATACTGTCTCTAAACTCATGATCTACCATTGACCACAATGGCATCAATTTTAAGTGAATGAATACACTTGTTTGTGCTAACGATAAGGTCTGTGGTGAAAATTAGTTAAGAAGGACTATGTCATAGTATTCTGATAAGTATCATGAAAGTCAATCATGTAAGTCCAAGAAGGTGATAAGACAGAATTTCTTGCTTATCATTGTCCACTGCTTTAGAAAGAATTGAAAAACCTGGCTACTAATAATGTTAAACCAGTCTGCCTGCAGAGTTATTTATTTATTTAATTTCATTTGTTGACTGGGGAAGTCTGGCTGGGTCTAGAACCCCTTTTCATTGGTGGCCTGGTGAGAAAAGCTCCAGTGTAAATGAACACATGTAAATGAAACATTAGTGTCATCTTTGACAGTGCAGCATTAAAAGTGATGCACAGTAGTATACTGACGTGATTCACATTACATAAAAACACGTTGAATACAAGCTTACATTCACTCTGGTACAATTACACTGGTACAACACTTTCACACTGACAGTCACAATATGTCGCAACTGAATATATTATGTACAAGTCTTTGTAGCAGAACAACTGTAAACAAGGATATGCATGAGCAGACATATAGATACCATATCTATCAACCTCTTAGAGCAAGAAATCTGGACAAAGCCATAAATAAAAGTGAGACAAAGGCCCAAAAATAGGGACAATTTTAAATATCGCTCATACAAACTTAGAACGTTAATAGAATAACAGGTTTTGCATTAGCATGCATTTTCTGAAGGGTATGAAGTCTGAGACTCAAATGTCTGTCATTATTTTCTAACCTCAATCTTTAATGATTTGCTAATAATTTGACAGAAAACCACAATTTTATGAAAAATGGACCAAAAATATGAAGCAAAAATCTGGATATTCTGCAAAAATCTGTACAGTTGAAAGGTATGATAGATACCTATATTAAAGATTTAGAGAAGTTATTCAGATTGCATTAGTATAAAACACAATTTAGGAGTAGAGAAGTAAGTAGTAAGTTAATAGCAGTGCGATGTTAGTTGTGGACAGCAGTGTCAAGAAATGTTAGCCTGAAAGTAAAGAGTACAACAGTACTTAGATTTAGAATATATACAGTTTGTATGAGAGCGATTTGTAAAAGGAGTGGTAAGAGAGAGGTTTGTTTTTTTTAGAGTTACCCTTGGTAAGGAGTGAAAGAATAGACAGGAGTCCTTGAGATGGTCTTTTCGTTGACCTTTTAAAGTGGACAAGTTGTTATTGAGTCTTAGTGGTAGAGGTAGTGAATCCCATAGTATGGAGATATGAATGGAATAAAGGGCTTCCCCTAACAAGTTATTGGCTTTGTGAGTGAATAGTAAGGTTTTGTTTGTTGAATACAGGTTATGGGTGGACAGGGAAGGGGTAGGTAGGTTTGGAAGATACCTTTTAGGCAGGGAGACTTATTAAGTTTATGTAGAAGGTTGTGGGCCACAAGATGTAAGCAGCTAAGCTGATGACATAATTTTACTCTGTCAAGTTTTTTGAGGGTATTGCTGTGATGGGTCCTGTAAAGGAGATTGCTAGTGAACCTGCAATTTTGTTGTAACATTTTTGAAACTTGGGAGACTTGGGTGGCATGAAGGTTTATAAGTATAGAAGGCATACAGTATGGGTGGTATTAGATAGGCAGATGCTGTAGATTTTCTATTAGGTGCAGTGAAGTATTGTGTTATTCTGTGTAATGTTCCAAGTTTACAAAGTATCTTTTTGATTATTTTTTTTGTAGATACAGATCAAATTTTAGTTTTTTTGTCTATAGTAACACCTAACAGCTTAGTATGTGCAACCCTTTGGATTTGTGTATTGTTTGAGGAATTGATTTTGAAGTCTAGATTGATGTCTGAGTGAAGTTTAGGGATAAAGAGAAGCAATTTTTTTTTTAAGTATTTAGCAGAAGTTCTGAACTGTTCTAGCCAAGTTTTAATGGAAGACAAGGACTCTTGGGTAATTGATTGGTACTTAGACAGACTATCAGTTACACATATGAGAGCTGAGTTATTTGCGTACTGAGGAAGGGATGCATGCAAGGAGGTTTTGTGGAGGTTATTTATGAAGACATTAAATAGTTGGGGTCCTAAGAGATATCCTTGAGATATTCTAACAGTGACTGTCAAAAAGGAAGGACGATATAGCTGCCACTTTTCAACTTGGTGTCTATTGGTTAAATAACGGCACCACTGGAGGCTGAAGTGCAAGAAACCTATACACTGTAGTTTGTGGAGCAGTTTGTCACATAAGCCAAAAGCTTTTGGCAGATCCAAGGATAGTGAAGAAACCATTTTCCCATAGTTTCGATTACGGCTGGTGGTACTGACAAAGTTCAAGAGGGCAGCTGTGGCTGTGAATTTATCTAAATCCATCCAGGAAAAATTACTGTTATCTGAGAGGTGCTGGAACAGTTGAAGGGAATGCATTTTTCTAACATTTTTGAAAGGGGAGAAAGGATAATAATTGGCCTGTTTGATAGCTCCATAGAGCACCCTCCTTTGTGTAAGGGCAGGATGTAAGATTTTTTTTCAGATAGCTCCAACATAGTTTTCTTGAACTGATCTGTTGATATAATATGGATCCTGAATATCTGCATCTGCAATGATTTTAATGAAAACATCTGGGAGATTATTTATGGCTAGGTGGGCTGGGCTTTAATATGAGTAGATATTTTTTTGGATGTGGAGATTTATTTTAGAATGAAAGAATTATTCTGAATGTCAGCATGCAGACAGCTGAGAGACTTTGGTCAAGATCATAAACATCCATAGATGGCTTGCTACTTAAAGGCATTAACTAAATGATATAAATAAATAAGGTTGAGGGTAAAATCCCAGGGGGTTCCAGTCATTTGACATGTATGAAGTTACTAAATTTAGCATTTTATTTAATGTTTGCCCCTTAAAACCATTGGATTTTAGCTGAACCCATATTTATGTTGGGATGCAAGATATTCTATGAAGCAAATATTTGGAAGTTAAATTCAAAGAGTATTATTCCCTATCTGGATGGCTGCAGTGGTGCAACACTTAGCATTGTCACCTCACAGCAAGAGGCTCTCTGGTTCGATCTTCAGCTGGGGTGTCTTCTTTGCAGAGTCTGCATGTCCTCCCTGTGGTCGTGTGGGTTTCAGCTGGGTGCTCCGGTTTCCTCCCAAATCCCCAAAGACATGCTGCAAGTGAATTGGACATGCTAAAATTGGCCCTAGGCATGATTGCATACATGTGTGTGTCTTCTTTCAGGCCAGTAAAGCCAAACCTTCTAGCTGTGGACATGCATGTTTCTGCTTTCTTAGGGTATCATCAGCACAGCATAAGAGGAATGTTTGACTTTTGGAAACCCAGGGTTGTCGTACCCAACTGATATCCATAAACATTAGGATATCTACAAAATATCCCAACTAACAAACTAAAACAATGAGTAAAAAGGTCACACAGGAACACCAATTGGTTAAAAACACAAAAAGAAAAATCTAGCAAAGCTAGACTTTCCACTGTGTGATACCTTATACCTCTTGTATCATGTACAATGCTGGATAAATTTTGCATCTTGTCAAATAAAATATATTAGTTATAGCACATGTTAAGAAAGTATTCAGATTGCACACTCTTTTTGTGAAATTAATAATTTACAAAATGTACATAAGAAGCAGGGTCTTGCACCCTGTTTATTTTATTTTTTATTTTTTTTAATTGATTTTTATTCTTTATTACAGAGAAGGTATTTTAGGTTAATGAAATTTCTATATGCAAATCTGGATCCATTTTATATATATTGTGCAATAACCTGAAATGACAGAATTATTATCCAAAGTTTTTTATAAATATTTCATAAATACTTGGTAAACAGATTATAAGTCACAGAAATAACTAAATTAGATGGAGTAACGATCACCTCCATAATACTAAATATACTATGTTCTGAATTACTAAAAATGGCTTTTCCTTCCAGTCACATTTTACCTTCATTGTATTAAGGAGGGTATCACTACAGCCTCTATATTTCAATTATCCTCAATATTCACTTCATTATTACAAAGATCTTCATTTGTGGTTCTACTTAATGTCCGTATCATCTGCTCATGAACCACATTCTTGAAAACATGATCTTGATGCATACCTTTTCTATGTAAATAGATTACAATTTCAGTATTATACCCATAGCAATATAACTGAATGTAAAAAAAAAAACATATCATCTCATGGGAATATGTGAATATGTGAAACCCAGTCCCTGCAATTCATCAGACATTTGGCTCATTTATATTCTCCCTAACCTAAGTATGATTCTGGAAAAAATTACTTTATTTGCACCTCACTCACTGTATTAACTAAAACTACCTTCTCTCTCAAAAGAAGCATGGGTTTTTCTGGTCAGAGAACATCTACATCTGGACACTCAGTGACAGTATTCATCTTGGAATGGACAGTGGCCTAATTACTGGAGCAATTTTTATTGATCTAGTCAGTTCTTATGAAGTTCTTTTCTGTATTATTAAAGAATGAAACAGCTTAGCTTTAAATTGTGCAGTATGTTTTTATGTACTAGCTGCAGATTGTTTTCTGATCTAGGTTCCAGTGTTCTTAAGTGTTTTGGAGTTTTCTATTGATCTTACCAGTGGTTTTGATCTTGTTGATCACTCAATTCTCTTAGCCCATCTCACTGAAATATACGTTAGTGATGACAACCTGCCCTGGTTCAAAAACTACCGCTACTTCTCAGTTAATTTCAATTCATCAACCTCTAAATCAGTCCCTCTGCAAAAAGGTGCCCCTCAAGGATCTATTCTGCCACTGATCCTCTTTGCTTTTTTACATTAACAAACTTCCTTTTGACTTACTCAGTTTTCCCCTCCTGATTTATGCTGATGACATGGTCCTAGTCGACTCCAACCATTCTGTCTCTTCTCTTGAACTCAAACTTCAGACTAATTTTCATAGGTTCATAGGTTGGTACTAGACTATCAGCCCAAGGGCCTATACAAGCCTAGCCATAACAATTCCATGGCTATTTCTTCCCACAGTATTTACTTCCCTTATGGCTTAATTCAATGGGTCAGTATTAAACAATCACTATTAAACTCCTCTAAAACAAAAACAATGCTTTTTGTCATTGGGCAAAAGGTCACATCTATCTCCAGGCCTCTAAAAATCTTAATAACACAGCTAAAAATGTTACTTCATTCAAATACTGAGGGGTTTGATTGGGCCCTTTCTTAAATTTCCATATCCACCTGCACTACACACACATAAAATCAACTCTCTTCTCTTTTGGGGTAATATGATCTCCCTTTTCTATCCAGACTTTGTATAAATGTCATAGATAAACGTATCTTACTGGCACAGATAGAATATTGTATCCTGCTAATTGCTGCAGCTTCGAAAAGAAATATATTCACCATTTAGTCCATTTCAAATGCCATTTGTAGATTCATCATTCTCTTCCCACGAAATTAACACCACTGCAAAACGGCTGAAAAAAAAAAACTAAATGGCTTCCTGTGAAACAATTTGTTGACTTTCTACTTGCCTCTCAACCATTGAAACTTATCAAGAATGACACCTTCCCTCTACCAGCTTCTAGATTGGTCAAAGATACACCAGCATACAACCTTAGACATCTGAACCACTCATGTCTCCTACTCCAGACCCAAGTGCTGTCTTTAAGATTATTCTTATCCCACTTTCCTTTCACAAATAAACGCACATTTAAGACTACAGGAAAATGTAACTGCTATCTCTCTGGCCATATAACCTAACCTTTTCATTCTCTTCTGTCAACCCTCCTTTTGCTCTGACTCTACATTTGATTGTGATTCTTTCAGCATGACAACTCAGATGCCACTCTGTATATGCTGCATATATATATATATATATATATATATATATATATATATATATATATATATATATATATATATATATATATATTGTGGGTTTTTTTCAGTCATTTTGTATTTGATGACATTTATCTATTGCTGTTACACCCTCAAGCCAACTATGATTTTCACTTTGCATACTGAAACAACATGGCGTGATGATATAATTCAGAAGGGTAGTCAGCTCACAGAAAAAGTGAAACAGAATGTAGAACTGGTTGAATCAAAACAAAAATTATTGTTCTGAAGTATCAAATACTTGCTCACTAAACCCTTCTACATCTAGAAACTTGTCTAATAAAGGTTTTAATGAAATAAGTGAGGGGGGATTTTCTGATATGGCCACTGAAATTATCACTATTATTACAACAAAAGTGAACAACAAATGAAAAAGAAAGAGGAAGAATACGCACTTACCAAGGTTCAATGACTCAAAATCTGTCAAGCAGCAAGAAGAGGTAAATATATCAAGTGACACTGTACTTAACATCTCGGAATATAAATTAACAGAGTTTGAACTAAGGTTATGGAACAAAGGCTTATCATTTATTCCTATAGCATTATGGGAAATTAGGTTTAAGTATTATGGAACTGAGAATGTTCACTAGATCCTTAAAGATAAAACTTTTATTCCCTAACACAATTAATGCAATATTGCAACAATAATTTAAAGAAACCAATTACTTTTGTACCGGTAAGACACCCTGTTATACATGCCTTTGAGAAGATTACTGAGACTATATCTATGTTCTTGGAAAATATATTAAAGCAATAGTTGATACATTTAAATAGCTATATAAGGGATAGAGATGATTTTAGTTCAACTATATAGATGGAAAACTAAATGAGGTTTGGTAACAAACCAATTTCTTCAGGGACATCTTCAGGTGGGGGCTAGGTATAGGTAGTAATGGGAATTAAGAGGGTACGGGAAGGAAGCTAGTTAGGGGGAGGAAAGGGTTAAATTTAAAAGTAGGAGGGCTGGGAGGAAATGAGAGAAGTGTATGGAGGGGCTTAATAGATTTTAGGAGAGTGTAACTGGGTAAGGAATCACATTTTAGAGTGAACTTGATACTTACCCTCCCTCCCTGTCTGTTGGAACATTGGAGATTGGTGGTTGTTATAAGTTTAGGAGGTGGAGAAGAGGGACAGGCTTATCCCTCTTCTGTACCCCTTCTGGTGTTGGATGTTCATTTCAATGAGTTGGGAAATGCAAGTGAGTGGTTGGATGCTGCTTGATGAGTAAAAGCAAGCAAACAGAGGTGAGGATGCTGCTTATTTGGTTGGATGGGTAATTCATTAAGTGGTAAATCAAAATGAAGGTGAGATGTGGATGCTGCTTGATAAGTACAATAAGCAAGAGGGTGTAAGGACGTTGCTTATTTGGTCTAGGTGAGCGGGGTTAATGCTGCTCTAATTAAGTTACACGGATGCTTATGATTTATGATGTGATTAATAAATTAGTTGGTCAATAAAGCTATGTTTATGGAATTTCAATAAAGGTCGTCAAATATCATTTAGTGTGATGTGAGTTTATTGAAGGGGACAGGGACAATTACATTTCTTTTAGACCTATTTTTGTCACATTAGGCATTTACTCATTCTTCACATCTATACCTAATGGCTATGGAGCAGATACCATTAGAAATCATTTGTGCACAAATAGCATTTTTGAAAACACATTTATTAACCCTCTTTAGGAATTGATGCATTTGGTATTAAAGAATAATGTGTTTGTTTTTCATGATAATAATATTCTTCAAATATCAGTTATTGCCATGGGTACTCCAATGGTGAATACATATGCCAATTTAATGGTATCCATTTGGGAACAAGAATATATATATATATATATATATATATATATATATATATATATATATATATATACATATATTTATATATGGATCACTCTCACTTCACCGATAGTTCAAATCTCCGAAAACGATATGGCCGAGACCATATCGCAGAAGATTTTTATAGCCGAAAAAGTGAGAAAAGCACAGAACAACTTAGCTGTACATTTTTGCAGGGGGGGCAAGCCCCCCCTGCACTCTCCACACCCCCTACAACTTAAATATACCAACTTCTTGATCGCACTACAATCAGGAAAATGGCAAATCCTGGGTTCCACACTGTACGACGATCACAATACACAATTGTTGGCAATTCAAATCTTCTGCGATATGGTCTCGGCCTTATCCTATTCGGAGATTTGAACTTTCAACAATGTGATAGGGAGACATATATATATATATATATATATATATATATATATATATATGTATATATATATATATATATATATAGATAGATAGATATAGATATATATATATATATATATATATATATATATATATATTGCTTCTTATGTACATTTTGTAATTATATCGGTAATAATACTTTTATACATCCTTTGACAGAAAGAGTTTACAACATTAATACTTTTGCAACATGTGATAAAGACTAATATAGATTATCCAGCAAGATGTGAAATGAATTAAGCATTGTATGTGGGGAAAAGCAATAGGAGATAACAAGACAGAATTTGCAGACATTGTTCCAATATATGTAGGTATATTGAATCTGATGCTTTGTACAAACATATGCAAAATAAAACTGGCATGCATTTATTTCAGTTTAATGTCTTAGAAGTTGTTATAGTAGAGTGTGTGTGTGTGTGTGTGTGTGTGTGTGATTGTGTGTGTGTGTGTGTGTGTGTGTGTGTGTGTGTGTGTGTGTGTGTGTGTGTGTGTGTGTGTGTGTAGGGAGGGGGGGGGTGGTGATGAGAATTTACTCCCAGAAAAAAGAGAATGTAACTCCATATGTGATAGTCAGGCACAAGGAATACATTATTTATGGAATTTGAACATGTTTTGAAATATTGTGCACTCAGAAAATGAGATAAAAAATTATGTATAGATTTGTGCTTTGAAATATATATATATATATATATATATATATATATATATATATATATATATGTATACACACACACACACACACACACACACACACACACACACACACACACACACACACACACACACATATATATATATATATATATATATGTATATAGTCAATATATCATTCCATTTTTTTATATATTTTTGTACAAAGTTTTAAAGGATTGAAACATTCCCCCGGAATTACTACTCTCCCATACAGGATTAATCTAGTCCTGCACGGAAGCGGCAGTTTAAGAGGAGAATGGCAGCGTGCCATGCATATTAATGATGATGCGCTGCCTGTACTCCTAATGCTACACGGAGCGTGGACGAGTGCAGGGTGCGTGTCTGAGAGCAGAGCTCTCAGAATAAACATGGCCCTACAAAGTAAAACAGAAGAATGTGTAAATAAATGAGTGAGATTGCTCATAAGTCTCCGCATATCCCCACCAACAGTCCTTATGTGTTCAACAGCAACAGTACACTTAAATAAAATGAAGCAACCCTTGTAGTTATTTTTTTTAAAACCCTGAGTACAGCTAACCATAGGTGCGCAGGTTTGCCCATTGCTTAGCTACGGTTTAAGCAGCTGAAAAGGCTGAAGAGGATAACAAGGAATATATATATATATATATACAGGTGAAGCAGCACAGCAATAGTGTAGTGGTTAGAGCATCGCCTAACAAACAAGCATTCCTGGTTCGAGTTCCACTGTAGCACATATCATTTTCCAGGTGAAATCTGTATATGAACATATTCTCACATCTTTTTGCCGTATAACCTACATAATAACATTTAAATGTGAACTGGAGTACTGCATTAAATGCACATGTGAAGTGTCATCGTCATAATGAATAAGGCACTAATAAGCAGGTTTAAGCAAAAATAAGCAGTAGTAAGTGTGTTTAAGTGTGTATGTGCATGGATAAGCATTGCCTACACAGATTAAGCAAAGTGGAAGCTAACTGAGTGTAAGAAACTTTAACCAGAGGTTTGCTGTGCTTATTGTCACGCAAGCCTGCACAAACCCACTTGCAATTGCTTAAAAGTACCTTAATCACTCTTTAGTCAATGCCCCTTGTTCTGCCCAGCAACAAAATAAACTGCCGCTCCAAGGCTCGGACCCAGGACCCTACACTCCATACACAAAGTGATTTACCACTATACCATGGCAGATATACATAACCTGAAGTTTGCACAAACATATCATCCAGCACAATCAGTCAACAGTACAGGAAATGTATTAATATTATACCACACAACCTGATAATGCAAGAAGTCTGGACAAAGTATGCCACACTGTGGGTACAACTAGGGATATATGTCGACTAATACTCTAATACACTTAAAATGTTGCTAGTTACACAGATATATGTATTAGAACACATATGTAGAAGGAGATGAAGTCTGAAAAACAAAAGTGTTGGCACTAGTTACTGATTTCAATGCTGCAATCATCCATGACAATTGTCAAGTTAATAAGGAACAGGCCAAAATATGAGCCGAACATACACAGACATATGGACAGATATATATCTGTAAATGTAGACAGAAAGACAGCTATATATAGATATATATATTAATGTATGACTCACAAATAATCATATAATATCAACTGTATATGGATACATAGTTGTTGTTGTGGTGTCTTTCGGCTTTTCCCAGTTAGGGGTCGCCACAGCGGAACTCCGGTCCGCTAATGATTGGCAGTAGATTTTTACGTACCGAGTTGCTGGCTCTGAAGCACAACCTTCAATGAAGGTACGCCCATTCACACATGTCTCCACACAGAAGACGCTCTAGCTGAGAATCGAACAGGACAATGTCTTACTGTGAGGCAATAACGCTACCGCAACACCACACATATGTTCATATGTATATGTATATATGTATATATACATATATATATATATATATATATATATATATATATATATATAGATAAATATATATAGATATAGCCATATGAGATATATATAGGAGTACTGGGTGCAAAGTGTGCAGTGTGGCAAACATTCCCGCAAATGAGAATACTGACATTAAACATATACCCACCCACAATTTAAAGGACATGACACGACACATAGGTATGCATACACAGATAGCGTTTATTTGTGTACTATACAATAATGTATGCCAGTACTTACACCACATAAGGTTTGAAATATGTAATCAGTGATGAATGCAAGGCCCACACAAAACAGTAGATGCAAGCAATGTGTATATATACCATACTATGCTGTCCAGGCCAAGGCCTTCAGTTAGTACAACAGTAGAAACAGGATTTGCCTTCAGGATACGTAACAATCAACAATTACAGATGTAGTTCAGCAGCCTCCAATTACACCATGTAGTCAAGCCCTAGGGGGAAAGTAGCACTTGTGTTAATGTCACAGTATCTTGTACATAACATTACTTAACCTAACATCTCACTATCACACTGAATGACCGTCGTCTTAACAGTTATATCCCTGAAAAGGTGTCACAGCCTAGGTTAATGGCATTGACCCCTCCCCCCATAAAAGGCTGTACAAGGGCAAGGAACACTGTGTACCACACACTTACCTCTGGAATGTACAAGGGCACATATGTGTTCTCCAGATGTTGCCCCCATATTTATGGACTTGGCCCAACAGTTGGTGTGGGAGTCCATGACATGACTGGGATGATAGCAGTAATGCTAGAGGTAAATAATGATAGGCCATTACCTAACAACCCCTTCCTGTATCACAGCAGGACAAAGACTGGCATATATGTGGAGGACAGAGGCAGGAACATAGGGCCATATTTGCATTATTGCTGTTACACATCCTGGAAATTGCTGGTGTTACAGGAATCGTTGCAGCATACCCTTATGCAGGAATAGGACATTGAAATACAAATGGATGTAGCCATGTACTGATAGCACTCAACTGACAGAATGCCACAGATATATCTGGGACAATATCTGTGTGGTGCACAGACAAAACCTAACAGCCAATCCCCCTGGTATCATATGGATATGCCCACAGTTGAGAGCTATGCAGACAGACAACATTCCATGAAAAAGTACCATGTACACAGACACCCTGTAAGAACAGCAAGATACAATGCACACAGCAAGACTACTTACACTGTCTGTAGGTCTGGAACCTTACCCAAATGTGAATTCAGCCTGTGTCTGCAGGTTCTGCTGTAAGAGGTATTGCTACCTGCTGTCTGTAACACTGATGTCCACACACAGGCAGGATGTCATCCATACTGGAAAGGTGTGGACATCAGCAATTTAAAGTACATGGTTGCCATGACAGTGCTTATCTGAAGTACTACCAACAAAAGCATGCTGCAATCTATTCAAACCAGCTCAATCACTCTACGAGAGAGAGAGAGAGAGAGAGAGAGAGAGAGAGAGAAACTTCAAGAAAAGTCACAAAGCTCAGAGTTGTGTTACAGTGGAAAAAATATAACAGGTATGTGAAACAAATATGCATTTACTTGCATGTATTATATGGCATAGAATAATATAGCAATAACCCACGCCTGGGTGTGGGTAATGCGGGATTTAACCACGGTTGGCGTGGTTTGGTCCCGAGGGCGAAGCCAGAGGGACCAAACAAAGACAACCGTGGTTAAATCCCGCATTACCCACACCAGAAGTGGTTATTATATACTATGACATTATTTAAGAAATAAAACAATTACTTTTCTTAAATAATGGCATTGTATAATGCCTCTTTGCTGCCCTTCTGCAGCTGTCTGGCATCCGCGGCAGTTCTGATGTACTGCGCATGCCTACACAGTACATCAGAGCTGTGGCCAAAAGCAACGGAGAAAGCAAGATCTCCGTTGCTTTTTTACTGTTTCGCTATATTAAATGGGTTTAACATAGCGAGACAGCTTTAAAATAAGCAACGGCAATGTCCGTTGCTTATTTTAAACTGTCTCGCTATGTTAAACCATTTAACTCTTGAACAGGTTTAAAAAGCAACGGAGAAAGCAAGATCTCCGTTGCTTTTACTACTGTCACTATGTTAAAGGAGTTTAACATAGCGAGACAGCTTTAAAAAGCAACGGAGATCTCCGTTGCTTTTAAACCTGTGTCGCTATGTTAAACTCTTTAATAGCAGACAGTGTTTTAAAAAAAGACTTATACTAATGGAAAAAGTCCGGGCGACCAGACCTTTTTCCATTAGTATAAGTCGACTTACATCGTGCATGCTAGCCAATCAGTGTACACGTTTTGGAATATTAATAGGGGGTCATGGTATAATAGGATGTATAATGTGAAAGGATGTGTATGTGCCATCAGTACTTGTTCCTGTAATGATGTTCTGCTCAATGACTGTACTGGACAATAGTGTCAGTCCCTGTGGGCAGTGGGACATACTTGTCAAATGTGCAGATCAGCAGTGAATGGCAAAGATGTGACCCATGATATCTGTGTTCTGTAAATTACTGTGGCCAACAGCTGGTGGGGGTATTAATACTGCCATGATAGACACATGGGTGAGAGACCACACCACCTGCAGGACAGTCATGTTAAAGTGTAGTATAGCATGCCCAACTGACATAGCAATATAATATGCTTATCTAAAGTCTGTCACCATGTATACCCCCCTAATGTTTGTCTGTGTTCACATGTGACACCTGTCTGTGTTGCAGCAAGGCAGAACAGTTCAGCGGTGAAGTAAAGAGAGTTACACGAGTGTGGACCAGATGTTCGTATGCACCCCACATACAGATTCATATATGTGTGATACATATTCACAGCTGTGTATGTTTTTACAGAATCTCAGAAAGTTATACATATATATATATAGGTATATAAACACATAAAGATATCTACACATATATGCATATATATATATATATATATATATATATATATATATATATATATATATATATATATATATATATATATATACATATACACACACACATACACACACACATATATATATATATATATATATATATATGTGTGTGTGTGTGTGTGTGTGTGTGTGTGTGTGTGTGTGTGTGTGTGTATGTCTACACATATATATATCTATATATTATATATATAAATGATATATCTATATATATTATATATATATATATATATATATATATATATATATATATATATATATATATATATATATATATATATATATATATATATATATATATATATATATATATATTTATATATATTTATTTATGTCAATACATGTCCCCTGACATGACCTGTGTGAGAAAACATCACACATCAATACACAACATACCTGCACCAGTACATGGCTGCAAGATGGAGTGTGGAGTGTGGTGTTTAACACATGTTGGGAACACATCCCAATTGTTTGAGAAGGTGGGATATATATGTTGGTGAAGGGTATTAGGCACATATTGGTATGTAGGTACGGTTGGGTGACAAACAAGACAGCATACAGGGCTGGTATATGACACATGTGATGGTTAAACACTGTGGATGGGTAGTTATATTTGGAATGTGGAGGCCATTGAGTCCCCACATGGGAACAAAGGGAACATGGTGCTCACCCATGGACAGTCACAACAGCATCTACATGGTCATAAAGGTTCCTGGGCTGTGGACTGAGCAGGAGAAACATGCATGTTGAGCCTTGTGTATGTGTACTGTATGCCTCCAGGTGATGTAGCACATACCCCATGTCTCTGTGGAGCTCCCTATGCACAAGACCCTGGACCTAACTGGGTGACAGACATATGTCTGTGTGTGCACCGTGGGGGGGGCACCATCCCCTGAGGTGGTTCTACATGAAGGTAGTGCCGGAACAGTTGATAATGAGGTTCCATGGTGGGTCACGGATGTGATGTGGACTGGTAACATGTGCACATTAGGTGGAAGTGGTATTCTTGCTGGCAAATAACTCCTACACATACTGGTATGCAACTGTCATGGAACATATGTGGATTGTAATAGTACACAGACATACACACATGCAGTTGACATACAGGGCAACCCAAACACTTCACCAGACAGCACCTACAGACAGCTCCAGCACCCCCATAACACACACAATAGCAGGTGATGGTGCAGTACAGTATCACACACAAACCTGATCCACAGGGTGAATGAGGTGGGGATGCACAGCCGTACATATGAGCAGGTCCGCCACCATTGTAGTGACCTGCTCCACCATGTACGTCACCGTGCCTCTGCCGTGTGGGGTGACCACCTTGAAATGGGGGGGGGGCATAACATCCATCCCCCCTCACCAGAGTGGAGGAGCTGCTCATGAGCCTGGTAGCACCTGCCCACCCACAAGAGCTACAGACATATACAGTCATGGAGGTGGGTGCTACACACACACCAGACATGGAGCATGCAGGTAAGGTTCCAGGGCATATCAGTAGACTACTGTAGTGTATGCCTCTCTACAGGTAAATCATGCATATGTGAGATGTGGAGTCTGTTGCTGTGTAGTACTGATAAGAGTAATGCATAATCTGTAGTACTGTGGACTTCAGCTGTTGTTGTACTGTAATATTGCAGCTACCCTGTAGCAATGCCACAGCTGTAGCCACTGATATCAACTCTATCTCATCTCAATGTAGGTACCTCTGGGACACCAGCAAGGCAGCGGTCTGATGCCAGTGAGTATGGTTTAAGGTTATGCTTGGAAATTCACTGTGCATGTTATAGCTAAGGTGTAGGCCATGTACACATCTAACACACCTACCCATAATGCATGCTGTACATGTTCACTGACAGAGCACACACCTCACTAATGGGATTACCAGCCTCAAACACATGCAATACACAGACCATCTCAGATAACTGTGGCTACACTCCAGTGCACATTGCCCAGACACAGCTGACATCTGCCTAACATACACAGCTGTGTCATACACAGAGCAGTTGAACATGCTACACATAAAGACATTCCACTCCCTCTGCAAACACATGCTCCAGGGTCCTAAACCTCATCAACACATCACACAGAACAAACTGGAGGGATAGGGCCCTGTCCTGGGGAATTCCCACACTCTGGAATGGACTACCCATACATGTCAGGCAATGCTACTCATTGGCCCTCTTTACAATAAAACTTGACAACTGGATGGAAAATGGGGAATTCACCCTGGGTAGTAGTCTGTGCCACAGCATGACAGGGGCACAGGGGAATAACATTAGTGGGTGGTGCATAGCTGGGGACCCCTGTGGCTAGGCTTATGTAGGCCCCAGGACCAATAGACCAGTACTCATCTATGAACCTATGTGTACCACAAACAACATCAGCCAGGGCTCAATAATGGTCAATAATGGTCTCTACAATCACCATAGGTGCAGTACATTGTATCTGTGGTCAGTCTAATGGTAGTCTATCACTCATACATGCACCACTGATGAAAACCTCTGTGAATACACATCAAGCATTCACTAAACACGTGTCCACATGTAATCCAGAAACACAGAGAGGCTGTGAGCAACAGCGGAAACACAACTGACACGCAGATACACATCCTGCAATGGTGTGTACACCTGTGAGGTATGGTGCACAGTACATGCCAGGGTGGTGAACAGATACACAGAAATGCTGTGGACATGGGTGAAGTGTGTTCCAGGGGAGGGCCATCACCTACTAACAGAAGCCATGCATCACAGCCATGTTTAATGTAGGTAATGGGGATTGACTACAGTTGCACTACATGCTGTTGAGCACCACATGTCCTCCATGCTGACATGTGTGTAAGTACAGGTTTGTGTGTGATACTGTACTGCACCATCACCTGCTATTGTGTGTGTTATGGGGGTGCTGGAGCTGTCTGTAGGCGCTGCCTGTTGAAGTGTATGGGTTGCCCTGTATGTCAACTGCATGTGTGTATGTCTGTGTGTGTGGCCATGTCTGCACACACACACACATGTGTGTATGTGTGTGTGTGTGTGTGTGTGTGTGTGTGTGTGTGTGTGTGTGTGTGTGTGTGTGTGTGTGTGTGTGTGTGTGTGTGTGTGTGTGTGTGTGTGTGTGTGTACTATTTAGCAGTGATGTACAGGTCTTGCAGTCTGTTCCCTGTTTTTCCCTCACAGGTGGTGAGGTGGGGCTGGGTCCCTCCCACAGGGGATCTGATGTCACTGATACAGACAGTGACCATGAGGACAGGTGTGTTGAAGCACAGGCAGGGTCATCAGGGGCTGCTGCCGGGCCACCAATTGACATCCCACACATATCCACCCTATCCACGCACACAGTCACACTACCTCTACATACCTCATCACCGTTGGTCTTAGCTGAGGGACAGTCTATGGTTGGCATTGGCCAGGACAGTGTGGCATCTATGGCATGTGTGTCAGGACACAGCAGCCATAGCCAGATCTCTGGTGGGGTATCACATAGGCAGATGTTCAGGGGTGCTTGTCGGAGCACTGCTGGTCATCACACCTCTGGCAGACGTGCCACCATCTATATCAACAACATGCATGTTCCAGGCTCTCATGGAGGCACAAGCACAAATGAAACAGTACACCAGGCAGGGTCTAAGGGTGCAGAGGGCTCATAACACCTCTGTAACTGACAGCATCCGTGACCTAGCAGGTGCCATCCATAATTACACTGAGGTCATGCATAGACGTGGGGTGAGATATTGGATCTCATCCACAATGTCATGTCTATGCGTCAGGACAGGGCAGGATGGTTGCAATAGTCACATGGATGTATGCCAGCAACACCAGCAGCTGGAGGTCACTGTGGACGTCCCACCAGTCACAGCCGCTCCTGTAGTGGTAGTACCAACCCCAGCACTGTGGAGGGGTGTTGCCCACAGACCATCATAGCAGACCACATGCACGTGGCCCTGGCCAGTCCCAGGAGGGACCTGGATCCAGTGGACAGCTGTTAACCTCAGGGGACAGTACTTAATCTGGCTTTGTACCTGATACTGCCTGTAGCCCCCCTGCTAGGCCCAGGTCCCATGTCCATGGCCAGAGGTGGTGAACTGCAAACCCTACCAGGTACAGTCTGCAGCTGTCTCACAAATCCCCATATAGGGCAGCCATATGGTGAAACTGTGTGCATGCAGACACACACACATAAACAACAAACCTAGGGCAACCACATACCTGCACACACAACATCACCAGTGGCCCATAACAGTACTCAGCCCCCTCACACACACACACACACACACACACACACACACACCCAGATGTCAATTGTATGGCTCAGCCTAGGCCTCTGGCAAACCAACAACACACCCTGTGCATATGATGATACCTGTGCCACTCCCCGACATCCGTAACAATGATGCAGGGACAGGCTAACATGGTGCTGATGCACAGGGTGACTGTACAGCAGTGTAGCAATGGAATGATGTGTAGCATGTTGTTAGCAGTAAAGTGAAATGCTAATATCTTGGAAGGTGTAGCTGTGTAGCCATGATGCATCATAGCTGTAATTAACAATGTTGTATTGTTGTCACCGTTATCTATTCTGATTGTGTTGTGTTTGTCCATGTGCCACATGACTGATTGGTGTAGTAGTGTCAGCAGGCCTTCAACAGTGGACACCAGTAAGTGTAGTGGGTGGTACACATGACATGGCTGGGTACAACACACAGAGCCTTTGGTTTGGATGCAGTACAGGTACAAGACTGAACACATGGAGGTATGTCCCTATGCAGATAACACATCTGTTGCACATGTAATCCCACCAAGACAGGATAGGCACAACCACACATTGCTATATATGCAGTCTGCAATGTGGATGACATTGAACATGCTAACAGCAGGGTGTATGTCCCTTACCCCACTCTACTGCGATCTTCACCTCAGTAACATGTGTGTACCAGTGCCAGTGGCATAGCCCTACCCATAGGAGGGTGTGAGGCACTCAACTACTGTGAATGGTGTAAACAACAACTAACAACCTGAATACATACACTGTACAGTATTACAGACAGCTATGTGGGGGGATAGATGCAACAGTAACTGCAATAATGGCGGATGTGCCCACAACAGTCACACCCAGTGAGTTATAGCAACCCCAGTAGTGCTGCACACCTCTACAGTGTGGAGGAGGGCATTAACACATCTATGACCTGTGAAGGATTGTATGTCCATGGTATGGCACCTGTGGAATGTTGGCATTTGCCAAGCAGTCCTGGTGGAAACATATTCTGTGAATGGAGGTAGATCCCTTAACAACTACACACATTTCTACATTTGGGATGGTGTACAAAAGCCTGCTATGATCTACATAGGCATTGTGCACCTCCTAACCCTCATCTACACCTGTCATGATTGGGTCAAGGAGATATATCAGGTTCAGGTTGTATTCTCTGCCTTTGACAAGTCAAACATTGGCAGGGTCCCATGTGTTAAGACTACCAGTGACATTGGCCATGGGTTTATTGTTGATATGTTCCATGTCCTTGCAGACCAGGGTCATCAGGCTACTGGGTGGTAGTTCCCAGCTGACATGGTGGATTTGTGGTTGTCCTTGCCAACATTGGTAAATCCATTGTCAGGTGTAGGCCTATTGGATCGTATGAGGGATCCCAGCTACTTACTGTGTCTGCCCAGGGGGTTCCCCCAAGCTTGACACTTCACTTGACTGCACTGCATGTTATGTTAGTAATGCCAGCCTGACATACTACAGGTGGGATGGAGTACTGTTAACATGTACTGCCCTTGTTGTGTAGGGTCCTGGTTATGAGATCTGCTAAGGTTGGTAGTGTACTGCAGGTCAGACGTATTTGGCTGGGGTGGGGATACCTATCCATGCCAGATGTATGTTGTTTGGGTCTCTCAAACCCATCAATGGTGCATGTGGACAGATATGTTATGGTTATGTTCCCAGTTTCATCTACAGATGTATGTACATATATACCTATATAGATATATATGTGTTCACCTTTGAAAGGGAGACAATCATTTCTTCAAACGGCCCTTTCTGTGAACCGAAAAGACCAAGCCATCATTTCTTACTGCACCACAGTTCAAAACACAGCAGTTTCTAAAGGCACCTTCGTTGACTCTCGAACTGCAAGTTGGAATACATATCGTAATGCAGGGGGCATGCCCCCCTGCACCCCCCCATCTGGGGGGCTGGGCCCCCCACAACCCCCCACTGTGATATACTAACTCTGAGTTCACACTACAGTGGGGATAGACAAATATTCCCCATCCCCACTATAGTGCCATCCGCACCCAAATTGCCAAATCTGCAATGAGCGAATGCATAGTGACATTCGCTCATTTGCACATTCAATGCATTTATTGCAAGATTGTGCAATGTTGAGAACATACTTTCGGCCTTCCAGCTTTTGGAGACATGGATTTCTCCCTTTGAAAGGTGAACCATATATATATATGCTTACATATATGCATTCCTAGCACTGTATATATGTGGACATATGGATGTATACATATATATCTATAGATGTATGAGTATCTATGTATATATGTATTTATTGGCATATATATATATATATATATATATATATATATATATATATATATATATATATATATATGTGTGTGTGTGTGTGTGTGTGTGTGTGTGTGTGTATATTTTTATAGCTATATCTACATATATAGATATGTTATATCCATTCAAAGATGAATATATATACACACACAAATACATCTACATGGCGGAATACATTCCCTGTAGTGTTGTATACCTGGACTGGATGATATGTATGTGAAAACATCATGATTATGCATATCTGCCATGGCTTAGTGGTAAATCTCTTTGTGTATTGTGTGCAGGGTCCTGGTTTCGAGCCTTGCAGGAGCTGTTTATTTTGTTGCTGGGCAGAACACTGCCCATTGGATACAGAGTGATTAAGGCACCTTAAAGCAGTTGTAAGCGGGTTTGCATAGGTTTACCTATGGGAAGGCACTGCTAACCTCCGGTTACATTTTCATGCACTCAGCTTCTAAATTGCTTAACCTGTGTAGGCTTTCCTCCACGCAAACCTGCCCAAACCTGCTTACAACTGCTTTAACGTGCCTTAATCACTCTGTATCCAACGGGCCGTGTTCTGCCCAGCAACAAAATAAACAGCTCTTGCAAGGCTCAAACCAAGGATCCTGCACACCCTAGACAAAGTGATAAACCACTAAGCCCTGACAGACCCACTATATATGATATTCAATGTTTCAGAAACATATCATCCAGTCCTGTCATGCAACAGTACAGGAAATGTATACCAACATCTAGATGTCTGTGTGTGTAACTATATTAAAACCTTAACAGATACAACATATCCATGTATGTATATATATATATATATATATATATATATATATATATATATATATATATATATATATACATACATATATATAACTACATATTTTGTTTTACTAACCCTATATACATTTATATCACTATATATGCAAATATATACATGCATATGCCTAAACCGATACATATATGTGTCGACACCTATATGTCTACATGTACACAGCACGTTACATATGTGTACACAGATATATATCTATGTAGGTATATAAGGACATAGTTATATATCTGTTAGCAGATATATATATCTATATTGTTATATATGGTCATACATCTGTAGATAGCAATTGCAGATTAACAAGTACACATTTGTCCACATGCACCATTAATGGGGTTGACAGGCCCCATGCACTATACGTCTTGTATGACATCCCCCCCACAGCCAAACACATGCATCCTGCAATACACTACCAAGTACAGTCTGCCTCCCATAGGATGCAAAATGTGGACGCCATCAACATCCCCAGGATACAGATACACAGACACAGATATGCAGATACAGATATAAAACCACACAGAGGCAGCGAGTAAACTGGTAGCTACAAACAGACAAAATGATTTATTGTGTTAGCACTTTCGGATGGGTTAATACCCTTCCTTCATCAGACAATTCAATACACAAATTAACCTTCCTTATATAGCTATAACATAATTACTAAGTGACATCATTATAATCAATTAAGAGATCAATTGAGCATGCAAAGCACTTGGTGAAGCTGGAGCATAGAGTTTTACTTTCACCAAGCTTTAAAACTAAATAAGCCCATAAAAATCTAGTCATACATATTTCAATACACATATTTACAAAAATCAGCTAAATAAAAATGAATTAATAAATATGTAATTCATTAAATAAATAGTAGATACTGCAAATGGTAGCAAACTAATAACATATTTTAAAAACCTTCTAAAATCCATTTAATATGCTAAAATGTTATAAGTATAATAAATACTAATTTCATCTATCATATCACAGATATAAAATTCCTAAATAACTAATCTTATTAACTTTATGAATATAAATATATATGAACTGTTTAAAAATTATTGTTAAATGTTATTTATGAATTAATAAGAACACTAAAATTGTAATGTTTATAAAACATGTTAAATATCTTATTCTTTATGTACTCTAACTTAACATGTTTTATACATTATGTGAATTTTAACTTATATAAATTTTTTTTAAAAACCAGAACATAAATGAAGTTATCTTTTCAACGCTAATTTTCTAAGCACACATTTTATGGAAACAAACTCATTAAGGCCAGGATGGACATAAGCTATAGTTCTAATCTGCCAATAAAGTTTGTGGCATTCTAAATCTAATTGCCACAGACTACCCCTAGGATCTGGTGTCATCTGATGTAATACTACAAACCTAAAACTATGGTTAGGGTTATTAGCCAAATGTCTTGCCAAAGCATTATTATTGTCCCATTTAGTTATTGAGTATTGGTGTTCATAAATACGCTGTCTCAATTCCCTTTCGGTTTTACCTATGTAAAATGCAGGACAATCTTGGCATAGGGCACAGTAAACTACTGCTTTAGATAAACATGAGTGTTTACCTCGGACCTTGTAATGAACATTCCTGATTATTACCTCCTTATCAATACACAAAAACTTACATTGGTTACATCTTCCACACTTAACCATTCCTTTATTGTGTATATATATATATATATATATATATATATATATATATATATATATATATATATATATATATACATGTGACTACACATACACATGCAGATATATGTACAGTAAGATACATATGTAGAAGGTGCACACAGTATGGAACAGCCACTATGCCAACAGTTAACACCTGAACAACTGGACACTGTATGGGCCACACATACTAATGTCGTTACCTGCAACATATACCCATAGAAAGGTCATAGGAAAGACACCACACACAGGTTTGCAGAAATGGAAATTGTTTATGTACTATAATAGTTCTATATGCCATGTCATATAGCTGTTCAGATACTGACAACCATATAAACAGAGTACTGCAACTGTGAAACAGTTACACTAATACAGTAGTCTGGAAAGGTTCACAACTGTTGCTGTCCAGGCCAAGCCCTTCAGAATGTACAATAGTGAAGACAGACTGGGCCACAGAGTATCACGCAATCAACAGTATGCACTGTGGGTGTGTAGTTCAGCAGCCTCTATCTACACTATATACAAACTCCACAGTACGTAACGATGTTTTGAGATCAAATGGGTTGTAACTGGTACATAACAAGGCATAACAAACAGAACAGTCTGTATGGCAGGAGGCAGTAGGCTTGCAGTACCCCAAGTCATGTAAGTAATGTCAATATAGGTGGAGTATACGGTATGGTACATCCAGATACCTTGTGGCAGCTCATCCCTGATACCCCCATATTTTGTAACAGCCTAGGTCATTTATGGTGTTCCCCACCTAGACTCAATAATACAGGCCCATATACCACTGTTACATACACTGGCCTCTGCAGTGCATAAGGGCATACATGTGTTGTGTAGGTGATGCCCACACATATATGGCCCCAACCCCACCGTATGTGTGGGGGATAAAACAGCAGTGAACTAATGGCAGCAATGGCAGTGTGATAAATTCACAGCCCACTACAGAACAACACCCAGCAGCATGACATATGTGCAAAGCTTGGTATGTAGATGGGGGACAGAGGCTGGAACACAGACACATAAGTGGAACACTGTTGCCATACACTAAGCAAGGTGCTGGTGTTACAGGATAGTCTGCAACATAACCTTCGTCAGGGAATTGAGGTTAGAAATAGAAATGGATGTAGTCATGTACTGATAGCATGCAACATACACACTGCCAGTGTAATATCTGACACAGGACCTGTGTGGTGGATGGACAACACATGATAGGCATACCTCTGTCCAACAAGAGGATAGGCCCACAGTAGTGAACTATGCAGACAGACTGCATTCCAAGGTACACTAGAATGTACACGGACACACACACACACACACACACACACACACACACACACACACACACACACACACACACACACACACACCCTGTGACACTACGCAAAGCATAACACAACTCTACTCACAGTATGTCTGTAGTTACTGATCCTCCTACAAATATGCGACCACTCTGACTGTGCAGGTCCTCTTGTAAGAGGTATTGCTACTTGCCATCTGTATCACTGATGCCCACACACAGGAAGGATGTCCATCACACAGGAAATGTAAAGGGACCATGCCCACATGCTGTAGTGATTTATAGTGGGTGGTTGCCATGACAGTGGTAACTGAATGTAGTACACATGTGTAATTATATATATATATATATATATATATATATATATATATATATATATATATATATATATATATATATATATATATATATGTATGGCTATCTGGATAAATATATGTACATATATTTCCACCATATGTCCTGGACATGGAGTGTAGCCATACCCCAGCCCCTACAGTCCCAAATCCATAGTGCAAGGGGATGCCAGGTATGTATAGCAGGTATATTACTAGACTGTTGCTGCTGCCACTGGGATTGTATTCAAAGACATGGTTTGTGTGGATGCTAACATCTGCTTATAACATGTGTGCCATTGGCTACTGACAGACATCCTAAGGAAACATTGTAAAGTACCACCGCTAGCTTGTAATGCCCCTGTGGAGTGCAACAGAGATATTGGCCATTATATGTGGAACTTCAGACACACTCTGTACAGTCCAGAGGTATACACATAATCTCTTAGTGCACAACATGTGTAACAGGCCTGACAATATGGATGTAGATAGCCATGTAGATGGGTATAACACATAATGACTGGTATACATTTGGCACCACAGGTGTTGGATTCACACACTCCTGTCTGGCCTGACACATAATGACTGCTGGTACAGTGGTGCATTGGACACATACTACCCACTAGATATTGACATACATCTGTACAGCATCCTACTGCTCTGTCTGACATACATGACTTTTAAGGGAGGCCCGGCAACAGTACATCTGGCAAGCATCTGCACATGACATCCCACTGGTTAAGTACACTAACCTACTAGGCATGTAACAATGCATTGTGCAGGCTACAGGCAGACTGGCTCAATACTGGCCTACATCTCGTATGGGGGAATGCACATGTACCTGCATATATAGCAGGCTCAACAGCCATGTCACAGCACAGGGTAAGATACACCTGTGTGACAGTGCATAACCACAACCAATGTGAACTCAGCCACAGTCACATATGGTAAGCTAGCATAATATTACAGTATATGGACTATCTGTTCTACACCATCCTCATATGTGCCACTCACAGAATGACCCTACATATACTGGGCTGCTACACAGTTTAATCTGATGGCTGTCTGTGGTATGGGATATGTGTGTTTATGGCCCTACAAACATGTACAGCAAAATGGTACCATACAGTGGGGCAGCATGTAACATCTGACAGAAGGGGAGCTAAAACAATGACATCTACCATAGTCTGTACACAGGCTAAAGTACATATTAAAAATGCATACACTGCCGACATTCACCATCACTACACAGACCTCAGTACTGTACAAACATCCACAGAATGTCCAGCTTATGTCATGAAAAATAACCCCTACTGTACATGACGTGTAGCAATCTGATATATCACTGGCTTATCAGGTATGATGGCAGTATTTATGGGGTACAGTACATATGCACCACTTCATGCATGCCATATGTACAAAGGTTGACAGAGGTGTGGCTGACAGCACATACACAGGGCCAGTATAGACATGTTGCTGTGATAACCACGTATATTTTCCATTGTAATGGGGTTTGTTGCAACATATGTTCTATGAGGGATATGAAGTCAGTAACTGTCACAGTCTTCAACATCTACAGACTGCAATTCTCACATTACCTTCTGCATTCCACAGATTGATGCACTGTGGCTAACACATGAAACCAAAGGCACAACATCACCCAGTCTGCAGATGACCCTGCAGATGGGGATTCCTCATATACATGAAACTGACATGGCAGGTATTGCGACATGTACGACAGGCATATCCAGACAAACACTGTTAAACCAACATTACTCCAAATGCAGTATAGCAACACTTACAGTCTGTAGTCAGGTCAGACACATCCCCCTCCTGTTTGTTGCCCTCTTTCTACAGTGTATGTTGTTAGAGGTAAATCCCCAATCCATCTGAGATGCTGTTAGCCAAACAACAGATCTAGTTCCTGCCCACAGTGATTGAAAAGGGCCAACACCACCATGATGACACACTTGGCAGGGCCAGGAGTGCGACTCATCACTAGTGGGATTGCCACAACACATCAATGTGCAGGTATCACATGCACCACACGGGTCATATGGAGGCTGTATGGGAAAAGAGTATGAGGAGGTGTCAGACATCAGACAGCATGCTTCAGTATAGTCTGGGGGGTTGTAGTGAGTGTGGATGTGGACATACGCACCATACAACACACACACATGAACACACAGTGTGCCAGTTCTGATATGCATGGGTGCATGTCTATACTGGTGTGTGGTGGTCAACTGTGCCAGTAGGCTCTACAAGGGTAGGCAATGGGTATACCTTGGCATCAGGCCACATGACAATGGCCTGCTTTGTGTCTCAGGCCTGTAGTTACTGCATTTGCCCACACAGATGGGTATAGCATCCCCCATCCAGTCACCTGGGTGGCTATTGTGTGTGGCCAAATGCGGTACATCACATGTTATGTATGTGTTCCTTAGTCTATGACATGGATGGTGTCTGGGATGTGCACACCTCCCACATGTATGTACAATGACATGTGGAATTATACCTGGGGTGTCTGGCCCATGTTGTGAACACAGATTATCATCAGATGTGCCAGTCTTGCCCACCTGTGGCAAGTACTGGTAATGGGCAGCAGGTTTACCCTGCACCTACATTGATAGCATTCTAACAGCATTCCCTGATGTCAGTGTCATCTGTCCATTTAGGGCATGTTGTCAGGCATGGTATGTCTGTTGTGAGTCACATGTGAAGGCACCACAGGTGGTGTAGGTGTCCATTGGGGTACATGGTGGAGGTGCACTGTCTGCATGTACGTGCATATTGGACAGATGGGCAGGGTGATATGCCCTCTGTAGCCCACTGCTGTCACTGCATAGTTACTATCAGTGGCCAATATGCAGTGTACTACCCACATATTGGCTGTTGCCTAGGCATGTGTGTTCATATGATACATGGGTTGAGTGTGTGTTTTGGGTAATAGTGGGGTTGCTAACTTGGATTGGCTGACCTTGATGTCACCTGTATGGGTATGGCTTTGCACCCCAGCCTCCCAGCTAATTTACATCTGTTATCCCTGTATGGGTGACATTGTGATATATAGTAGGGCCACCATAAAAGAAATAAGCAAAACCCCCTCCACATTGCCCACACACTCACCTCTACACAGGATATGAGTTACAAACACACCCACACCTGTCATGTTTGGGAGAAGAACCCCTACCTAACTAGTTTATTACAGTAAAGCACTACACAGTTATGGTACACACCACGGACATTACTGGTGCACTTTTTCCCCAAAGGTGTATTTCACACTGAATGACATCAACAGGATTACCAAAGTAGGGCATTTCAACTGTACTGCAAGTGACTAGCCTAAAATGCATTGCTCCCTACACAGACAGTGAGACACACACAAAACATCCACAACTGACATGTGGGGGTATAGAACCCCTGACTGAGGTCTATATCACACTACAGCATGGAGCTGTTGTAGGATGCACCACAGGGATTACTAGAAACATCCTTCCCCAAAGGTGTATTTCACACTGAATGATATCAGCAGGTTTACCAAAGTAGGACATTTCAACTGTACTGTGAGTGACTAGCCAAAAATGCATTGCTCCCTACACAGACAGTAAGACACACACAAAACACCCACAACTGACATGTGGGGGTATAGAACCCCTGACCGAGGTTTGTATCATACTATTGTATGAAGCTGTTATAGGACACACCACAGGGATTACTAGAGACTTCCTTCCCCAAAGGTGTATTTCACACTGAATGACATCAGCAGGTTTACCAAAGTAGGGCATTTCAGTTGTACTGAGAGTGACTAGCCTAAAATGCATTGCTCCCTACACAGGCAGTGAGACATACACAAAACATTCACAGCAGACATGTGTGTGTATAGAATCCCTGACAAAGGCCTATATTACACTACAGTATAGAGTAGTTATATGTCACAACACAGGGATTACTAAAGAGCTTTCTCCCCAAAGGTGTATTTCACAATGAATGATATCAGCAGGATTGGCAAAGTAGGGCATTTGAAATGTACAGTGAGTGAGTAGCCTATGATATATTCCTCCATACACAGACATTGAAACACACACAAAACATCCAGAACTGCCTTGGGTGGAGATGGAACCCTACCACAGTTCTGAATCACACTACAGCAGTACACAGTTACAGGACAGGCTATGGAGATTACTGGGCTATGATTTTCCCAGAGGTGTATTTCCAGGTGAGTGACATCAACAGCCTTGCCAAAGTTGAGTATATAAATTGTACGGAGTGTGAGTAGCCTAAAAAGCATTTCTCTCTACACAGTCAGAGACAGAGAGATGTGCACACAAACACACACTCACACAGTTGCCAAGTCTGGGGTCAGCACTACTACTTAACTAGTTTATCATTACAGCAGCATGCAGTTATGGGACGCACCATGGGGATTACTGAGCTACAACTCTCCCAACAGTGTATTTCACATTGGATGACCTCAGTAGGCTTGTCATAATATTGCTATGGGGAGGGCAGTGTGTGCATGGGCCATAACCCATTCATGTAGGGATTGACATGCCACATGGGGGCACACATGGGGTCATATGCCACAGGTACGTGTATACAGCTACTAGGTGACTACTTCCTTGTACAGTCATGTTGCACAGCTGGCACGTGCACCACATAGTCTGTCATGCTGACAGATACTGGTGGCTAGTATCTGCAGTGAGTGACACCTGCACCTCATGTGTTTGGGGCCCTTTGGCTGTGTGCTGGGGGGGACAGGCCCAGATGGCTCCTTGTCATGGTCACCCACTTCCACACATCTATGTCTGTCTACCTTTGGCTTATTATAGTGTGTTGTCCTTACATATATGTCTGTATTCCTATCCACTGTGTGTGCAAGGCAGGAGTGGTGCATACTGACATGTCTGCACTAAGAACTGCGACAGCCATATATGTCTGGTCCACTGGTGTTTCATGTGTTTAAGTGTGTGAGCATGCCCAGTATGACCTTTCAGTATGTTGTTGACTGACATTGCCTTCATTCCTCTATGTGTGTGAGCATGCCTAGTATGGCCATCTATATTGCATGTGTGGATCAAGTCCAGGTAGTTTGTACTGCGGTGCTGACCTTTGTGTTGTACACCAACAGGTAGAATGATGTGTCTGCAGGGTATACCTCGGTCATTTGGCATTGACTGTTGTGACATTTCTGCATAGTGGGGGGGCACCTGACTGTTTCTACATTTCTACACAGGAGTAGGGGGGCATTCCTGACTGTTACTATAAGTGTACGTAGGATGGGGGGGCACACGTGACACTTTTACACATTTGCTAGGACTGTACTGGTATGTTGGGTACACCATTTAAGTCTGTAGTCTTACCTATCGTGCTGGCTAGAGGCATGCCAGAGTACTACAGATCTTAGCTTTAACTACCTACATATTACTTTCTGACTTCCTAGCCTTCACAACTTATATTCAACTGCCTGGCCTGCTGTAGTCTGTCTGTGTAGACCTGGGGAAGGGGTTACCCATAGGGCTCATTCAGAGGCCATAATACAGCATTTGTTTGTGCTTGTCAGCACCTATCCTGCTGGCTGTAACTGTTGTTGGGTATGTGCCCTCCCAACTGGCATGTGTGAGTCACTTACCTTGTGGGTGTCCCAGTATTGAGGGTGGTGCTGCAGGGCTGCCTATGTCGGATGCACACAGTACAGTCCCTATACATGGTTCAGCACAGGTAGTGTCATGTTTGGCATCCATTTTACTGTATGTGCGAGTCGGAGAGAAGTGTCATTCCCTGGGTCCCTACTGTGTCAGTGCATGTGCTATGCATTACCTCTTTGCCAAGACCAGGGCATACTGGGCATGCCTCCTTCTGCCTGTCGGGGCAGGCTCAGGTTGTTCTTCCTCTGAGTCACTCTGTGCCTTTGCAGGCCTTGGCAATGGTGGGGGGCTGTGTGGCCCTGCCCCATGCTGTTCCTGCTGCAGCTGTTTCCACAGGATCATATTGTGTAGCATGGCACATACAAGGACAATTTGGGTACATGTAGTTGGTGAGTACTGCAAGGCTCCACCAGATGTGCCCAGGCACTGGAACCATGACTTGAGCATCCCAAACACATGCCCTATTATGATTCATGTTTGTGCGTGTGCCTCATTATGGAGTTCTTGTTCGGGTGTGTGTGCATTTCTGATGGGTGTCATCAGCTATGGCTCCAGTGCGTATCCAGCATTCCCCACTAGGTGACCATGTGGGATGTCCCCATTGGCAAATATCTGGTACAGCTGCATCAGATAACAGATGTGGGAATCGTGGTAGCTTCCAGGGCAGTCAGCACACACATTCATTATTATACCCTGGGCATCGCACACAACCTGGCAGTTAATGGAGGGGAAGCCCTTGCACTTGATGTAGACCCTACCCCGCTCAACTGGTGGTGCTTTAATGCATATGTGTGTGCAGTCTATTGCACCCACTACCTCAGGGTATTCTGCTATTTGGTGGAAGAGACACATATTGCTGTCCAACGCCTCACGGGTGATGCGGAAATATACGTGCTCACCATGTGCTGACATGGCATCCAGGAAAAGGTGGAGTACCCTGGATGCTGATGCCTGTGAAATCCCCATCATATCCCCAGTTGGCCTTTGGAAGGTACCTGTAGCTAGTATTCTTAGGCCTACACATACCTTGGAATCCACTGGGATGGGTTCCCCTCTGTTAGTTCTGTGAGTGAGGCGTGGATGACACAGTTCAACAATTTGCTGTAGGAGGTCCCTGTCCACCTTATAGCACTCACCTATCTCCAGCTCATGTAGCTCTTGGTAGGTTACCCTGGGTCTGTACACTCTTCTCCATCTCCTCACTGTGGGTTGCTCAGCAGCATTCACATCCTCACCACCCTCAGCCTCTTGCCCATGCTGGTTTATGATAGCAAAAGCAGCCCCTAACATTTTTTCTCTTGCTTTTGTTTTGTAAAATTTCCCTGTCTGTATACACTGGTGGTGCAGCGGTTTTGGGTAAAACAAGGGGGAAATGTGTTTGCATAGTTTATAATGGTGTGCTGGGCTGGGCTGGTCTGCTGCCTGTATAATTGGCTGTTTCTGATACATTTCACCTGTCAGCTAAGCTAATTCTCCTTGATTACCTTCCTACTGCTGTTTTCCCTTCCCATTGCCTCCCTGTTTAAGCCTGTGTGTGCACCGCACAAACGGAGTGCTCAAATGTGCACAGAGCTGCTATTTCCTGGTTTAATTTCCTTTTTCTTCCTGTAAAACCCGGTGCGCGGCATGCACTCCCACTTACACTTTGTAAAGAGTGCTAGGCAGTTTGGACACACCTCTAGCTTATCTGTGCTAAGCTAGGAGCTGTCCCGAGCCACAGGGCTCCAATCCACTTACAGTATGCCTGACACACACCCCAATGATGTCACCTATATCCTAGTCTTGCACCCAGCTATTTATACTCTTACACTCTTGGGACCTGCCTCACACCCTGGGGAAATCTGGGATTCACTATCCTTCCCCTCATTTGCATAGGATTGCCTGCTAATGCATAGTTACATGTCCCACACTGAGCCTCCCCCCTTAGCATCCATTACTCACTGACCAGGTTGTCTTATGCCTGCCATTGACTTGCATGGCAGAATACTGCTTTTAGTTAGAATGCTCATTTTAAGTTTATTTTTTTTATTTTCCCCCCGATCTGTTTGCGCACCGCTGCCCTATGCTTAAACAGCCGAGATCGGCGAAAAAAAAATAAAAGTTGATTTTTTTATTTCTGAAACAGCTTGCAATGCCAATGGCCTTATACTTGGCCATTGGCATGCTTCCTCAATGATATGCAGCCTTTATTTGGAGCTGTTATAGCTCCGTTTTGTAGTTTGTAGAAATGTACTCGGTTACTAACCAAGTGCATTTCTGCAGACTGCACTTGTTCTGCACTGACAGCTGCCAGCTTCCTGGATCGCAAATTACCCTCTTTTGTATGGTTTTCACCTGCAAATGAGGGTAATTTGCATACAGGAGCTCGGTCCGTGCAGGATTAGCCTAAGAGCTCATGTGCACGTCTTGGGAGCTCGTTCTTGGATCACACCGGCCATATTGCCGAAAATATCTCTTAGACTAATCCTGCACACAATAAAGGGCTTAATAAATCTGGGGGATTGTCTCATGAAATTTATTGGATAGTATATTTGAGTTGATAAATGATTTTGTTATTCAAAGTGCTATGTTTTGCTCTGCTTTATTTCATTGCACTTGATAAAGCAGCTTTCATGTTGAAGCTTGTGGTGTGTATAATAAAGTAAAATCTTGCCATGGTACCTCGGAGTCTATGATTGCTTGTTTTCTGATTTATGGATTTTGGTGATTTCAGCCTTTTTTCTTTATAACCAATAATCAGCTTAGACTGACTAAAGATTTGAGAACTTTCTAGCTGCTTACTTCGGGGATTCAAGCCACTTAATCAACAAAATACGTTTCTGAAGCACTATACTGTAGAAGCCTTTTCTTTAGTCAAGGAAACCATGTATCTTTATGAGTGATAGTTATAGTCTGTATTTGTTGTTTCCCTATAAAGCATGTAGCTTCTTGAAACAAAGACAAAGTGATGTGCTTTTAAATTCAGTGTATTAGCTACCTCTTTGAACAACGAGTGTTGGTGCCCAAGATGTATGATGAGAAGACAGCTTGCATTACAAGGTAGGCTGAGTAATCCATTATGTGATTTTATATTTTACATATAGATTTTGGGGATTTCAGCAACAGTTTATCATGCTTATTTCCAGGTTAGGTATACTCTAAAAATGATTTCATACAGTGCTGTGGAGAGATATCTGATGCTGCATGCATACTTGCAGTCTTCAAATAGACCCTTTAGTTAGCGTCACATTCAAGTCAGGATTTCAGGATGGAGAAGGGGGTATTCTATTTCTGATCACTTTGAGAGTAGTTAACAAGGAACTATAGCTGGCAAATGCTTATTGTTGTTAGATTCACTGTCACAGTCTTGAAGCCCATAATCCTTAAAATAATAATCCCGAGACCATTATAGTGAAACAACAAAGCATTGATGACTGCAATATCAAACTCATGAAATCGGCCCCCTGTTGGCTGCAAATTAGCACTTGTTTCTGGGTCTAAGCCCCTGCATGACCCATATTAGACATTCATTCTTGGTTTTATACTGGAAGGGGGATACAGTATTACAAATATGTAGACACTGTGTGAGACAGAGGTACAGTTTCAGTGTTTTTTCCCCTTTTCTCCACTGTAGTGCAAACATTGAATTGGCACATCTTGAATAGGTGCCTTAACAAGGCTAAGCACACATCTCTAATCCCCTCACAATTGGCATGGGGGGGTGGGGCTGGACACTATAAATTATTGTTTATGTGTTTTTTATCTTTTTCAAGCTATACTTTTTGATACTAAAAATTGATAAAGTGTAACTTGAAATATTATAATTCAACTGAATAATAAAAAAAAATTAAAGATAATTAAGGGTGTCAATTTGGATGTAATGGGAGACATGCTAAACAGACATATATAAAGCTGCTAGACAAAGATACTATCCATAGATTATCATTGAACGATAACCAGAATGTTGATAATCAGTAAGATGTTATATCTTTCTACTGGCCTTCATGGTACAGATGTCTAAAAAACATTGTTGTCAAATAGAGATATGAACTGCCTTGTACTTTTTGGACTCTTAAAAGGCCTAAATTATGTGTTAGAATAATGGCAAAAAGCAAAAGTGAGGGGTCATTCAATTCCCTGATCAATGGCTTTAACTAACTACATTGAATCTGCTTATCTGTATTCTATAACTCTCAATAGAGTATGAGGCATCTAAAAGAAAAGTAAAAATCATATACTGCAGTCCTATATAGTCAATAAAGCAGATGCAATCATTAGACAAGTAGGCTGTCTGTATAACACTGACTGATCCCTGATATCATCTGATCACAGCTAACTAATCATAAATCCAGTTTGGCAAGGCTAGTGTGTTTGAATAAAAGCAGCTGGAAATAATACTGTGACTATTATGATGATGATGATGATAATTATGATGAATATTATTATTATAATTATTATTATTGTTATTATTATTATTATCCTGCTCCTTCCCATTATCATCTTTATCAACCAAGATCATCTTCATTGAACACTACTTTTAAACCTATAAATACCAAAAGCATTACACATCCATCCAGCTTGATTTATTACTTTATCCATCAAAAAAAAATCAGAAAAACAGAAAACAGCATACAACATAAAAAATATTCCTGCAAATAATAAAAAACAAATCATATATATCCCAACTTCCAGCTTTCTCACAATAATGCATTACTTTGTCATTTAAGGCATGCATTAAGATACAGAATTAAATAAAGAAACAGTATACTGCATTTCCCTTGTCGACATTTTCATGTAAGTGTTTATCATATCTGTGAATCCACTGTTCCACTTCACCATGCATACACCTTGTCAAAGACTTGTCTAAAAAAAGATACTAGTAGTCCATTCTACTGTTCCCATAAGAACTCTACATGTGTTGTGTTAAGAGACATGGGGAGGGAGATATAAAAAAGCACTCCTGCATTCTATAGCTATGTCTATGTCCCCTGCTATATCTTATCCTTTCTCATACATAAATGCTGTTGTATTAACTGCTTTAATAAATATTACCCACCAAGATATCCATTCCTTTTGATCAACCCCTAAGGGCGTACATGCTTAACATCTACTGACAGATTGAACAAACTGATTCTGACACTGCAATGAAGGTGTTTTCCAAATTCTGAATAGGAATCCTAACAAGCCTAAACACACAACCGTAATCCACACATATGAAGGATATTCTACTTTCAAATGTGGAAGGAAAAAAAAAAACAAAATCCAGAACCCAGTCACTTCCCTATGCAGAATTTGTGCTCCATTCAACTAGCATGTAATAGCTATTGCTATTTCCCACATACTCCTGGAGACTGGGCATAACCATATGATATCTGGATAATTTGCTTACTGATTTGGGCATCTACAACATTGATGTGTCATAGACCATCCCATTTATATAATCTAAAAGGGGAATTCTGCCATGCATGGATTAGTTTTAATGTGGTAAAGTGCTGCATATTAAGAATATGTTTAGCTATATGCAAAAACATTAATTTACACCATACCTCCTGTTTAATCAGCAAACTCAGAATCAGTACCAGCTCCCTATAACAGTATCTATACATTTGCTATTAATATTGCTAGACTCTTTATAAAAGGAACTGATCTTAAGACCACCCTTAAATTCTTAGCATGCATTCTCCATTTCCTCATGGGGAGATAGGTTGGCACTATATGATGTTCCTTGCATTATGAACGTGTAATATGGTTGTAATACACAACCTTAACACAGGAGTTCATTGTACTTTAACATTTCATTTGATTTAATATCACAAAATATCCTATAAAAAGACACGTTTTCACTCCTAGTTCAGTAGTTCCAGAAACCTGGACTCGTCTTTACTGTGAACATTCTGACCCCTTTATTCACTACCAATAAACCTCTTCCATGGTAACCACATCTCAATACCACACCAAGGTTTTGACCCACTTCTCCCAGCCCTATTTATTCCACATCCAATCATTTCCAGCTACCCCACGTTTCCTTTGAAATACTACACTCTAGATTAACCCATAATGATCTAGGACTTACTTATGCTCTGATGCATTGACATTTTGCAATTGCTTCATGATAGCTTCTAAAGTCTAGGAGATCCATTCTACCATATATCCTCATAAAGATTTGACTTCTATGAACTGTAGGATGAGTTTCATCCCATAAAATATCTGATAGTGAAGACTGAAGTTTTTTCATATACTTAGTTTAAGGAAATGTAGAAGATGTCTAACAAGAACCAATATCGTAAGAGAATGTACATCTTAATTATCTGTACCTTTGTCAAAAATTGGAATTTCTAATAGGTTCATAGTTGCATACTAGGCTAACAATCACTAGGGCCTTTATAAGGCTAGCACTGCAATCCAAATCTGTCTCACAAGTTATTTGTTTTATGTTTTATATAGAGGTGATTGTTGGTTACAACATGATTTACTGACTGCCTCTGTCCATAAGAGACATGGGCATCAGTCCACGGATGAATTTCCACTTTCCCATCCAATGGTCCATATTACACTTAAATAAGGTTAGGGAGGGACTTTGTTTCACATGGATGGGATCATGTTTCAGAGAAAGGGAATTCTCTGAGATACATATCTGTCTGTCCAACATGTCCTATTTACATAGCAAGTCAAATTTAGGTCTTTAGATGTAGTAGTTTGATTTTTGGATGTACAAATGGTTCATCAGAATGGAATCCAGGGATGCCTTGTATGTCAGGCATAGATCACCTCTCAGTAGTCTGTAGGAGACCGAGTATAAAGATTGGGCTTTGCGGTGATCAGCATAGGGCACTGTGTTTATTCCCTATATTCTTTTTGCAAGGAACCTTTGTAGGCAGTCCATTTGCTATGCATATTGCCTGGTGAAGTACATACTAAAACGTGCATTATACTCAAAGATGGGTCTGATGATGGCCATGTATAGTGGTACATTAACTTCCCTGGGTGGCACAGTGGTGCAGCAATTAACATTGTCGCCTCACAGCAAGAGGTCCTCTAGTTTGATTCTCATCTGAGGTGCCTTCTGTGTGGAGTTTGCATGTTCTCCCTGCATTTGTGTGGGTTTCCTCTGGGTACTCCGGTTTCCTCCCACAATCAAAAGACATGCGTCTGGACTGTTTCTCCCTGGGCCTCCTCTGAAAATAGGCTCTGTCTTAGTCGGACTTTCACAGTTAACAAAATGATAAATAAAAAAATAAATAAAAAGGTGTCCTGCACTTACTTATAAATTGAGCAACATAGAAGGATTTCCTTACTACTTTGGGTACATATTAGTTGAAGGCCAGGTTACTGTCTGCATGTGTTCCCAGATCCCTGACTAGTGGGTCAACTCTTAGGAATGTTTTATTCATGACATGTTTTTCTGGGGTGGCTGCCTTCCCAAAAGTTACTATAATGGATTTCTTGGCATTGCGTTTTAAGCCATGGCTTTGGCACACATCATTTGTCTGTGTTAGACTCTCTTGGAAGATGTTAGTGTCTTACGGGGATTCTATAATTGCTCCCAATTTGAAATCATCTGCAAACTTGGTCACCAAGAGGCTTTTGACATTAACCTTAACTTCTGAGAAGTAGACGCCAATGAGGAGAGGGCCCAGCACTGATCCTTGAGGGACTCCACTAGTGAATGTCATCTTTGAGGAGATGGTCTCACCAGTCCTAACTTCCTGAGTCCTATTTGTGAGCCAGTCAGCTATTCAGTATGTTATACAGGGATTTATGCCTTATTATGTAAGTCTGTTAACAATGTCAGAGTGGGGTATTGTATCAAATGCCTTAGCTGGATCAAGATAGGCAGTATTTATTTAAATTTATTTAACATTTGTTTACTAGAAAAGTTCAACTGGGACAGAGCCTATTTTCAGGGGAAGCCTGGGGAGAAATGCTCCAGATACATGTATGCAGAATGTGAGAGAAAACTGGAGCACCCAGAGGAAACCTACGCGAATGCATGGAGGACATGTAGACTCTGCACAGAAGGCACCCCAGAAAAGAATTGAACTGGAGAACCTCTTGCTGTGAAGCAGCAATGCTAACTACTGTGTCATTGTGCCATCCATATATATATGAATTGTTTTACCCTCATCCATTACTTGGTGACCTTCTTATAGAAAAGAAGTCCACCAGGTTCTGGAGGCATGACCTTCCTTTGACAAACGACACACTGGGATGGATCAAGTGTCTGAATGTCTCCTTTGTCTTTGTTGATCATTTTTATGATAATTCTTTACAAGGCTTTGCATATAAGACTGGTCAGACTAATGGATCTGTAGTTTCCTGGATATGATGATGGTCCATGTCGCTTTCATGTTAGGACATGAATAAACGAGTCTTCGTGGGTTCTGTTCAAGCAGCTCTATTTTATAGAAAAACATCACTATAGAGGCTTACTGACTATAACTTAAGTAACTTATACACACTAACAACTGCAATCATGCATGCTTACTCTCTGGCTGCTTCTACAAAATGGCACTAGGGATTGCATGTGTTTGGAATTTATACCTGCATGCACAGCCTCGCATGCTTCTTAAAGATAAAGCACACACATGCTACACTCTGATCTACATCCTCCCTCTTTGAGAAATAGATCATGCAATTTGTCATGAGATTATTTAGCATGCAGAAATCACAGATGATCTAAAGACATGTATTATACAATACTAAATACACATGTATATACAATCAAGTCCACATTGCTGCGTATTTCACAGTAGGCTTAGAAACTCATCCATATCGCCTGACATAAAACTGAGAAATGGATTTGGCAACTGGGACAGTTTACACAAAATGGTTGACTTGTGAAATGTTGGAATCACGTTCTGGAACAGAATCAGACATTTGAACACATTCTGGTCTAAAAACAGTGTCCGGCTCATTTTGCATCACAGATACAATGTTGTGACTGGAATGATGATGATGATTCTGGTACAGGAAGAAAATGTATGCAATTCCTGCTATACTCCACACCCTCAGAATCTATTAAATAGGATCTCGGCTTGGCACAAATGCCTGTAATCTGTCCTACTCGATCAAAACCTTTTGTTGTCTGGATTTGTACCGTCTCTCCTTCCCTCAATGGATGAAGTAATCTTCTCCATCTGTCATAACTAGATTTCTGGATAGTACGCTTCTTAAACAATTGAGCCTTGATGGTTTTATTGTTCTTTGGTTTAGGCTGCAACAAACTTGAAGAAATATGTAATGTAGTTCTAGTTTGCCTGGAAAGTAGTCTTTGAGCAGGTGAGCCAAGAATATCATCACGGGTATGTTTCTGAGATTAAGCAAATTCAAGAATACATTGGTATTGTCACGCTTTGACTTTTCAAGTGATTGCTTTGCACTCTGTACTGCACATTCAGCTAGACCATTGGATTGAGGATATTCAGGACTACTAGTGACATGTACAATGTCCCAGTCTTTTGCAAATTTCTGAAACAACTGGCTAGTGAATTGAGTACCATTGTCAGAAAAAAAGTGTGGGCTGCCATGAACTGAGAAATGACATTTCAACTTAGTAATAATAGTAGTTCAGGATAAGTTTGGTAGTAGAGCACTCTCAAACCAATTCAAATAAGTCTATCAAAACCAAGTAGTGTTGATTGTTTCACTCAAATTTATCACGTGCTACAGTAGACCATGATAGTTCAGGAATTGGAATTAGCTGAAGTGGTTCTCTTTGCAAATGTGGTGTATTACTATTGCATACTGAACAAGAAGAAAGAACTCTATAAAAAAAATAAATAAATTACACACTGACATCACATCAAAGTCCAAAGCCTTTGCATCAAGCTGTTCTGCTGTATTTCTAGGCAATCGGGATAAACTATCAGCCAGATAAAGCAATTTGCCTTTAGTGTAGACCAATTTGAAATTGCACTTTTGCAATCTGAACATCATTCTTTGTAATCTCACCAGAGCAGAATGCATAGGCTTCTTCAGAATAATAACTAGAGGCTGATGATCAGTTTCAATCTGAATAGTTCAACCATAAATATAATCATGAAACTTGGAGCAGGCAAATACTGTAGCCAAATGCTCTTTCTCAATTTTAGCATACTGCATCTCAGTTTGAGTTAGTGTTCTAGATGCATAGGCTACTGGTCTGCCCTCTTGAAGTATAACTGCACCTAGGCCAAAATTTGAAGCATCACAGGAAAGAATAACTGCTTTTCTGACATCACAGCGTCTTAATGTAGGTAGGGTGGCAATTTCCTGCTTAAGGTCTTCATATGCCTTCCGATGATGTACCAACCATGGCCCTGCAACATTTTTGAATGATAGCTCTCTTAAAAGTACAGTCAACTCACTGAAGTCCGGTATAAATTTGCCTAAATAGTTGACCATGCCCATAAAATGCTGTAAACCTTGTACATTGTCCGGCGATTACATCTCTAGAATAGCTGCTTGCTTTGTTTGGGTCAGGTCTCAAGCCTGTACTTGTAAACAAATGTCCTACATATGTAACTTCTGGAAGTCTGAATTTGTACTTCAGAGGATTGAGCTTTAAGTTCACTTCACGTGCTCTGTCTAGAACTTTTTTGAGGTTTCTGTCATGCTCTCCTTCACTATTGCCTCCATCTAATAGATCATCTACTATTATGGCACAAGGATAACCTGAGAAAATTTGTTCCATTGCATGTTGAAAAACTTCACTTGCAGAATTTATTCCAAATGGCATCCTTAGGAATCTGTATCTACCAAATGGAGTACCAAAAGTAGTTAGAAATGAAAATTTGCAATCAAGCAGCACGTAATGCCAAAATGACTCTTTGCATCCAAAACAGAAAATACGGTGGGAATCGGTATTAGAGCTGCAACTTCTTAAACTGTGCACATTGGATGATATGGTCTCTTTAATGCTTTGTTCAAATCTCTTGAGTCAATGCATATTCTGATTTCATCTGCGCCTTTTTTGTGAGAGGCTACCATGGACAGCAGTGGCACCCATTCAGTAGGTTTTGTGACTGGACAAATCACACCATGCTGTACCATCTTATCCAATTGAGCTTTAACATTATCTTGCATAGCTATCGGAACTTTTCTTGCTGGCCTGACTACTGGAGTGATTTCTGAGTCTAATTTCATGGAGTATACAACTGGAAGCTTGCCCAATTTGTTATAGAAAACATCAGCATACTCTGTGAAAATGGCTTCGGAGAAACTGAAACTTGGAACTGTACTCACATGATGAAATTCTTTAACAAAAGAAAGCAGATTAATTCTTAAACTATCTTTGAGACCCAATAAAGATTGCACTGGTCTTCAGACAATGTAGAATAACAAGCTGTAACAGTTATCAACCAGATAACATGAAAGCATCACTGAACCTTCGGTCTGAATTTTCTCACCTCCATAAGAAACAAGTCTCGCACTGCTGGTTACATTGAGTTATTTGTTAGTTCTCACTCTTGCAAATATGTCTGCTAATATAACATTACACCTTGACCCAGTGTCTACTTTGAGCTCTGTAGATTTTCCATTGATCTGGACCATAAAAAACAGTTCACTCCTTGTTAATAAGTTTAGTGCATCAACTCTTTCACCAATCTCTGATATACCATCTACATAGAAAGCTAATGGTTTTGGTTCTACTTGATTAACTTGGTTCGCTGTGCTACTTTTCTCTACAACTGTGTGAGGCTTACTTGATTTGCAAAACATTAGAAATTATTCCATTTTTACAGTTGTGACATTGCTGACCAAATGCTAAGCACTTCTCCCTTTTAGACTCATGATTTGCACCATTGCAACAGTTAATAAAGCTTGATTTGAGTTTGTCTGACTCATGTTTGTGTTGCATTGAGCTGGTGCTGGAGCTTGCACTCTTCCTAGAACTTTTTAAAAACCCTCATGGCTTCTTTGGAAGTCCTGTAGCTGCCATGTGCTTAGGCCTGTTCTTGTTTGCCAAGTGTTGCATACTGTCTACGTTTGCACTGGAACCAACTGAAACCATGTTTTTGTCATTCACAAGCATATTTGTATGTCTTTCTGTCACCTTGTGAATTTGACAAACCTCTATTGCTTTACTCAATGTTAAATCACTGTCACAAAATAAAATCTTCCTCACAGTAGTGCTATTAATACCACACACACCTGTCCTTTATCAGTTCATCTTTTAGATCACCAAACCAACACATTTTAGCTCTGTTTCTCAATTCAGTTATATAAGCTGGAAATGTTTATCCTTGGTTTCTGATTTCTTGTGTAAAACAAATGCCTCTCTAATGTAATATTCATCTGGGGGTTGCACATTTCTCTGAATTAGCACTTCAAACACTCAGGTTCTTCCCTTGATTCAGCTTGTATAACAATATGGCAGTCTGCACCTTCTCCTTCATACACTGCTGGTGCATACACAAATGAACACTCTCTTTCTGTGGCCTCAGACCCTGCTAGGTTTAGCAAAATGAATGCCCTTGTACATACATCTCTATCTGCATAAGCTGCTTGAATGAAAATATTGTACTCTTGCTGAAATATTCTCCAGTTCTCTGTAATATTCTGATCAAACACAAGTGGTAGGGGTTTTCTAAATCTGTCTGCCATATTAACACATACCAGTGAAGGGTCTTGCAAATAAGCACACACACACACACACACACACACACACGCACACACGCACACGCACACACGCACATGCACACACATGCACACACACACACACACACACACACACACACACACACACACACACACACACACGTTTCTGGCATAAACAGTACTTGTCCAATGCCTTCATGCTCTGAACCTTGTTACTCTCATTGGGTTTATCGGAATTATGCGAATGAACAAACTCGTAGTACTTTTAAATAACTGGACTTTGCAAAATAAACTTCTCAGACTTTTGATTCTTTGCTGAACTTTGTGAAATAAACTTTTAAGGCTTTTCGATATCTCAGAATTCTGTGAAATATACTTCTTGGGCTTTTCGATACTTTCAGAATTCTGTGAAATAAACTTCTAAGGCTTTTCGATACTTTCAGAATTCTGTGAAATATACTTCTTGGGCTTTTTGATACTTTCAGAATTCTGTGAAATAAACTTCTAAGGCTTTTCGATACTTTCAGAATTCTGTGAAATAAACTTCTTGGGCTTTTTGATACTTTCAGAATTCTGTGAAATAAACTTCTAAGGCTTTTCGATACTTTCAGAATTCTGTGAAATAAACTTCTAAGGCTTTTCGATACTTTCAGAATTCTGTGAAGTAAACTTCTAAGGCTTTTCGATACTTTCAGAATTCTGTGAAATAAACTTCTTGGGCTTTTCGATACTTTCAGAATTCTGTGAAATAAACTTCTTGGGCTTTTCGATACTTTGCTGAACTTTGCAAAATAAATGTCTTGGGCTTTTCGATAATTTCAGAATTTTATCAGTAAAGGTAGAAATGCTAAAGTAATTTACCATCACTTGTTATACTTTTGGAACCTTATTGGTAAAGGCAGAAATGTTAATGTAATTTATCACCATCACGTGTTATACTTTCGGAATTTAATCAATAAAGGCAGAAATGCTACAGTCATGCACCATCACTTGCTAAAGTCATCACTTTAAGAAACATTCGAGAACTTATGTGAATGAATAATTCACGAGTGCTGTAATACTCTTGTAAAGTCATCTTTTGCAAGAAAATACATCTTATTAGCACAAGAAACATGTTAAGCAATTGCACACTATGAATAAATTGAAGATCTGTTGCCCAAAACTCAACTTTTGAAGTAATTGCATTTTGCGAATAACTGCATACAGCACACTGAAATGTCCCCAAAATGGTGGTAGCTTTCTAGGCAACTCTTTATAGTACAAGAAGCACTCTGTAATGGTGGCACTTTGCGAATAAACACACACAACATGAGAACTTTTCAAAATAACTATACTTTGACTGGACTACATGAAATAGTTGCACTTTGCACACAAACTGTTTGAAATACATGCACAGTAATAAGCACACACTGTAAGCACTTGTACACACTTTGAGATACTTCAAATAACTTTAGTTATGCCCTTGATACAATACAAAATTGTAGTTATGCTCAAATACAGCACTTTGCCAAAACACATAGAGTTGCCTTGCTTTATTTCTGCTTAATGTGCCCTTTTCTTTTCTTATTATATTTGTTTTGCTTGTTTAAGCCCTTTTTATGCCCAATGCACTTCACTTGTGCTCATTTTACTCTAAACATACCCGACTTTGCCTTAAACACACATGTTTTGTTTTAACATGCTCATTTTGCTTAACTGTTAATCATTTCATCAAATACATTTATCTTAAAATTTTCTTTAGTCAGCAAACTTTTTTGCACTTTCCACTTGCCTGATAATGTGGTTTGTGCCCTCGCAATGCTCCTTTTTTCGTCTTTCGCATCGAGTAAATAATTCTTGTTATTTCTCATTACCTTTGATTCATTTTAGTTACATTTGTGCTCTTTTCTCTCAGTTTTACATTCGCTGTTGTCTTTACATCTCATGGCTCCAAATATTCTTCTCTTTTCCATCCCAGTTCTGACACCATGTCACTTTTGTGTTAGACACTAATAAAAGAGTCTTTGTGTGTTCTGTTCAAGCAGCTTTATTTCATACAAACACATCACTGTAGAGGCTTACTGACTATAACTTAATTAACTTATATACAAACTAACAACTGCGATCATGCATGCTTAGTCTCTGGCTGCTTCTACAAAATGGCACTAGGGAGTGAACGTTTCTGGAATTTATACCTGCATGCACAGCCTCACAAGCTTCTTAAAGATAAAGCACACAGACTTTACACTCTGATCTACATTCCACTCTTATGAAAAGAAATGACCATTGCCATTCTCTTGTGGCACAAATTTGTTTTTAAACTATAGTTAAATAGTAACTCCAGTGCCCCTGATAGATCATATGTCAGAGCAGTCTTCATCTTCTGTCTCAGAGTCTTATATATTAGGCTGTCTTGAGTCTCATGAGTATAGCTGCTTCATAAGTCATAGTCTCACCAAAATAATGACATTCTAAAACATTTTTCTTCAGTCCCATTTGGAAACTCTGGAACCTCTGTAATATAATCCCAGCTACATTTAATAATGGGAAAATCTAAGTTTTGTGGTCATTCAGCTCTAAGCCTGATATACTTTCTAATTTAAGTACAAATGAAAAGAAAAATCTAGCAAGACTAGACTTTCCACTGTGTGATTCCTTAACCTCTTGTATTAGAGGCAACATGGGGTATATGCAAATTAATCTTTTAAGGACATCAGGTGTTTCAGCTATATGGCAATTCTGAATGCCCATGACTTTTTTCTTTTTACTGTGTGACTTTACTGTTCAATAGTGTGCTTTTTGCTTACATAGTTTTAAACATTTGCTGTATAACTGTACTGTTTAATAGTGTGCCTACATATTTTTTATTCATCTTTGTATCTACATCCTTAACTGTCTTTTAATAGGAATCATGTTACTCATATGTCAAAAGGCAAGGAACTGTTATAACAGACAAAACTTTACAATGTACCTATGTCTTGTAAATACTACTCTGAAGTGTGGAGCTTTTCTCCCCAGGCCTCCACTGAAAATGGACATATATCCAGTTGGACCAGCCTGGTCAACAAATGTAAAATAAAAATAAATAAATAAATAAATAAATAAAATAAAATGTTTAAGTCTATTTATGGACAAAGTCAGGCTAATAAAGCCAAACCCCACTAGCTGTGGACATGCATGTTTCAGCCTTTTTATGGCATCATCAGCACAGCATAAGTGGAATTACAGTGAAGGTCAAATTATGATTCTAAGATAGGACATATGACCTTTATAGCTCAGATAAAGATTATTTCCGGATATCTCACCCAAGATACAAAACTTCAGTAAGAGAAATTTGGACCTGCAACCTAGAACCACCTGTCTGTTGAAATTAAAAAAAAAAAAAAAAAAACAAGAGACTAAATAAGTTTAAAGATGTGCTTAAAAATCACATCATATCAGAATCATCTTGTAACTGTTAATCTGTCAACAGTTAATGGATTCTTTTGGCTCTTTTCTTTTTTTCTTGTGGTCAAATGTTTTATTCTTATGGTTGCCTTACTCCTATTTATATTAACTGCATATATCAAGTTTGTTTTCTCCTTATTTATAATACTCCTGTACATATCAAATGCAAATTCCAATAGTTTTTACTGAAACCATTATTCTACATGTTGCTTGCAGTTTCACATATGCACATATGTATGTTTCACTATATACTTATGTTTGCCTTGTGTAGATTTTTTGTGTATTACTGCTTTGTCTCACTTGCGTAAAATGTTTTGATCTTTACTACTCATTTACTTGAGACTATATCATGTCTGAAGAGGGTCAATAGACCATCCCACTTACCTGGTAAACAAACAACAACAAATAATTACAGCCTAATTGCAGGTTTCATTCCAGCAAAGTGGAGATCTGCCATTGTCATCCCCTTGCACAAAGGTGGTGCCACTACTGACCCGGGAAACTATCGCCCCATCAGTTTGACAAGTCTGATCTGTGAAGCCATGGAGTATATTATTATGGATCTCATAAATGAGGACATAGGCAATCTCCAAGCACTTGACCCCACCCAGTTCAGATTCGTCAGGGGCAGATCTTGTCTGTTGAACCTGGTTGACTTCTTTGAGACTGTCACCAAGGCCCTGGATGAGGGGAAAGTCAGTACATACAGCTTACCTTGACTTGGCCAAGGCTTTTGACTCAATCCCCCACTTGGGCATCATTGAAAAGCTAACTCAACTTGGGGTAAATCCCTATCTCTTCAGGAGAGTGGCCAACTGGATCACCGACAGGACCCACAAAGTAAAACTAGGCACCACCACCTCCGACAGCAGACCTGTCACTAGTGGTTTTCCCAAGGGATCTGTCCTGGGACCCCTACTGTTTGGCATCTACTTCTCAGAGGTCCAGGCAAAGACAAATGGCATGTAACTGACCAAGTTTGTGGATGACTATAAGTTGGGTACTGTCACTGACTCCCCATATTATGTTAACATACTGCAAGGGAGTGTCACAGCAACAAATGACTGATGCCAAAATCATGGACTTAAGTTAAATATAAAAAAAATGTATTATCATATATTCATCAAAAACATGGCCCCAATTGATTACCACATCAACAGCAACCCCCTTAGCACACAACCTGTGGTGAGAGACTGGGTACTCAGGTTGACAACAATCTCACATTCGACCATCATGTAGCAGCAGTGGTCAGAAAAGCCTTTTAATTGGTTCATCTTATAAGTAAAGGTATTGCATCCATAAAAAAGGAGGCTATTACCTCTCTGTACTCCTCCCTCCTTAGGCCTATAATTGAGTATAACACCCTGTTTGGCATGTACCTCTCCAAACACCTGCACCAACTGGAAAAGCCACAGAAATATCTCACAAAGAGAATGCATGGCCTCCAACACCTGTCCTATGTGGACAGGCTCAAATAACTATCACTCTACTCCGTATCATACAGATTGCTCAGAGGTGAAATGTGTCTCATCTACAAGGCAATATCAGACCCTGCCCTATTAGAAATGCTCCATATCCATATGTCTTACTCATCATGCATTACCCACTTGAAAGGCCTAAATCTAATATGCTACATCAACAAAATCTGCTGGAGAGACAGGTTTGTCTTTCAGAGGCTGCCCTGTCTCTGGAATAGACTTTTCATACATGTTAAACAGAGTCCCTCACTGACCCTCTTCAAGCACAGCCTTGATGAGTGGATGGGAAACACCAAATTTGTCCCAGAGGTTCCACCTTTGTCCCTCATTGACAGGGGTGACAGGTGCTGACTGAGGTTTCTTTTTTGGGGATAAACTCTTGGCTAGGCTTGTAAGGGCCCCAAGACCATTAGCCTAGTAACCTCCTATGGTCCTATGATCCTACGATGCTCCTATAAATATATAAACAGAACTGAGTGAAAGGAGAGGTGCGCTAATATTGAGACATTAAAGGTTCATAATCATAAATCTGTGATGTATAGTTTTACCATCATTATTGCTCATTTTTCTGTCTAATCAGTGAGCTCTTTTAACTTAGTCCAGCCCCAGGATTTATATATTGAAGATCACAACCCCCTGTTTTGGTGATCCATAGCAAGATGCCTATGCCAGCCACTCCAAAACCTCTACAATACCATCTCATTCTTACTTTTCAGTTTAGTTTCCAGCACCCATACAAGCTTAGCGTTGCTTATATAGATATAGCTGACTGTGTTTTTCCTCTTATATGGTGTAGAGATACCCTAACATTAACATATCTAACAATAGCCTGTGTTCTCCTCTGTTTCTCACAGTTATGTGGTAATTCAAAACATATGGGACTTCATTTGACCTATATTCCCAAGTATTAGTCTGTGACCCTGTAATGTTGGACAATCTGATGGCTTGAAAATAACTGTAACTATATATTTGCTAATGTGCCAGGCTGCTGCCAGAAGAAGTCACTAGCACTACAGGTGGGAGTTCCTCTGACCCCATCATTGCCTCACCCCCTCCTTAAGATAACTTCTTTACATGTACCCAGATCCATTGTTATTATCCACTCCTATCTAACACTGTCTGACATTTTAATATTAGTTTGTAACCCCACATTCCTTAAACATAAACATCTTAACATCTGTAACATTCAACTATCCACAGAACTGTATGTTCAGTACAAAACATGATACTATCATTAGCTTCATTTGGAGTAGACCTACCTACCTATCTACCCAAAACATTGCACTTTATAGCACTTGATAGCTTTTATACCCAGTCATATATCAAATAGACCATAGAAATACTGCAGCAGGCAGCATACCCATAGCAGCCCTGTGCATATGTAATTATGTCCTTGCATTATTCAAGGTACATATTATTGTTTCATGCATACTCCAGCATAAGAACATATGACTTTAGACAATGTAAACAGATGCATAAAACCTAAGGTTTTATCCACTCAAATGTCATAATCCATACAGTAACTCCAGAATACTGTTTGTAAAAAGAAAGCTGAAGTCTGTAGGCCTCTTCCAGGCACAACTTCCAGTTCTGTAATCAAGTCCTTCCACAGTTATCATCCAAAGGTTAGCTTCAAATGGGCTGTTATTTCACACTTCCTTTAGATGATCCTATAGGTGAGGAACTAACTTTACAACATTAAAGTTGATGCTGCAACACTTTACAAATTCCAAATTCAGTACAAATAGAGATGGATCATGGTCAAATGGGGTCATAGACAGGGTCATTGATCAGGACCCCCCCCCCCACAGCCATTCTGGTGGCCCATTACTTGGCTATTTCTCCCCAGCTACCATAAACACTGTTCAAACCTCTCAGTGTACATACTATTTTCTTCCTTATTTCTACAATGATTACAGATACTTGGATTTAATCCAAAACTTTTATTTCAAATTTTATAGCATAAACACTGATAGCCATTTGCTAAACAAAATACAGTCTCCTAATGAAAACAGACTTACCATGAACAACAGTAAACTTCTCTGCCGAAAATGCCGTTAATAGAAGTTGATTTTGTGAGGGGCTGTGCCCCCCCCCAAATATATATACCAAATCCAAGATCGCACTACAGTGAGGAAAGGGCAAATTTTCCAATCATCACTGTACCGCGATCTCACAAAAGCGACTTCTATTAATTGCATTTCTGGTTTAAAAGCCGTTCAATGAAAAGACTTTTCGATCCAGTGTCATAGACCCCACCTCATCTCCCTTATGCTGCACAGTAATGCCAGCCATCAATCTACCTATTATGGGAAGAGAATCCACAACCTTCTTCACCAAAAGCAAGTGTGATACCTGTTGCACTACTAACAGTGAACAACAAATTTTGAAACTCTATCCATAATATTGCGAGTTTGTAATCCTCAGTGATTAATAAAAAAAAGAAATAAATAAAATTAGAGGAAGCCAGGCAATTGGTGTGGAGGTTTAAGGCACATGCCTGTCCTTAGTTATTAAGGTTCAAGGCTTGGATCTAAGAAGAATCGCTTAACTACACAGTACACTTAACTGGGGCTTTACACACACACACACACACACACACCACACACACACACACACACACACACACACACACACACACACACACACACACAAACTTTCTTTAAAGGGAAGAGGCGTGCACTCACCCATGCAGCATAGCAATCCTGTTTGCTCTGTATCCTCAACTTCCTGCACATGTTCAGATGATGACATTAGGACATTGTCATAACAAGGAGATTTCTGAGGCTTCACAATGTAAGGAAGCTCTCCTGTGAGTTATAATGCTTGCTATGTTTATGGATCCTACAGGGGTTTACTTAGTGAATATTTTTTTTTTATTTTATAGGGAAGGTGGAGACCCCCCCATCCAACACAGTCCTAGGCAGCTGCCTAATAGTGGATATGGCTCTGAGTAAAATAAAGATAACAGTTAATTAAAGTTAAGGGACAGTAATGAATGTAATGAAAATCAAGAGCATGAACTTACCAAAGTAAAAAAAGTGAAGAAAAAAAGGAAAGACAACATGCCTTAAGATGGGGGCGTTCCTGGCAAGAAATCAGAGGACAAATGAGTGTGCTAAGTAACGGGATGTTGGTGGCAGTGAACAGTACAACTTGAGGAAAACATAATCTGTCAAGAATATCCACCAAAGAAAAGGTTACTGGAACTCGGGATGAGGCATGAGTAGCTAGCAAATCAAAACTTCAGCTATAATACAGTAGGCTTTTCCAGACGTACATTCTTCCAGAATGAAAGTTGTCTATTTGACTCCAAGAAAGTAAATCTTAAGGATAAAGTCTTTGCACCTGTAGAAATGACTGACTTGATGGCTCATACAGGATGCAAAGTAATAGCTCAGAATGTACCTTAGTGAGTTAAGTACCATTCTCCACTGAATCATGATATAAGGATGTCTTACAGTATAACTTCGCTTTGTGTGTAAAGGACAAGTGTAGTTGTCATTGACCACTGGTGATTATTTACCTGGAATCAGAGGCTGCAAAGCAGAGATGCTGTTCCTCAAAGCATAGTATAAAATCTAAATAGGGTATTTGGAGCTGGCTTCACCATACAGAAATTTTAGCATTATCTCTTGGTAGTGCAAACATTGGCTCTAGGTGATTTGATTTCATTGACTAATGTTTATGTGACACCCTGACCATGTGTAAAAATGGGAAAAGGGGGTTTGGCAATGATACCCCAGATGACTATAGTTTGATTAGTGGCCCACATGAGTTGGGGCAGAGCTGGATCAAGGTCAAATGGGACCCCAGGCAGGGTAATAGATTAAGGCTCCCCTAGAGCATTCTCACCAGTGGTACCCCCCTTCCCAGCCATTCCCGTGTTCCACTACTTGGCTGTTTCTCCCCAATTGCCATAAACACTGTTTAAACCTGTCAGCATGTATATTGCTTTCTTATTTACTTCTACAACGAATGCAGATATTGAAATAAAATAGCACAAACACTGATAGCCATTTGCTAAATAAACAATGTAGTCTCACAATGAAAACAGACAGCATGAAGATTAAACTTATCTTTCCTTGAAACTCACAATTATTGAAATGGCATTAAAACCTACATTCAAAGAAAATTCATCTGGCCAGTGGAGGATTAAGTTTACCTTTGGGCCATTTTTAAACCATAGGCTCCTTGCACACAGTTTTAGGGCCAGGCATACATGTATGTGTTCTTTGATTCATCTTCCTGATTGTATTAAATTATATTCCTTGTATAATACAGCACCACTTGTTAGAATGTTTTAAATTTCTAGTTTTGAACATTCTTCCAGTAAGCAATGAAATGAAATGTATAAACCAATAATGAAAAAACTACCCATTTCAGAAAATTTCAACCATAAAAGGCCACTCAGACATCTGTCATTAAAATCCACCAATATCAGTCAATAAGCACAATGTCTGCAGAAGTAAAAGTAATCCGAATAATTCCACATTAAATAGATCTGTAACTAATGAATAGGTTGCTACTCTGAAACAGCTTCACATTTCAGTGTTTCATCTACAAATTCAGTGCCTGCTGCCCTTGAAGAATTAACTGCCCATGTAACATTTAAAAAATTGGTAAGCTGGTAATATTGCAATAGAGAAGGATCGACAAACCTACAAGTTCAGTTACTAGGCATCTCATAGAAAGGAGGACACACTTAGGAGTGCAGAACCCCTATTCCCCCTTAAGCTGTACCAAATAAGCAGCAATCAAAAGGAGGGTGTTATAATAGCAGCACTCCATCTACATGGTGTGGGAGTAGAATCCTCAGCCTTCTGCACCAAAGGCAATTATGCTACTACACTGTTTTCAAATTCTACAGCACAAAGAGTCACTGCCATTTGTTACACAAAACAGTTAGTTGCACATTGAAAAAACAGACTGAGCATGAGCAACAGTAAACTTATTTTCCCTTGAAACTCACAATTCCATGAAAATGCACTGAAATTCATAATCCCTTGAAAATGCACTGAAACCCAGACTCACAATTCTGTCAGCAGTCTGATAGTTAGTGCAGAGGGTTCAGACTTTTCTCTACACCGAAGCTCACAATTCTTTCAACAGTTTAATATTTGGTGTAGAGGATTCAGGCTCTTGTCTCCTGTAACCAAATTACAGGATCAAGCCTGATCAAGTTAATTAACTAATCTGCCCCCCCCCCCCCCCACTAGGGTATTACCTACCGTATCTCCATACCTCTCAATCTCTTAGCACAAGAAATCTGGACAAAGCCTAAAATGATGGGGGAACAAAGGCCCAAAAAATAGGGACAGATTTCAAATAGTGCTCTTATAGACCTACAAAGTTACTAAAATAATAGACATTTTCTGAAGAAAATGAAGTCTGAAACTCCTTTATCATTATTAAGTGGCTTCAGTCTTCTATGAATTGCCATAAAACCACAACTTTTATGAGAAACTGGCCACAAATATGAGGAAAAAATCTGGTCAGTTGAACGGTATCCATACGTCTCAAATTTTTAGTGCAATAAATCTGGGCAAAGCCTAAAATAATGGGGATACAATGGCCCAAAAATAGGGATAGAATTTTGGTGTTGCTCTTTTAACTTAGAACGTTACTAGAATAACAGGATTTGTGTTAGCATGCATTTTCTGAAGGATAAGAAGTCTGAAGCTCATATATATGCCATTATTTAGTGACTTCAGTCCTTAGTAAATTGACAGAAAACCATACATTTTATGAGAAACAGAGCAAAACTAGGAGGCTAAATCTGGACAGTTGAGAGGTATGTTAAATAAAAATGGTTGTCCCGGTCCACTTCAATAAAAGCATCACACTGAATGACATTTGATGACCTTTATTAAACTTCCTAAACATGATTGTTAACCAGTATTCATTAATTTCAACCAAACATAATATAAGTGAAAATAACATCCATGTAACATTAACATAAGACAGCGTGATCCTGCTCATCCTGGGCAGTAAGTAATGTCCATACCTCCACTCACTTATGAAGTAGTGTACCACTCACTTCAGTTACCATTTATTGAATCACCTCCAACCAAATAAGTAGCTTCCCTAGGCTTGCTTATTTACTTATCAAGCAGCTCAACCACTCGCTTGCCTTTCCCATCTTATTGAATTGAACATCCACCACCAGAGGGGGAACAGAAGAGGTCAGGCCTGCCCCTCTTCTCTGCCCTACCTAAACTGAAGAATACCCATAATTCCCACTAAAAGGGGAGGTATGGCGGGTAGCAAGTTCACACCAAAAATGTGACTCCTACTCCAGCTACAATTGCCTATAACCCTTTAAGCCCCTCCCTACAGTTACCTCATATCCTCCTAACCATCCCTCATTCCTATTTAACCCTATCCTCCCTATATCCTCCTAATTCCTACTACTCTATTTGTCTAGCCCCACTTGAAGATGTCCCTTGGACAAATTGGTCTATTCCAAACCTCATTTGTCCCGGTCCACTTCAATAAAAACATCACACTGACTGACATTTGACAACCTTTATTAAACTTCCTAAACATGACTGTTAACCAGTATTCATTAATTTCAACTAAATATAATATAAGTGAAAATAACATCCATGTAATATTAATATAGGACAGCATGACCCTGCTCATCATGGTCAGTAAGCAGCATCCATACCTCCATTTACTTACGAAGCAGCGTACTACTCACTTCAGTTACCATTTATTGAATCACCTCCAACCAAATAAGCAGCTTCCCTATGCTTGCTTATTTACTTATCAAGCAGTGCAACTGCTCACTTGATCAAGCAGCGCAACCACTCACTTGCCTTTCCTTATCAAGCAGCGCAACTGCTCACTTGTCTTTCCCAACTTATTGAATTGAACATCCACCACCAGAGGGGGAACAGAAGAGGGCAAGCCCACCCCTCTTCTCTGCCCACCAGCCTGACCAGGCTGTTCCCCCTCTCCCTGACCAAACTTCCAACAACTTAACCGACATTAAAGGGCATTAAGCCAAACATCATTCGGTGTACTCCACCCTGTCTGACTAAACTGTATCCATGCCTTCACCTCTCAAATCCCTATCACATAACTAACAAAATAGCCAGTTGCCTATCCCACTAAAAGCAAACCACTGATCCCTCTCCAATGTTAAAGTAACAAACCACAACCTAGGATGCCCACTGTATATGAATTACTCAGTTACCCAACTAGCATAGCCATAGTAGCTTCGTAAAGATTCTCGGATAATTACTAGCCAACTAGACAACCAAACACTAAACCCACTGCCAATTCAAACCAAGCAGAGACAATTGCTTACTAACACATCAAATTGGCCCCATTTCACTGACCAAGGAATACCACAACCACTTAAGATCTCTTTCAAATTTACTTTTAATAGCAATCTTGCCTTCACACCAAATAACCATTATAAACAATAAAACATTTAAACCACCACCATGGCATCCCAGTGAATTTCTCCAAAGACAACACAATGGTAACATACACGAGTTATCACCCCCTACTCATAGTAACCCGATTAAACTGACTGACCTGCAACTTCATTAACCCCGGAGGCTGAAAGCTTCCTTAGTCCATTGCTCGGCCACAGCTTCCCCTCAAACCTACTCCTTCCATTTGTTTCCTTTTATCTGTTAAAGAAACAAACATTTCCTACGTCTGAAAGGCATCCCAACTAAACTGGCTGACATGAAAACAATGCCTTTCATAAGTTTCCGAACTTCTGCTTAACCAACAAACTGTGCAGTTCCACAATCAAACCCTATCTACTCATAAAATTCATACCCATACCGGACAACTCATACCAGCACAAAGTAGAAGTCAAATGATATTATTTATTTATTTCCAGTTTGATTACCGGGGATGTGAACTGGGCTCAAAGAGCCTGTTTTCAGTGGAGGCGCAGGGAGAAAAGCTCCACATCACAAGCAATTAAACAAAAATGAAATAATACAAAATAATGAGAAAAGGTACAAATGCATAATGGCAAGACAGTTCATAAACATATTTACAAAGTTGTATAGATAACTGTACAATAATTAAGTGATAGAGGCAAGAGAAGAGTTCACAAAGGGAACGCAATTATTAGTTGAGGGTTAAAAATTTGAATGTTGTATATTGAGGTTTAGCAGAAATGGAGGAGAAATAGGTGGGAAGTACACTGTTAGTAGAGCATAGATTATAGTGTCTGTAGTATTCTTAGAGAGGTGGTTGAACATTAATAAAAGTGGAGTTCACACATGAAAGGTATGATTGCAATACTTAAACTGCATCAGCTTAATATAGGTAGTTATTAGAGATTAATTGTTTTCAGTAAGAGAGGATGAGATCAGGGACTATATACAGTATTTACATTGTGTACATTTAAGGTAGAAAAACATTATTAATAATTTGGTGTTGAATTTGACTTAGAGGGAGGCAGATGTTTAAGGGGTCTTTAGATTTAGAGTGAGGTAGGTATTTAGGAGAACAGCCTGGGGTGGATGAATAAGTAGAGAAGCTGTATGAGGAAGCATACATAGAAGAGAGTAAATAGGTTAAGTAGGGAGAATACAGTTACATTTCCAGTGCTGTGTAAGGTAGGAATGAAGCTGAGTTTTAAAGTATTCATAGTTTTCAGAGATTCTAAGAGAAGAAGGAAGGGGATGCCATCTTTTGGCTAGGGAAGAAGAGAGTAGAAGGTGACCAGCAGGATGTTTAGGATTGTATACAGAGAGGAGATTCTGGTGTGCAGATCTCAGGGCTCTGTGGGGGATGTAAAAGGGTAAGATATTTGCTAAAGCAGGGCATAGAGTTGGTTTGAAGATTAGTCTGTGGGTAGTAGAGAGTTGAAGGAAGTTGAGTTGATTGGGAAGTTCTAGCCAGTTTAGCAGGTGGAGAGATGTGCAGTGGTGAGAGGAGTAATTAGCTTTAGTTGCGAATTTAGCAATTTTGTTTGTAACATGTTTCTAGTTTTGAGGAGATGGAAGAGGATAAGTTGGTAAGTAGGGGAGCACCATATAGAAGAGAAGGTAGTAAGTAGGTGGTGGCAAGAGCTTGTCTGGTAGATGAAGAGAGGAATTGAGAGTGTCTATATAGCATGCCAAGTTTCTGGTGAGTTTTTTTAATGTTTAGCTGAACGTGTGTCAAATTTTAGGTGCTCATCTATGGTAACTCCAAGTATGTGTGTTTCTCACTCTAAAAACCCTAACCTGATGTGCAACAATAATACCTGCTTATGGACAGGTTTGTCTACCAGAAAATACCATGTTTAGAGTCACCCCAGAATTAGCACTCTACAAAACAACTGGATGAATAACGAAATTTCCCCTAGATGTTCCATCCATGTCTTTCTTGAATGACAATAGAAGCAACATGTGGCAACAAAATTGAAATTGGCTAGTTTGCAAAGGCCCTAGCACCATTAACTCTTAGCTTCATATGCTCCTATGATTGTTGTGAACCCACCTCTGGGAACCCCAGACCCTATAAACAATCCTCAGCCCTACATTGCCCTACCCCAAGCAGACCACCACTTCAGCTCACCCCTACCTACCTCAAACTGCTGAATAAAGATTACATGTGACCTCACTGTGCACCACTCCAGCACTCAAAAACCTCCCTCAAGCAGAATTCATTACCTTTCACATTCACCTCCATCAGGGCACTGATCATTGCTTACTCGGCATTTCCCCCATCTATGACCTCATAGTGCATCACCCAAAGGACCGGGACATCCATCGAAAAAGCCTCCATCACCTTTCAGGTCCCCTTCATTCAGGTCACCAACTGGAGCCCACTCAAGTTCCATATGTCTACGATCTGCAAAAAAAAAAACAATTACGCAGCTTGCGTTTACAAAATTGAGCAAAGATAAACCTTCATCCCTATACCTTGTGTCTGTGCGGCAAAACCTCATCACTTATGAGCCCCCCTTTTAATGTCGACAGTAAGTTAACTGTCAGATATGATAACCCCAATGTTTAAAGAAAGGCCTAAAATCTGCCTTTTCTGTCACCTCGGGACAGCAATGTCCACTTACTATAAGTAGCAGTAAATACATGCCAGTCATCCCTCTCAATTTCACCAAGGCAACTTCTAAACAAAGCTATAAGTAAAATTGGCACAATGACCAAATGAAGGACAACTTCTAAGATATTGTTGTTTTAAACTTAGGAAACCTAGAGATAACCTGTGTTACATCAGCATAAATCCCTACTGTTGCTGTTGGAAACTCTTGTCATCCCTATGTAACTCCAGGCTATAATGATTTACCATTAATTTGACAAATAACCACAAGTTTGTGAAAACGGGTAGAATTTTTTAGGCACCCAAAATATTAGTGAGTTAACCAGTGCTATAGTCTCAAAGAACCTCCCTGCTTCCTAAGGCAAACTAACAAATGAGGTAAAGCAACTGAAAAGAGTACTTACCACCCGAAATGCTTAACTGTCCTACAGCCAGGTGTCATCTATGGTCAGAATGGCAAAATAAGAAATATATCTGTACTTATGTAAGATGTCTAATTAACCATGTGAAGATACATTCATTTTATCTCTATATTAGATTAAAGGTTATGAAGCAAAATTTATTGAGCATGATCTAATGTCAAAATATTTATATCCGATCCAGCTGGAATATTATGTGAAATACTCCTCTATAAAACATGATACCTATGGCATGTTTAGCTGTAATCTGTCATACCATAAATGATACGAGAATGCATAAGAGAAAGAATTGCCAGTACTTCTAGTATCAACGTAACTAAGAGTTTGTCAACTCAGTCCTGGTTGACTCTGGACACTAATTCAGTACACTTAACATGTTAATATTTTAATCTTTCCACTAAAAATCTGGACAGTTGAGAGCTAAACCATCTGTTGCTTACTCTGCAATCCCCCAACTGTGTCATCACTGTGCACCACTCTAGCAATTGGGACTTCTACCACAACAGCCCCCATCACCTATTGAGCCTACTTCCTCCAGAGCACTGACCATTCCGATGCCACACTGCACTTCCCCACCCATTGAACAGCCGTTATTTGAGGGTGTCTCCAAACCAGCAAACTGCTACCCAACCTGCACCGTCCAGCTGATCCACCAAAGACGACCAAAACCGAGCACAACAGGACTGTGCTCAGCCTCACCACCACCCCCAACACAAGGCATGAAGTAGAGAGGTCAACACAACATAATAAACAAAACACTAACCCCCTCCCACACACTAGGAAGGCCAAGCAGAGCAAACCAACCTCCAATAAATAAACAATAGCATATCCCCAGAACATACCTCTCAAATTCTTAGTGCAATCTGGACAAATCCCTAAGGCAAGGTGGGGCAAGGGCTGAACTCTAAGGACAATTTGAAATACTGCTCTTACATGTTCAGAAAGCTGACAGCACAGTTGTACCTTAATATGACTTTCTGCATGGTATGAAGCCTAGTGTTACCACCTGTCCCACTTTGCAAGGGACAGTCCCTCTTTGGGCAGTTGTGTCCTGCAAAAAAAAAAAAAGGAAGTGGGCAAATGTCCTGAAATTTTAAGACAAAATATTTCCTATATTTTCTTTAGTAGTTGCATGAAACAGTTACTTGCATCTGAAACACGTGAATGTTATAGGAAACTGAATAAGGACTCAACTGCTATATGAATAAGCTTTACTTGGCAAAAAGTGAAGTTCTGTCCTTGGTACTGGCTGTGGGCATGTTTTGCTCTGCAAAATCGATGTTTCTACAAAAAATGTCCCAGTTTGGGAATTTGAAAAGGTGGTAACCCTATTGAAGCCTGAAACGCCAATCATTTAGATTTTTTTTTTTATCTTTAATGCTATAGCACTAATTTGCTAGAAACCACAATTATATGCGAAACTAACCAGCCTGTAAGGCAAAATCTGGACATTCTACACAAAATCTGTAAAGCTGATAGATTTCCCGCCTGTGGCATGCCACAGAACCATGTGCAAACCAAGATCCACCACTGCACTCTTTTTTTTTTCTCTCTCCTCCTCTCCCCCTATGACAGCAGATGGCACTATCCAGTGCTTGTCCAACCATATCAACTCCATTATTGGGGGGGCAACACCTCTGAAGGAACTTGTTCACAAACTTTACCAACTAGCAAAATGGATATCAAATTGATGAATACATGAACCATTAAACTCCGAAAACAACTGTTCAAAGGCCCAGAAGACATCAAGACTCTCAAACCTCCCCCACTCAGCCAAATCACTTTCTGTTATGGGTAAAAGGTAGACCCATCTCATTAGTTCCCATGTGAGTTTTTTTTTAGAGCTGCATAACTTACTGAACTCATAAATACTTATTTTGCAAACAACAGCATGGCTTTGAAAACATATATGGTAGACTTCAAAATGGCATTCAAGAACCAAAGGGAGTAATAAGCAAGAAAAATGCGGTCCTGTATGATGAAAATTATATATATATATATATATATATATATATATATATATATATATATATATATATATATTTTTTTTTTAATTAATTTATTTGCCGGATAAGTATACTGGAAAAGAATTATCAGGCATTACCACTCCTCGTAACCTCCCATCAAGTAACCTTACTTACCACGGTTACAAAGAGCAGCCTGACCATTGAAAGAAATGTGCACCATTCACCATATCAGTTGTTCCACACTGCACATACATGATAAAAGACTGTTCATTGCAGGAACCTACAGTCCATAAAATCAACTTCTTCCACTCTGTGGCAACCATTACAGCCCAAACCTAAACCCTGTAATCACCGAGGTGCAGAGGGATATGAATGCCTCCCCAAAGAAAATGTCCAGCACTGTAGCCTTGTTTTCCTGCTTCCTCCCCTAACAACAGCTGAAAACCAGACAAGCACCCAAGACACAGAGAACTGACTGAACATACCCAGACACCATAGCCACAGCCATATCGGCCTTCACAACTTACTATACCGTTTCCGTGGGAACCGAAAGTCAATTCCTGCAATTCCTCAACCCAACAAATAGTTGGAACAAAACCCCCAACCAACCAGTCTCTTCAAAAGGAATTGAATTGAAGAAATTACTAAGCTAATTGCCAAATTGTGAATCAAACTCTACCCTGTGTGACTCATTATTATTTAAAGTAAGTTCCATATAGTTAACTCCACTCCACCTATTTTCTGAGGCCACAAAGTAAATAGTCTGTCACTTGGGTTCGCGATGTCTCTGTGAGGAAAAGAAATAGATCTTCTGGGACCATTTGCTCATCTCCCCCCCTTAACAGCTAACACTGCTCCAGGCATGCCTGCAAGCCACTTCCAGTCACCGTAGAAATCTGTAACTTGACTGACTACACCTAGCACTAAACCACCACAATTAAGTATGCCAGCACTGAATCTCTCCATTTAACCAACGACTAGGACATGAACTCTAGTGGAGATCAATGACACAGCCTGCCCCTCTCCAACAGTTAGTGGCCAGTGGTATCACCATCGGGTTGGCATTTACACAAGTCCATCACTATGAAATGTAGAAGTCAAGGTCTGCCCTTATTTGTAACTGCAGTCTTTGAGGATTCCACTACTGTACCATGCAGATTTATGGAGGAAAAAAAAAACCTGCCTCCAAACACCCAACCTCCAACGACTTAAAACATGCATGTAACCAACTACCAACCAACAGTATACCCCAACTGGATGTTATAAACCCCACTACTCTGAACACCAATCTACTAAATAGTAACCCAGCAACCATGCTATCCCTATCTTACTCACATGAGCTTGACTTACCAACATTACCCTTTCATCAACTCCAAGGCCTACCTGCTCCACGGTACCTACTGGTCGTCAAGGATGTTATACTTGCCATAACAAGTTCATGCCAAAAATGTGACTCCTACTCCAGCTACAGTTGCCTATAACCCTTTAAGCCCCATCCCTACACTTACCTCATATCCTCCTAACCATCCCTCATTCCTATTTAACCTTATCCTCCCTTTATCCTCCTAATTCCTACTACTCTATTTGTCTAGCCCCACTTGAAGATGTCCCTGGACAAATTGGTCTATTCCAAGCCTCATTTAAAAATAAACTTTTAAATAAACTGCTGCTGCTCAGAGATACAGTTATACTTGTTGGTTAACATCTCCACTGGTAGCTCTGCCACTCCCTGATGGTATCACAACAAATGCAAAGAAAATTAAATAGCCACAGAAACCATGCCTTGGGTTTCTAGAGGACCCAGTTCAGAATAAGGGGTATGTAAATGGGATATAAGGGGTAGAAAATAGTAAAACAAAAAAAAAAAAAAAAAAAAAAAAAAAAAAAAAAAAAAAAAAAAAAGGAAGGTACTCTGGTTCATCAGAGAGGTGAGGTCAGCCATGAGGTAAAAGTGTATTAGAAATAAACATTAACAAGCAAGAGGCAGGATCATTCTGGGACAATTATTTGTAGGCTAGGAACAAGGCAGCAAAATATTGTAACAGAAGTGAAGACAGAATTTAAGGAAAAGTTAACAGTCAGCATTAAAATAAGAAAAGGCTTTCTCTAGGTACATATGAAAATAATAGAAGGTAGAGTGTGAAACTGATATGTTCACCTGTAAGGGCCAAAAGGAGACCAAGGAAGACATGAAATTCTAAATGACCATTTCACATCAGTGTTCATTACAGAATCATATGGCCTAGTCCAAATCCAGGAAGAATATGACAGGAGGAGGATGGTCAGATTAAAAATGTAGTAATGGTGGCGATGGGCAGAGAACTAGAATTTGAAAGAAGATATTCGGCAAAATGGGAGCATTTTGAACATTTTAGAATGAGCTACTGACATATCAGAGAGAAATTTTAATGTGGAAGGTTTTTAAAATTGAGATACTGGGAACACTATTAGCTTTGGAACTAGTCTGTAATCAAAAGAAGTTTAAGCATGGTGATATAAAGTATGCTATTGCCCTGAACCAAACCATGAAGAGGAGCAATTTGTTATGAAAGTGAGTCTGAGTTTATGAAATAATGTGCATGTTGATATTAGGATATTGGAGAATGTATAAGAGCAGATTTGACAGGTGGGTTCTATATTTAAATATTAGGCCTGATGGTTTTATCCTTGTTGTTGACATGCTGTATTCTCTTATCCTTTTAATATGTTGAACAACTATATCCGTGGCATCCATTTAATATTAACCCCAGGATTCACGAATCCGCTGTGTAAGAGTAGAGGAGACTTACACGGAAATGCCAGTGTAAGAATAAGACGGCAGCGCACCATGCATATTAATGAGGGCGCACTGCCTCAACTCTAAGGCTAACATAGAACATACACGAGTGTAGAGGGTGTGTCGGACTGCCTAGCAGTCCAAAAATCCACGCCCCTGCAAGTCTCACAATAGGGAAATGTCAACTGACATGAGTGAGTCCGCTCAAATGTGTACATTCACAACACTACACTCGCCCACATTCTAAACCCCAGTACAATAATAAAATGTAAAACTTTTATTTTTTTTTTATTATTCCCAATATAGCTGCCCGTATTTGCGCGTGTTTGTGTGGGTTTGCCCATTGCTTAGCTACAGTTAGCAGTAAGACATCGAAGAGGATAATAATAAACTTATATACAAATTAAACAAAATAGCAATAGCGTAGTGGTAGAACCTTCATAGTAAGAGGAGGCATTCCCGGTTCGAGTCCCACCGCTCCCCTTTTTATTTCCCATTGGAAATCCGTATATGAAAAGAATTCCTGCCATTTACCAATGAAATTTTATTAAAAAGCATTGAAATGGCCTATGTAGTAGTGAATGAATTTCATATATATATAAGAAAGTGAAATGGTTATGCATACTGATGAATGCAGAAGTAATGTATCTTAAGCAATGTGAAGCACTGCTAAGCAAAGTTTACCAGTATTAAGCACATTTCAGTATAATTGCTCATAGCTTAGCACTGCTTTAACTAGCATAATAGCTATGCATGGAGCTGCGCATCACACCAACTAGCGCAATGTCGGGCAACGTAGAGCAATGTAGAGCAACATCGGGCAACATAGAGCAACATTGGGCAACGTAGAGCAACGTTGGGCAACATAGAGCAACGTAGAGCAACATAGAGCAACATCGGGCACCATAGAGCAACGTAGAGCAAAGTCGGTAAAACATAGCCACACCTCCTAGCCGGTCAGTCCAGTAGTGAAATAAAAAGCAATTGCAGGCCTTGAACCCAGGATACTGTGCACCATAATCACAGTACTGAACCAGTAAGCCATGACAGCTATTCATACATATGCACTTTCAACACACACATATGTATCAATGTAAGTTTACCCATTGCTAAGCAGGTGTACCTTCAGCTGCATTTATTCAAAACTGGCCAACCACAAATAAGTGCGGGAAATGATGCATATTTAAGCTCCATAGGTGGGAATACTAGCCATAACTGGTTGTAGCTCCCATCTGCAGGCAGCAATGGCCGGTGCTGGAGAGGGCTCTCATTTTCAAGCGCAACGTTGGGGCATTGAGGAGTCAAAAGTTATGGTTTGGCTCCTTGTCCACCATCATGAGGATAGACTCCTGTGGGGCCAGTACCAGGGCACCCAATACAAAGCGGAAGCCTGGGACGGTCTAGCTCATGAACTCACTAGTGCCACATGCCTCCCTCGGACTGGTGAACAGGTCAGACACCACCATGCAGACCTGAGAAGATGCAAGGCAGATCAACTGGACCAGTGGATCCAGGAGGCCCATGGGATGCCAAATGCCCCACTACTGAGTAAGTAGCCAAGGAATTAAGTATGTAGGAATTGCTATTCTTGTGTAAACTGTGAATAGGTATGTCTCAATATCACTTCAATTACTTCACAGATGCAGGTGTCCGTGCTGCGAATCAGCAAGCCTATGCAGATAGGCTGCTAAGGCTGCACCACCAGGCAGGTTAGTAAGTATTCTGCATATACTGTTATGTAAAATAAATGAGAGAACCTGAAACATGTGTTTAAACACAATAAATAAAGGTATAATAATTCTCTAATAATTATTCTGCATGTACTGTCATATAAAATAAATGAGAGAGCCTCTAGAAAAGTGTTTGAAGTCTTTAATAAAGGTATAATTCCTGGAGTATGTCTGTGTCATTTTCCTTGATATGTTGTTGTACTCTTGCATTATAGAAATAGTACTGTTGTACTAAGCACTGTTAACACACAGTTGGGTAGGCCCATATAAAGTGGATGAAGGGAGTGCCAGTAGCTTATAAGCATATTCACAGTCCTCAACTGTTGGTTCATGCCCAGCATGTACAGGTTAATCTGGCACATGAGTAGCTTGGTATTGTGTTCCCCAGAAATGTCATTGTGCTGGAAGAAATGTAGGGAGCTGTTAACATATAACTGATAATTTCACCTACACATATCTAGATAAGTATATGAAAGTAGAGCTGTCAGTGTACCATCTCAGCAGTAGTGTGTCCGAGCAACTCACAAAATATGTAGCAGTAACATCTGCATCCCGGACAGTTTGTATGTCAGATACATCCCATGTATATAAAGATCTAGCAAAACCCATTCCACGAATTAAGGACAATTGTGTAGTGTAATAATACATGTAGGGGACATATAACTGCAGTCAATAGGAATGTAGCGTAAACTAGAAGGATATATATGTTGTTAATGGAGCTATCATTTTCCACCCTACTGTATGTGCATAAAAATATTCAGTTCCACACCTCAATGGGTATGTCTAATCTCAAAACATTTGTTGGGACATATGTCCCATTGGTTTATAAATATTTGCATGTATTCCGATGCATGTGCCCTGTTCAAATACCACAATATTGGTGGCCTGTTGCCATCAATTAAACCTGCATGCTGTTGTAATGTCCACTGTCATCCCATATATGCCTGTGTCATGCTTGCTGTTCAACTGTTGGAACTCTGGTGTGTTGGGTTAATGGGAATACTTCTGCATGCTGTTATAACTAATTGGGAATTCTGTTGACTGTTACTAACCAATATTTACATTAAATCCTCCTAAACATAGAACGTATGGGAAGGCCGGTCCCAGTGGACCCACCTCTCCCACCTCAGCTGGCGATAGCACCTGGCACCAGCAGGTCCGGTGCCCAGCCTGGGACCTCCTCCTCTATTGACTCTGTGTCACCTTTGGGTGGAAGCGCAGCAGGGGATGAGGCTCATCCCTCCGTGCAAGCGTGGGTGGAGGAGGGCCACCTATCACCCTCCGAACAGTCCGGACTGTGGTGCGTAGGGAGATCGAGCGTACTGTCGCTGATCCTCTATGCCAGCTTGAGGCACGAGTGGCACGACTCACGGGTGAGCCTGCCCCTCCTACGCAGCCCCCAGCACAGCCACCCTCTAGGCTGTGAAGGCGCAGTGGTGACTGCCCATCAGTGGGGATCTCAGTTCCACTGTTGCCATCTGTGGGCTCATGGGCTTGTGATTTCCAAACATCCTTCCCCATCAATGGTGTTCACCCACCACATGTGTCATATTCCACCCCTGTATGCATCTTGTTTGTCTTGTCTGTTTACCTCCCCAACCTACCTCCCCAAATATACCTACTTCCCCTACCCCACATTCCACTCTCACCTGAAAAAAAAAGAAAAAAAGGGCAATCTGCTCAAAAAAAAAATTATGCCCCATACATAGCTGCCCATTTTGTACACATGTCCGCTAGACACACAAACTGATATTTAATTGGCAGTACAACACACTTTGTTGTTCTCACCCCACTTACAGGGTTGAAGGTTTCATATTTCCCTCCAAATTTATTGCACATGCACAGCTGTTGCTGTTAAAGAGATGGGCAGCTATGGACCTTCCCTACACCCGTCCTGCACATCCTGAGCTGTTCACCCTACTGTCTTTCCCTCTTTGTACCCCATTTTCACCACTTTCCTATCTCCCCATTTTCTTTTCTTTCAAAGAAATGAGTGCAGGGGTTAGTGGGAGTAAGCACTTTTAAGCAGTAGTTAGCGGGTTTGCACGAGTGTGCGCCTGTGTGCGCTTGTGTGCGCTTAGCTAAGCATCGTCAAACCCATGCAAACCCGCTTACAACTGCTTAAAAGTGCCTTAGTCACTCTGTATGTCAGGGCCCTTGTTCTGCTCAGCAGCAAAATAAAATACCCTTCTCAGTCTCGAACCCCGGACCTTGTACACACTAGACTGCATGAAGTATCACTAAGCCATGGTAAACATACAACAAACTGGTGCTGAAATGAATATATCATGCATCAGAATGAGTGAATGTAAGGGACAAATAGGAATGCCATAACACAAATCCTGTTCTGTGGATCCTTACCAGCAGTTCTTGTGGAATTGCATTACATGACTGTGAAATGAGAACCAGCCATTCTAGCAGGAAATAATGTTACAGCAGCACTTTACAACCCCCACACAGTATCATAGTAGGACAAACACTAGCATATCTGATTAGGGCAGAGGCCATACTTCCCATCTGTGACTAATTTTCAGGCATGTCCCTGATTCTGAGACAGGTTTTAGCTGTGTTCCTCTGAATCCCTCTGAAAGCTACTGACATTAGGCAGAAAGGTGGTGAATTACACTTAATGAATAATGACAATAAGTAAGAGTTAGACACCGCTTGTACTTCAGGAAATGTGTATTAATCCATATGCTCTGGTTCTCTCAAAGTCTCAACCTAATGTCCCTAATATTGTAAAGGTGTATCTCACTTCTACCTACTTTTCCCTGAGTCTGTTCAAATATGTACCTGAGTGTTTGAGAGGCCTGGCAGAGGCAGAAACACACAGGCATATCAGCTATTCTGCTGTTACACACTGTGCAAATAGCTTTGGAAGGAGTTCCAGAAGCATACCCTTATGTAGGGTACAACACTGAAATACCAAGGGATGTAGCCATGTACTGGTAGCAACCAACTGTGACAATGCCATTGTTTCATTGCTTAAAAGACCGGTGTGGTGCACAGACAAAGAATAACAGGCTAACTTCTGCCTACCATCTGGATAGGTCCACAGTTGGGAGCTACGCAGACAGACTACTTGCCTTGGTAAACTAACAGGTACACAGCAACCCTTTAAGTCCAGCAAGATAAAGTTCACACATTAATACATAATGCTCTCTGTCCTTCTGCACCCCTACCCAAATGTACAATACACCTGTGTGTTTAGGGTCTACCAAGGATGTAGGTAAGCATACTCAGTACTGAAATTTGTCCAGTTTTCTAATGTCAACACTAAAAAAGCACAAACTGTTCAAAAGTGAGTAAATTAATATTCACAGTATAGCAGTTCACAAACAGTTCACGTGCCAAATGAATACATCTCAATAATTACTTTTGTATGGCAGTTAATTGTATAAGTAGAAAAGAAACTACATTCTCCCATGTAACTTGTGTTAGCATTTGTAGGGGTGAGTACAATTCAACACTGACAACTGTGTAGTGGAAGTGGCAACATTCAGGTCTGAGTACAATATTTAAATCACTGGCTATACCCCTAGCTTCAGATATAAGAACTATACCAACCTTCTGACTTACACAATGGTGTCCACAGCAAACAAGCATGGGCCCCACTTTGGAAAGCTGAAAGGGCTACGCCTACCTGACATAGCAATTTATAGCACTGGGTTGCTATGACAGTGAGTACTGCAATTACCACACAGCAGGCTGCATGCAATTACCAAATGGTGGCCACCAATTGGTGCAGAGGCCATCACATATACATGTGCAGATACCTATAACAGCAGGCTGTACTTGCTGGCCACACATGCAATCATCCCATTGCAGACGCTGAGAGAGAGAGAGAGAGACACACACACACACACACACACACACACACACACACACACACACACACACACACACACACACACACACACACACACAGAGACAGAGCGACACACACCCCCACCCACACCAGTGGAAACAAAAATAAAAAAAAAAAAACAAAAATAAAATAAATAAAAAAAAATTAAATAAAGCCAAAGATACAGCAAACTGAAAACCATGAACTCATACAAAGGAAAGATATGTAATAGATATGTATTTACTGGCATGTAGTAGATGTATTTGAAGACTACTCTACATACTTTGAAACATCAATATGTGGCAGCAGTATGTATCTATGCACAGATGCCCTGCATAACTACTGCCATGGACAAATCAGTGTGTAGCTGTGTGCAGTGGGACATAACTGTGATATAGGTAGCTCAGCATTAAATGTCAAACATCTGAACCATGTTATCTGTGTTCTGTACAGTAGTGTGGACAATGGCAGTTTGGGGGAGTAGCGCATACAGCTATATAACCATGGATGTGACAGAGTAACACATGCATGATAGTCATATCAACGTGTAGCTTAGCATTGGCAACTGCTGTACCAGGCTAGTATGCTAATCTAGCATTTGCAGCTATGTATACACCCACTAATATTACTGTGTGCTCACACGTCACACCTGTTCATGTTGCAGCAAAGCTCAACAGGTCAGCCGTGAGGTCCAGGGACTTACAACAGTGTGGACCTTGTGTGTGTATGGCACACACATATGGAGAGATATATCTGTGTCAGATATATTAGCATCTGTACATGTGCATAGAGCAAGGCACATACTGCAACTGTTTCTGAAGGGAGGTCATATATATGTTGGTGAAGGTTGTTATGTGCATATTTGTATGTAGGAAGTAGTGTGTGGCAAACAAGACAGCATACAGTGCTGGTGTATGACATGTGGTGGTTAAACGCTGTGGGTGTGATTTGTTAGGTTTGCAGTGTTGCAGCCAGTGAGGCCTGCTAAAGCCACATGGGCTGAAAACACCTTCAATGCATTTCGCACAAGACTGTGCAATATCATTACATAACTGTATACCTCACATACTTCGCATAATTGATATTCCCACCATGAAAGGTGGACTGTATATGTGCCTATATGTATATCTATATGTACACCGATGGATGTTTATATGTATGTGTGTGTAGATATATATACATATATATATATATATATATATATATATATATATATATATATATATATATATATATATATATATATATATATATATATATATATATATATATATATATATATATATATATGTAGACAGAGAGGGAGAGAGAGTCATATTGACTGCGACAGATGCCTGGTGAGAAAGCCATGGCCTCAAGCTCAATGTCTGAAATTAATTGGCATCCCTTTTGCTAAAAACGCTGTACCCATGAACTACCACATAGGTGGTAGTCGACTTAACATCGAAAGTGTCATAAGAGACCATGGGACACAGGTGGACAGTAGTCTCCCCCTTGATAATCACAGTGCCACACTAGTCATGTAATCTGTCTACATGGCACACCTCATCACAAAAGCTGTGTCATCCAGGGAAAAAGAGGTCAGTGTTCCCCTCTACTCATCACTCACAAAACCCATTATAGAGTACAATGCCCCTTCTGGTATGTACCTCACAAGACATCTACAGCAACTGGAAAGGCCACAGACATACCTCACAAAGAGTAATACTGTCCTCAAACAGACGCCCTATGCAGACCATCTCACAAAACCACAGCTAGACTGTGTCACATGCCGGCAACCCAGAGGTGACCTCTGCCTAACATACAAAGCTATGTCAAACCCAGAGCTGTTGGACATGCTCCACATAAACAGATCACAATCCCTACGAGCTATGTGCTCTAGGGACCTAAACCTTGTCACCTCAATAAACAGAACATGCTGGAGGGATAGATTCCTATCTCAGAGACATCCCATACTCTGGAATAAACTACCTATCAATAACAAACAAAGCTCCTCAGTAGCACTCGTCATGAATAGTCTTGATGATTGGATGGGAGATAGGAAATAAACCCTGGGAATCACCTCTGTGGCTCTGCTTGACAGGGACATGTGAAACTAAATTACTTGGGTGTCAAAGGCCAGGGTACCATCTGGCTAGGCTTCTACCTACCTATGAACCAATACACACCCACATGTACTTGTTGCAATAATTGCTATGTGAGGTTGACTGAGTGTGATGGTGAATGTGTTGGTGAATGTGTCACAGTTGTGTATATGTGGGATAGCTTAGTGTCATGGTATTATGTGTCCTAGCTCTGATCCCAGCAAAAGATGTGTATGCTATTGCTAGCCAGAAAAAGCAGTATGGCATACGGTCTGATGTAGTCCCTTTGTGTTAACTGGGGTGTGCCATTGGAGGATAAAGCAGTACATGTATGCTCATTGATTGGTACTGCTGGTGAATCAAACCCCTGTATGAACCATAGTACTACCTGAAGCTGTAGGCCTAAACAGCACAGTATGGTGTATGTCCACATTGCTTGGAAACACTTTTTTGTGTGTTCCCTGTAGTCCTTACAGATTACATACCTCAGGCATAAGGGTTTGTAAGTACTGACACACAGTACTGTTTGGTACACACCTAAAGCTCATCTGGGTTGCCATACCTCTGTGTCCTATATGTATGTCTGATGTGTGTGTGGGTATGCCTGTAACATGCCCTCGGTCATATGTGTGTTACAGGATATAAGTGCGTATCTAGCAACATGTATAGTCTAGTACAGCAGTATGCCACCTATATTCACGAATGTGCACATATTGTAGGCAGGGGTTTTCCATCAACAACTAGTGTGGTATACTGGTAATACTGTAACAGGACTTTACAATCATTGCAATGGATTACATATTTCCTTATGCATTAGCTTGATATATACCTCCAGTGGCTAGGTGGTGCATTGTGTCGCATATAGTGTGCCATGTACTGTTGCATAGTCTTACATAGTGGTTTCTCTTTGTTGCTGTGCAGAAAATCTTTTAATATATAGAGCATATCAGGCACTGTCAGGCAGTTGTGGGTTGAGCACTGATATGTGGTATTGAAAGTGTGTATCCTCTGACAGACAATAGTTTGCTATTTATGGCAGTTCAGTGATATCTGTACTGTAGAATGTTAAGTGTGCCACATGACTTGCTCACACATATTGTTTTATCGTCTTCCAAGGTCATGTCCCACCATCGCAACAGCCTATAGCCATGCAGAGGATGAGATATTAACCAGCTGTCTCATCCAACAGTACACCCTTCAATTTTCAAGAACCAGCCTGGACCAGCATGAAAGGACTGAGCTGTGGCAAGATGTTGTCCGTAGGATAAATGACATAGGCATGCATAACCGGACTTATGAGCAGGTACAACATCACTGCAGTGATTTACTTAGACATGTCCAGCAGCGTGCGTCTGATGTCCGTAGGCAACAGCTTGCCACAGGTGGGGGTGTTGCCACCCATCCCCCTCTCACCAGAGTGGGGGAGCTGCTCCTGAGCCTGAGGGCTCCCGGCCAACAACAACAGCAAACATGCAACATCATGGAGGCCGGAGTCCCCCAGCAAGTTCACATGGAGCGTGTAGGTAAGATGGCATATCTGTAGACTACTGTTACCTCTATTGTTAGAACATGCATATGTGAGATGTGTACTGTGTAGTTAGAAGATGTGGAGCCTGGTGTTGTTCAATATTGATAACTTGGAGCATGATGTGTAGGCCTGTGACTGTCAGCCATTGTGCTACCGTAAGATTGCAAACCCACAGCAGCAATGCCACAGTTGTTGCCACTGACAAACTGTTTCATATCCATGTAGGTCCCTCTGGTGTGACAGCAAGGCAGCAGACCCATGCTGGTGAGTGTGTTCTACATTTAATATTGCTAACAAAATGTGCATGTCATAGGTGTGGTGTAGGCCATGTACACATGTAACACACCTACACATAATGCATGCTGTGCATATTTGCTGTGAGACTATGCACATCTCAGTAACGTGAGTGGCTGCCTCAAATACATGCACTACACAGAACATCCCAAACAATTGTGGCTACACTATAGTGGACATTGGATAGGCAGTTGATACTCATGCACACGACATACACAATTCCATCATACGCAGTACATGTTATTATGCTACACATGGTGTATTCAGACACACGCTGTAAGGTCACACTCCAGTATCCCAAATGTCATCCACACAGCACACATAATATACCTGAAGGGTAGAGGCCTATCATGGGGGAGTGTGACACTCTCCAACACACAACACATTCATGTTAGGCAATGCTCCCTATTGGGCACCTTACAAACCCATGTAACAACTGGCTGTGAAATGGTGAATGTAGCCATGGTACTGCGGTTCAGGTACAGCATGATAGGTGCCGGTCTGGCACACATAAGTAGCCTTGAGTGACCACATGATGCTGCATGATGATGGCTCATGGTACAACACGCCATCCAGTTGCAGTAACCACAAATACTACACATAGCATTCATTGCTATACACCTCAATGTTGTGTGTGTGCAAACATATGCACCTATACACAATATGCATAGCAATCACCATTTGCACAAAGTGACACATATATGTCTTGTAATGCTATTGAGTGTAGAGGTCACATGACACACATTGGGTATGTGTGATGTTTAATATTGCAGTTGTGTTGTAGCATGCCATGTCATGTCATGGCTGGCACTGGCATGTCCACAATAGGTTCTACACTCACCATAACTACTGTACAATGGCTATGTTGGCAATGGTATTCCATCAGGTATACATGCACCACTCATCCTGTGTGTATACATAGCATGCATGAGCTAAACCATTGTCCACAATTATCTGCTAAAGACACAGACACTCTAATCAGTAACAGATATCTATGTGACACACAGATAAACATCCAGCCATGGTATGTATACCTGTGAGTGATGGTGCACAGCACATTGAAGAGCTTCTAATACTTGCAGAGCAATGTTGTGTCCATGTACACATTGCATTCCAGGGTGAGGACAATCACTGAACAACAACACACATGCATCAAAGTTATGTATACCGTTATTAACCAGGACTGTCTACACTCGCACTGCATGCTGTTGAGCAACACATGTCCTGCATGCTGACACGTGTGATATGACCGTTTGTCTTGTGATACTGTACCCCACCATCAACCGCTATTGGGTATGTTCTGTATTGCTTTTGGTGTGTGTGTGTGTGTGTGTCTCTGCTTTAGTGAGGAGTGTATTAGTGTGCATGTGTGCATGTTTTCATGTGTGCATGTGTGCATGTGTTCATGTGTGCATGTGTGCATGTGTTCATGTGTTCATGTGTGCATGTGTGCATGTGAGCATGTGTTCATGTGTGCATGTGTTCATGTGTGCATGTGTGCATGTGTGCATGTGTTCATGTGTGCATGTCTTCATGTGTGCATGTCTTCATGTGTGCATGTGTGCATGTGTTCACATGTGCATGTGTTCCCGTGTGCATGTGTGCATTTGTTCATGTGTTCTGACATCATGTACAGGTCGTAAAGTGTGTTTTCTGTCTTCCTCTCACAGGTGCTGAGGTTGGGCTGGTTCACTGCAGCAGGGAACCTGATGTCACTGACTCAAATAGTGATAATGAGGATAGTAGGCACAGGTATGTTTGCCAGAGTCTGTCGTTGGGCCACCAATTGACAGTACACAGCTGTCCACCCCATCCATGCACGTAGTCATACTGCCAATACATCCCTCATCACCAATGCCCGTAGCTGAGGGACAGTCTACAGTTGGCAATGGCCAGGAAAGTGTGGTACCTATGGCACATGCATCCGGACACAGCAGCCATACCCAGTGGTCTGGAATGGTACCACATAGGCAGATGTCCAGGGGTTCTCGTCGGAGCACTGCTGGTCATCATGCCCCTGGCAGACATGCCACAGGTCTTACAACCTCACGCATGTTCCAGGCTGTCATGGAGGCACAGGCACATATGGAACGGTACACCAGACAGGGACTAAGGGCACAGAGGGCGCATAACACCACTTTAAATGACAGTATCCATGACCTAGCAGGTGCCATCTGTAATTACACTGAGGTCATGGATAGACGTTGGGGTGAGACATTAGATGTCCTCCTCAATGTCATGTCCATGTGTCAGGACAGTGCGGGACGGGTGAGACGTCAATGTGGATGTATGCCAGCAACATCAGAAGCTGGCAGTCACCACGGACATCCCTCAAGTCACAGCCGCTCCCGTAGTGCCAGTACCAGCCCCAGCAATGTTGGGGTGGGCTGTCCATAGACTGTCTTAGAAGATCACATGCACGTGGCTCTGGACAGTCTCAGCAGGGACCTGGGTCCAGTGTACATATGTCTACCTCTGAGGATAGTACTCAGTCTGGCTCAGTACCTGATACTGTCAGTAGCACCCCTGCCAGGCACAGATACCGTATCCATGGCCAGAGATGGTGATCTGTAAAGCCTGGCAGGTGCAGTCTGTGGCTGTCCCACAAATCCCTGTATATGGCAGCCACATGGTGGATCTGTGTGCATGCAGACACACACACACATAAACCAGACACCTAGGGCTAACACATACCAGTACACATTACATGAACATTGGCCCATAACAGTACTCTTGGCCCTCACACACACACACACACACACACACACACACACACACACACACACACACACACACACATACATGTCGATTGTATGGCTCAATGTAGGCCTCTGGCAAACCAACAACACACCCTGTGCATATGATGAAACCTGTGCCACCTCCTGTCATCTGTAACATTGATGCAGGAACAGGCTAACATGGTGCTGATGCACAGGGTGAATTTATGGCAGTATAGAAATGTTAGCATGTTGTCAGCAGTAAGGTGTAATGTTATCCTTGAAGGTGTAGCTGAGCAGCCATGATGCATTAAAGCTATGATTGTCAATGTAGTATTGTTTACACCAGTATTAATCCCAATAGTGTATTGTCCGCCCATGTGCCACTTGGCTGATGTGTGTAGTATTGGCAGCATGTGTTAGAGAGTGGACAGCACGTGTGGGATGTGTGCAGCACAGGTTTGCAGGTGTACATTTGTGAACATGGTGGAGGTGCACTGTCTGCATGTACGTGAATAATGGACACATGGGCAGGGTGACATGCCCTGTATTACAGTGTGTTAACACTCCATAGTTTCTATTGGTGGTCAGTATGCATTGTACTACACACATTCTGGACCTTGGGTACACATGTGTGTATGACATGGTTTGACACTTTGCTGTGGGTGATACTATTACTATCTGCCATTGGTTTGCATTCTGGTAGTATACATAACCTCTACAGCCTGGCCATAAACAATCGTTAGATGATGCCTTGACAACTGACAGACAGATGTAGGACACATAGTAACATTTGCACCCTTCAGGAACTATACTATGCCAGTAACCAGTGGTGTTCACCTGCACCCATTCCTGGGACCACTCCTGATTGCCATATAGCTCACTTAGGTACAAGCAAACATAGTAGGGATATGTCCGTCCATGTCTGGGAATGCATACTGTGGCCTATAATGCATTATCTAGATGACACACACATCCTCCACAAGGGTATCATACGGACAGATACCTGTTGTCAAACCCATGCTGTAAAACTATAAGCCAACTAAAGCATGGTCATCCACCTTTTCAAAACATAGTATCCCCACAGTACCACATAGGTAGTAGCCCCCAACATGTTGACAGGTACCAATGTGTACATACAGCCAAGTGTTACATCATCTCTCTTTTGCTAATCACATTTCCAAAGGTATTTTGAAATCCCTCGGTGAATCAAATAAGCAATAAGGGGTCTGCATGCATATCCATAAAGGTTGTTGTACACCTATAATGAATAGCCATCATTGACAGACTTTGCTGCATTTTAACTGGTCTGAAATATACCTCAGGCATAAACCCTCACTCACACTATTCAATAGAAACCGTAATGAGTGTGCGTGACACAGATGACCTAGGACAGGGATCACTGCAGTGGCTGGGATTGTCACAAGCATACAGATGTGACCTAAGGTCTGGAAAGCAGCAGCACACTCTGGCAAAGATAACAGATGTGTTAATGGTGAAAGCAGGGTTCCCACCTCTGAAAAAATTGAGGTCACATGTACTTATATGAATTTGCCACGCAGCTACCTGACGTGCAATGCACATACTGTTGCCATTGTGATATGTCATACAGTAGTAAAAGCAAAACCCACAACACAGTGACCAACTGTGTCACACACATAGAGTACACACACACTCACCAAGTGCAGGATTCAAACCCCTACCTAACTACTTTAGAATACTAGAGCAGTACGCATTTAAATGACATGCTATACACATTACTGGGAGTTCCCTTTTCCACAGGTATATTTGTAGGATGGTGACATCATCAGACTTGACAAAGATGGCTATACCACATTTAAGGTGTTGTAGTTGTCTCCAAAATGGTCGCTCCACTACAAGGAGATACACACACAGATAAACACACGCAATCTCATACAGTTGACAAGTGCAGGATTCAAACCCCTACCTAACTACTTAATGATACTAGAGCAGTACGCCTTAACATGATGGGCTATACACATTACTGCAAGTTCACCTTTCCACAGGTATATTTGTAGGAGGGTGACATCATCAGACTTGACAAAGATGAGTATACCACATTTAAGGTGTTGTAGTTGTCTCCAAAAAGGTTGCTCCTCTACAAGAAGATACATACACACACAGTTGACAAGTGCAGGATTCAAGCCCCTACCTAACTACTTAATGATACAAGAGCAGTACACATTTACATGACGTGTGATACACATTACTGGGAGTTCTCCTTTCCACAGGTATATTTGTAGGATGGTGACATCATCAGACTTGACAAAGATGGGTATACCACATTTAAGGTATTGTAGTTGTCTCCAAAAAGGTTGCTCCTCTACAAGGAGATACACACACACTTTCATACAGTTGACAAGTGCAGGATTCAAACCCCTACCTAACTACGTAATGATACTAGAGCAGTACACATTAACACGACATGCTATACACATTATTGGGAGCTCTCCTATCCACAGGTATATTTGTAGGATGGTGACATCATCAGACTAGACAAAGTGGGTTACATTAGGGGACATTAGGTGGGCTACATAGAAGGACTTTGTAGACACTTTGGCAATGTGATCATCAAAGGAGAGTTTACTGTCTACCTGGGTCCCCAGGGCCATAATTACATTCTCCGTACATACTGGATTCCCACCTATGTGGTAATTTGTGTGCACTTTGTTTTATCCAAAGGGGATGACTATGCATTCTTTGGCATTCTGCTTGAGGGCATTGCTTTGACACCAGGTATCTGTCTCTGTAAAACCCCTCTGTAGGATGTCTGTGTCAGCTGTGGAGTCGATTATGGACCACAGTTATCAGTCATCTGCAAACTTGTTCAGCCATACTCTTTCCGTGCTTGCCTGTACCTCTGAGCAGTATCTACTGAACAGGTGGGGTCCCAGGACCAATACCTGTGGGATGCCATTTGTGACTGGTTTAGATTCGGACATGGCACCCGCAACTCTGAACATGTGTGTTTGATCTGTGAGCCAGTTGGCCATCCATCCTGTGACATAGCTGTTAACGTTCAAGCTGGTAAGCTTGTCCATGATGCCAGAGTGGGGAATGGTGTTGAAAGGCCTTAGTGAGGTCCAGGTGGCCTGTGTGGACTACATTCACCTCCATCTATGTCCTTGGTAACTGTTTCAAATAAGTCAACTAGGTTTAGGAGACAGGATCTACCTTTAACAAAGCCAAGTTGGGTAGAGTCCAGTGTCTGGAGGTCCCCATTGTCTCTGTTTATGGGTTCCATGATAATTTGCTCCATAGCTTTGCAGACCAGGCTGAGTAGGCCTATAGGGCAATGGTTTCCTGGTTCTGTTGTGGCACCCCCTTTGTGGAGCTGGATGACTGTTGCTGTATGCCATTCCTTGGGTACATAGCCTGTGGTAAGGTTGAGTCTGGACAGTGAATGTAGATGAGGGTGTAGTTCCTTTTGGGGCTGGTGTATGTCGCAGCCTGGGACACCATACAATCCCATTGATGCTGTGTTCTTAGGTTAGGAATGGGCTGTTTCTACCTGCATGCCCATGAAGTCTGGTGCTCTGCATTCTTCTGGGATGGACACAGGCCCTTTTGGGGGTCATGTGTGGGGGGGTTTGCACTGAACTTGTCCCCAGGATGTGGGCAATGTAAGTTGGTTCAGTGTATCTTTTTTCCATTTTGCAGTAGCTGCCAGCATTTTTGAGAGTTCCACCTAAATGTTTGGTATAGCTAACGAAGGCTTTGTGGCTGTTATTCTTACATTCCTTGGAAATTTGTCTTTAGAAACTGGCCTTGGATTATTTTATGAGCGATCATTGTTTATTCCTAATAATGATCAGTGATGGCTTTCCTTATGTGAAGTTTGCTCGATCATGTGTTCGTTCCCTCCTTCTGTTGTATAGCTTATTTATGTGCGACAGCCACCAGATTGGTTTCCTATTTTTGGAGGATTTCATCATGGTTTTATTTGGCATGTCTCGATCCATGCATCCCTGTAGATGCTCATAGAATGCACTTGTAAATGATTCTGCAGATTGTATAGCATTATCCTATAGCAAGGGTGCTTTTGAACTTTCCACTTTGGTCTTGAGAAGTGTGCTGTTTGCTTTAGAAACTTTCTTCACAGTGGTTTCCTTGACTGTGGGGGGCGTGATGTGAATGTCCAGTGTGATTACTTTATGATCTGATATTACCAGCGAGGGGTTTACCTCTGTTGTGGAACACTGGTACCCCGTGTTGGTGATGATCAGGTCCAGTATGTTGTCACCTCTAGTGGGCATGGTAACCAGCTGTTCCAGAGAGTTTGAGTTTTTAAACTCTGGGAAGCATTGGGCGAAGGACATTGTACACAAGTAATTCTCCCAGTCAGTGTTTTGGTAGTTGTACTCTCCTCATATAATGGTGTTTGGTAGGACCTTTATATTTTCCACTGTTCTCAGGAATACTGAGTGAGGTTCCTGAGACAAGGTAGGTGATCTGTAGCAGGCTACAATCTGATAAGTAGCTTTGCCCAATGTTAGTTGCACTTGCATGGTCTCCAAGGCCTCATGCTGTGCCACTAACCTGAAGGTGTGGGTATCCATAAGGTAAATGGATACACCACTTCCTTTTGTATTTCACTCTGGGTTTTGGGTCCGAAGATCAGAGGGATTGTGAGTGTTTTACATGGAGCATGTCCAACAGCTCTGTGTTTGACATAGCTTTGTATGTTAGGCAGAGATCACCTCTGAGTAGGCGATATGCGAGAGAGTACAGCTGGAGCATTTTGAGACGGTCTGTGTATGGTATGTATCTCAGGCCACTAATGCTATTTGGGAGGTATTTCTGTAGCCTTTCCAGTTGTTGTTGATGTCTTGTGAGATACATAGCAAAAGGGGCGTTGTACTCTATTATGGATCTAGTGAGTGATAAGTAGAGGGGAACAATGTCCTCTTCTATCCTGCATGAGACACCTTTTGTGATGAGGTGTGCCATATAGAAGGATTTCCGGACTACTGCGGGGATGTGATTATCACAGGTGTTTCCACTATCCACCTGTGACCCAAGGTCTCTTATTACACTTTCAGTGTTAAGTATACTACCGCCTATGTTGTAGTTCATGGCTACAGAGTTTTTACCAGGGAGGATGACAATGCACTTTTTGGCATTGAGCTTGAGGCCATGGCTTTGACACCAGGCATCTGTCTCAGTGAGGCCCTTTTGTAGGATGTCCACATCTTCAGTAGTTTTGATTATGGCTCCTAGTTAGCAGTCATCTGGAAACTTCATTAGCCACAGACCTTCCATGTTAAAGTTTACCTCAGGGAAGTAGATTCCAGACAGGACAGGACACAGGACTGAACCCTGTGGTACTGCACTTGTCTGTGGTCTGATGTCGTACTTGGAGTCTGCTACTTTCACAGTGTGTGTTCTGTCAGTTAGCCAGTTGGCATCCCATCTTGTGACATAGCGATTTATACCTAGTTTAGTGGGTTTATCTATAATTCCAGAGTGGGGGATGGTGTTGAAAGCAGTGTCAAGATCTACATAGGCTGTGTGAACCACCTTACCCTTGTCTACGGTTCTGGTGACTGCTTCAATGACGTCTATCAGGTTTAGGAGACATGATGTGCCTTTTACAAACCCAACATGGTTGTGGTCCAGTGTTTGAAGATTACCAGTGTCTTTTTTTATAAGTCATATGATGATACATTCCATGGCCTTGCAGAGCAGGCTCATCAGGCTAATGGGCCGCTAGATCCTAGGGTCCATGGTGGCTCCCCCTTGTGCAGTGGGATAACTGTCACTGTACACCATTCAGCAGGCACAAAGCCTGAGGTGAGGCTATGACTGAACATGGTACGTAGGTGTGGTGCCTGTTCGTTCTGTAGTTTGTGTAGACCACAGCCTGGGATGTTATCTGGTCCCATGGATGATGTGTTCCTGGCTTTGGAGAGTGTTTTTTACCTGTGTAGCCGTGATGACAGCAACTTTGCAGTCTTCCGTTATAGAGATGTGCTCTTTCATGGGTGAGGGGGGGGGGGTAAAGTTAGCACTGATCCTATCTGCCAGGATGTTGGCAATATCAGTTGGGTCTGTATATTTAGTGCCATTGTGCTGTAACTCAGAGCAGATCTGAGTGTTGACATTGAGATTCTTGACATAGCTATAGAATGCTTTGTGGTTGTCTTTAGAATCAGTGTCAATTTTGTTTTCATAACTAGCTTTGGAAGATTTTATCATGGATCACAGCTTCTTACTGATGTGGACCATGGAGCTCCTCCCCTCATGGGATTTTACCCTGTTTTGCAACAGTATTTTCCTGCTGTTGTGCAGTTTGTTATGGCAGGGGAACACCAGATTGTCTTCCTTTTCTTGGAGGTTAGCATCTTTGTTATGTTTGGGTTAGCACGATGCATGCAGTCATGTAAGTGCTTATGAAGTGCAATTGTGAAGGATTCAGTAGTCGTAACTGTATTGTCCATCTGCATGGTTGTCCTGCAGTTCAGCACTTCTGTCTTAAGAAGCATGACGTTGGCTTTGGAGACATTTTTTAACATGGTTTCCTTAATGGGGGTGTGAGTCCAGAATGTGGATATGTAGGGTGATTAGCCTATGGTCAGATGGGACCAATGAGGCGCTGACGTCAGGTGTGGAACACCGGTCACACAGGACAAACCAAACCCCATAACCAACACAAATAACCATAAAGTGAGCTAAATGCTACTCATTGCCAGAAGTCTCAGCCTCCAGATGCACACACTCAAGGCACTTCTCATTATGGAGAATATTGATATCTGTGCAGTATCGGTAACCTAGTTCAAGTCTCCAGACAGCACACTAGCACTATCAGGATACTACTCATTCCATACCTTCCAGCATCAGAACCTGAATCATAGCACATAGGGTGAGGATGTATCCATATTCATCAAGGATACCTACACCTCTCTCTACATGCTCTCTACAGGATATGTACCCATAGAATGTTGCACAGTAACATTCTTCACACTCCACAGGGGTCGGGCCACAAACACCCCTTGGCATTCATGCTCTATGAGCCTGACAAGTGTGTTCTGCAAGGCAATGGAGCCAATCATAATGGAAGTCAACAATACAGAGATTGGGAACCTTCACACAGTTGAGCACACGCAGTTTGGCTTGGTCAAAGGCAGACAACACCTCCTGAACTGGGAGGATTTCTTTGACAGTTACCCTGGCTACAGATGATTGAAATGAGATCCACACAGCCTACCTATGCCTCGCTAAGGCCTTTGACAACATTCCCCAGTCAGGTATCACAGATGAACTCAACAACCTGGCCATGAATCCATACATAACAAGATGGATTGCAAACTGGCTCACAGATAGATCCCACACATTACGAGTTACTGGCTACATGTCAGACTCTACACCGGTAATGACTGGTGTCCCCCAGGGTTCAGTCCTGGGGTCCCTCCTGTTTGGCATAGTCTTCTCAAATGTACATGCCAACACAGGAGAGTTGTGGTTGACTACGTTTCTTGGGAACTGTAAAGTGTTTGTCATAACAGATTCCCCAGAAGTCAGACAGATTCTCCAGAAGGGACTCTATGAGACAGATGTGTGGTGTCAGAATCATGGCCTCAAGCTCACTGTGGAGGAATGCATAGTGATCCTCTTTGTTGAAAACAAAATAAACACAAAAGCCAGAAGAAGTAGCTGAATTGAACCCACTCAAAGTATTGCAGGCTGCAAATCACCACACAGTTGTAGAATGCAGAATCCACTTTATTGACTTCAGACAAAAAATCCAAGGATGAGCGCTTTCATCCAGAAAGATCTAGACTTCATCAGACAATTTACCCCACATAGTTACTTCCTTCTTATACAGTCCAAACAGGAAGTTCCACCCAGTTATAAACTAATTAATTATGTCATTAAAAGCACAATATTTACAGTCACTGAATTTAAAAAGTAGACAAACTATACAAAATGAAAACGTTCATGGAACACACCACCCTAAAAACACATTATATATAAACACTGCTTCATAAAAATGGCAATTTACAATAAATATTTAAATATGTTGAATGTGTTAAAACAATAAATATGTGTGATTAAATACTAAAAACTAGATATAGTAGAAAATGTTAAGAGAAATAAATACACTTAACATAAATACTGAACATGTGATATTAAAATGTTAAAATGTTAAAATGCATAATGGAGAAATATGTATATATATATATATATATATATATGTACATATATATACACACACACACACATTTTATCTTTCTAGTGCCTTTAGTTTTAAAATTGGGCTAATTGAAATATGCTCATTCAGGCCTGGCCAGTTCCCTGCATTCAAATGTAATTGGCAGTATAATTCTCTTTTTCTCAAGTAATAGTGACCATGCACCACCCCTCATGTTGGTACTGATATTGTCTATAATAAAAAATTGGAACTTATGGTCCTTATACTCCAAAACATGTTTGCTAAGATAATTTGTTTCTTTTTTATTCCTTATGTCATATAGGTGTTCGTATATGTGATTTTTAACTTTCTATCAGTCTAGCCTATGTAAAAGCAAGAACAGGTGGTACACATGGCACAGTAAATCACTTTCTCCGATTACAGTTGTATTTCTGATTGATTCTAATTTCAATATTATTAATGTCAAAAATGTTGCCTTCTTTAATGTAACTGCAATAGTTACATCTGCCACATTTGTTCATAGAACCTAACCTGTGGTTTGGGTAAGAGTTACTACTCTCATATATGTTTTTCATATTCTTGCCTTTCCTATATACTGTAATAGGTTGCGGTCCTATTAGTGGTCTGATGTTCTTGTCATGTCTCAAAATAGACCAGTTTTTTGTTAAGATGTTTCTTACTATGTAACTATCTTGAGTGAATACAGTGATGAAAGAAGTCTTATAATCATTCTTACTTGCAACATTGTTAGTTTCTTGATTACTGGTGAAAGGCCCACTGTCAGTCATACTACAAGAAAGTAAAGGTACATAAAACCCACACTCTCTCTTGTTAACCACCTCAATCATATCACTAATGAACTTACAAGGATAGCCTCTTTTTTGAAACATATTTTTCAAGTTGTCATATTCATCTAAAAATTCATCAATACCAGATACCATATGGGCTGCACACATATGACACAGCTAGGGAAGCCATGTCATCCCATAGATGCCGTGTTTTTAGGTTTGGAAAGTGCTGTTTAACCATTGTATATGTGATTTCTGGGTTTTCACAGTCTCCAGGTATGCTAATGGGCCCTTCTGTCAGTGAGAGGGGGGTAAATATGTATGAACCTGTCTGACAAGATGTTGGCGGTGTCAAGTCATGTACATGTATTCATTTACAGTTTGCAGTGACTCAGAACATATATGTGTTTACATTGATATTTATGACATTGCGAAAGAAAGCTTCATGGTTCTCTATGGACTCTTTGACAATATTTTTGCCAGAACATGGATTGGATAATGTTAGGAGTGCTCATTGTTAATTGATGATACTGATCGGAGGTTTATTGGTCTTCTTTGAATTTTCACTTTCTCTCAACAAGTTCAGTACTTGTAGTATATAGTTTGATTATGACGGGAGTCCAATATATTATATGGGTCTGTTTTCATATCACTGTGTGCGCAAGGCAGGATTGGTGAATAGTGACATGTTTCTGGGGTGAGAACTGTAACTGCCAGATATGTGTGGCCCACTGCTGTACTCAGACATGGCCCAAGTGTGTGAGCATGCCCAGTATGACCTTTCAGTATGTTGTTGACTGACATTTGTTTAATTTATTTGAGTGTGTGAGCATGCTGGGTATGACCTTTCAGTATGTTGCTGACTGAGATTTGCAACATTTGTTGAAGTGTGTGAGCATGCCCAGAATGGACATATATACTATATGTGTGTGAAAATCAAGTTGTTTTTTTTTTACTTCAGGGCTCACCTTTGTGTTGTACATCAACAGGAAGCACACTGTGCCTGCAGGGCTTCCATGAGTCACTTTGCATAGACTTATCAACATTTCTACATACAGGGGGGGCAGCTATTATTTGTACATTTCTACCCAGGGGGCACACCTGATTGTTACTATGGGTGTACATTGGATGAGGGGTTGACCTGATACTTATACACATTTGCTAGGCCTGCACTGCTATGTCAGGTACTCCATTTCAGTCTGTACTGTTACCTATCGTACTGCCTTGAGGCATACCATTGTACTACAGATCTTAGCTTCTAATTTCACATATATTAGTTTGTGACTTCATAGCCTACCCAACCCACATCACACTGCCTGGCCTGCTGTTATCTGTCTGCATAGGCCTGGGGGGAAGTTCAGAGGGCATGATACAGCATTTGTTTGTGTTTGTGTTAGTCTACAATTGCCCTGCTGTGTCTGTGCCAGTGAAATGCTGTCATGGCTTAGTGGTTCAGTACTGTGACTATAGTGCACAGGATCCTGAGTTTGAGCCCTGTCACTGCTTTTTATTTTCCTGCTGGGCAGACCTGACTGGTTAAGGAACAGTAAAGCAGGTGTGAGCGTGTTTAGCCGACTTTGCCTGACCTTGCCCAATGTTGCCCAATGTTGCCCAACGTTGCGCTAGTTTGCGCGGCGTGCAGCTCCACACAATTGTGCTTAAATATGCTAAATAGTGGTAAAATGTGCTTAACACTGCTTTATATTGCTTAATATAGGGCAATCATGCCTCAGGTGGTGCTGCAGGGCTGCCTATGTTGGATGCACACAATACACTCCCTATACATGTTTGAAACAGGTAGTGCCAAGTTAGGCATCCCTTTTATTGTATGGGCGAGTCAGAGAGAGGTGTCATTTTCAGAGTTCCTACTGAGTCAGTGTATGTGCTATGCGTTGCCTCTTTGCCAAGGTCAGGGCATACTGGGCATGCCTCCTTCTGCTACTGGGGCAGGCTCAGGTTGTTCCATCTCTGAGTCATGCTGTGCCTGTGCAGGCCTTGGCAATGGTGGGGGCCGGGGGCTGTTTGGCACTGCCCCATGCTGTTCCTGCTGCAGCTGTTTTCGCAGGATCATATTGTGTAGCATGGCACATACCATGATAATTTGGGTACATGTAGTTGGTGAGTACTGCAAGGCTCCACCGGATGTGTCCAGGCACCGGAACCGTGACTTGAGCATCCCAAACACACGCTCAATTGTGTTTCTTGTTTGTGCATGTGCCTCATTATGGAATTCTTGTTTGGGTGTATATGCATTTCTGATGGGAGTCATCAGCCACGGCTCCAGTGCGTATCCAGCATCCCCCACTAGGTGACTGTCAGGGATGTCTCCATTGGCAAATCTCTGGTGCATCTGTGTCAGATGCCAGATGTGGGAATCGTGATAGCTTCCAGGGCAGCCAGCACACACATTCATTATTATGCCCTGGGCATCGCACACGACCTAGCAGTTGATGGAGGGGAAGCCCTTGCGGTTGATGTAGACTCTACCCCACTCACCGGGTGGTGCTTTGATGTGTATATGTGTGCAGTCTATTGCACTCACCACCTCAGGGTATTCTGCTGGATGCAGAGCTCTCTCAACCCAAGACTGGCACAGTCAGTCAGGAGGAAAAGGTAACCACCCACACCACAAATCCAGTCTCACACAGACCTATTGCATCTGCATACCCAACACATAAACACACAAAAACATACTCGGAGGCTCTAAATAAAAATCTGCCTAAACAGCAAAGACCTCCTAAGCAGATATCCAAGCAATAGCCACCCCTCAACAATACCCACGAATCACATATCTCACAGAATCAGTGTGCCTCACAGTCACAGCCCTTAAGGCCAAACAACACACCAAATACACTTGTTATAGGGGACTCTATTGTCCGGCAAACTGACGTCCTGCTCACCAGACTGAACAAGAAGAAGGTCACTGTAAGCTGCCTGTCAGGTGCCAGGATCTGCCACATAATGCAAGCACTCAGGTCACTCCAAAGCAAGTACAAGTATGACTCCGTCATTGTCCATGCTGGTGTGAATGACCTGAGACGTACCTCCCTGGACTACATGAAAAGAGACATAGAGGAGCTCTCTGACCATGTAGCCCAGGCTGGTATGACCCTGACCTTCAGTAGCATCTTGCCCTCACCAAGAATGATGCCACAGTATAAAGACAAAATGATCAGTTTCAACAATTGGCTAAAGTATTGGTGTCATTCAAAGGGGATCCAGTGTCTGTCTGCCTGGGATGACATGCTCGACAAGCCACATTGCTTCGCTAGGGACAGCTTGCACCTGTCACCCTTAGGCTTTCGTATACTGGCCAAGGCTCTTGCCACCCCTATAGTGCCTTTTTTAGGCAAGGCTCAAAGGATAAACCCACCTCCATAGACAACCCAAGGATAAAAAAACAAAAGGTAATGCTACTCAATGCCAGAAGTCTAAAGATGCACGCACTCGAGGCTCTCCTCAGTATGGAGAAAATCGATGTCTGTGCAGTAACAGAAACCTGGTTCAAGGCTCCTGAGAGCACCCCAGCACTACCAGGTTATAACTCATACCATGCGTTTCGGCCCCAAAACTCGGACCGAAGCACAAAAGGAGGGGGAGTATCTATATTCATCAAAGATACCTACACCTCCAGGTTAGTGGCACTGCCCGAAGCATCGGAAACCATCCATGTGCAACTAACAGCAGGCAAAACTGCCTTTCAGTTTGTAGCCTGATACAGAACACCCTCCCTATTACAGGAACCCCACTTGGCATTCCTCAGAACACTGGAGAATATGAAGGTCTCTCCAAACACTATGTTATTGGGTGACTTCAACTACCCAAGCATTGACTGGGTAAACTACTCAAGCCCAAACACCCTCGCCCAACGGTTCCTTGAATTTATAAACTCTAACGCAATGGAACAACTGGTCACCACTCCCCCAAGAGGGAACAACATATTGGATCTCGTCATCATCAACATGGGGACTCTATGTTCCACACCAGAGGTAAACCCCTCATTGGTAAGATCAGACCATAAACAAATTTCCCTGGACATCCATATCCGTCCCACCCCAGCCAAGGAAATCACTGTAAAGAATTTCTCAAAAGCCAACTTTGCACTTCTCAAGACTGAGGTGGAATCCTTCAAAGCCCCTGGGTCAGAGGATAATACAGCCCAATCCGCAGAATCCTTTACAAATGCATTCTATGAGCACCTGCAGGAATGCATGGATCATGCTATCCCAAATAAAACCAAATCTCACTCCTCCAAAAACAGGTCTGGTGGACCCCGGCTATAAATAAGCTATACAACAGAAGGAGGAAGCTACTACATGACAGAGCAAAATCCCAAAAATGGAAGGCATCTCTGATCAGTATTAGCAAGAAACTTCGATCCCTCATAAAATCATCAAAGGCCAGCTATGAAAGAAAAATTGCCCTAGACACTAAAGATAATCACAAGGCCTTCTTTAGTTATGTCAGGAACATTGGCGGAAACTCCCAGATATGCTCTGAATTGTTGTATAACGGTGCAAAATATACCGAACCTAAAGACATAGCCAACATCCTGGCAGGCAGATTCAGCGCAAACTTCTCCCCCCTTCCCCCCCAAAGGAGCAAATGCCTATCCTAACTGAATGTAACCTCCCTGACATCACAGATGCACAGGTGAAAGCTGCCCTCTCCAAAGCAAAAAACACAGCATCTATAGGACTGGATGGTGTCCCAGGCTGTGTCTTACACGAGCTCCAAGAAGAACTGAACCCTCACACTGTCACTGTTCAAACTTAGCCTTACTACAGGATATGTACCCAAAGAATGGTGTACAGCTACAGTGGTCCCACTCACAAAGGTGGTGCCACAACGGACCCTGGAAACTTTCACCCCATAAGCCTGACTAGTCTGGTCTGTAAAGCTATGGAGCGTATTATCATGGAACTCATAAACAAAGACATTGGGAGCCTCCAGACACTGGACCCTACCCAATTCGGCTTTGTTAAGGGCAGATCTTGCCTCTTAAACCTAGTTGATTTCTTTGAAACATTTACTAAAGCCATAGATGAGGGTAAGGTAGTCCACACAGCCTACCTGGATCTCGGAAAAGCCTTCGACACAATACCCCACTCGGGCATCATAAATAAGCTTACCAGCTTAAATATCAACCCCTATATCACAAGATGGATTGCAAACTGGCTCAGAGATAGAACCCACATGGTCAGAATCACAGGTGCCATGTCTGAATCCAAACCAGTTACAAGTGGCATCCCACAGAGCTCAGTCCTGGGACCTCTCTTGTTCAGTATATACTTCTCTGAAGTTCAGGCTAACACGGGGGGATTATAGCTGATAACATTCGCAGATGACTGCAAATTGGGGGCCATAATCAAATCTCCAGCTGACACAAGCATCCTCCAAAAGGGTCTCACAGAGATGGATGCTTGGTGTCAGAGCCATGGCCTCAAGCTAAATGCTAAAAAGTGCATAGTCATCCCCTTTGGGAAAAACAAGGTGCCCACAAATTACCACATAGGTGGTAATCCATTAAGTATGGAAGAAGTAATTAGAGATTTGGGGACCAACGTAGATAGTAATCTCTCCTTTGATAATCACGTTGCCAAAGTGGTTAGAAAGACCTTCTATATAGCCCACCTTATCACGAAAGGGTTCGCATCTAGATCAAGAGAGGTCATTGTGCCCCTCTACTCGTCACTCATCAGACCCATAATTAAATACAATGCCCCTTTTGGGATGTACCTTACCCGACACCTGCAGCAACTGGAGAGACCCCAAAAGTACCTCACCAAGAGGATCATGAGCTACAAACAGATGTCCTATGCAGCTCGACTAAAGAAACTCCAGCTCTACTCAGTTGCTTACCGCCTACTCAGAGGCGATCTATGCCTGACGTACAAAGCCTTGTCAAACCCAGAATTAATGGACATGCTCCACCTTAAAAAATCCAAGTCCCTTAGAGCTACACGCTCCAGGGACCTAAACCTCAGCACAAAAATAAATAGGACATGCTGGAGGGACAGATTAATTTCCCAGAGGCTCCCCTCACTCTGGAATAGAATCCCAATTCATGTTAGACATAGCCCCTCGCTGACCCTCTTCAAGCAAAATCCGGACGCGTGGATGGGAAATCGCAAATTCACCCCTGGGATCTCTTCTGTGTCCCTGCTAGACAGAGGCACAGTAAACTAATCTTAAAAGGGTACCTTCTGTGACCTACTTTACAGAGGCACAGTAGGCTAATCTAATAGGGAGGTGGAAGCCAATACACTCTGGCTAGGCTTATAAATGCCCTAGGGCAGATAGCCTAGTATCTACATATGAACCTATGGTGGAAGAGATGCATACTGCTGGCCAATGCCTCACTGGAATTGGGGAAATATACATGCTCACCGACAGGTGCTGACATGGCATCCAGTAACTGGTGCAGTACCCTGGATAATGATGCCTGTGAAACCCCCATCATATCACCATTTGGTCTCTGGAAGGTGCCTGTAGCTAGTATTTGTAGGCCAACACATACCTTTGTATCCACTGGGATGGGTTTCCCTCTGTTGGTTCTGTGTGTGAGGCGTGGCCGGCACAGCTCAACAATTTGCTGCAGGAGGTCTCTGTCCATTCTATAGTGCTCCACTATCTCCAGTTCATGTAAGCCCTGGTAGGTTACCCTGGGTCTGTACACTCTTCTCTATCTCCTCACTGTGGGTTACTCAGCAGCATTCACAACATCACCACCCTCAGCACCTTGCACATGTTGGTTTATAATAGCAACGGCAGCTCCTAACATTTTGTCAGCCTTACACTTTTTGAGTTTTCTCTCTTTTTAAACTGCAGTGTTGCAGAGTTCTTGTGAAAAAACAGGTTAGACTGCAGTTTGCAGAGTTTAAATTGCTGGGCTGGGCTAGTCGACTGCCTGTGTAATTGGCTGATTGTGATATATTTCACCTGGCAGCTCTGCTAGTTGGTTAACTACCTACTACTTCTTTTCCTTCCTTTTTCCCTTTCTGTTTCCACAAGGGGCAGCTGCACGCAAACATGCGCACACGCATGCACACAAGCGCACACGTGCGCACACAAGCGCACACTCGCCTACACGTGCACACACACACGTACGCACACACGCTGTGTGCCCATTTGCAATATATTTCTGAGATATCCATGGCGTATGCCTTTGGTTTCTTGTTTTCAGCTACTACCACTGTAAACACGCCTCTTGCAAACCTAAGCAACTCAGGGCAAACACATGCCACTATGCTCCAATCACCTTACAGTGTTTCAGACATACCCCCTCATGATGTCACCTATCTTCTACTCGACTACTACCCTACTCCTACACTTACACTCTAGGGACATGGCTCACATGCCAGGGAAAACTGGGATTCACTATCCTTATCCTCATTTGCATAGGATTGCCTATTAATGCTTGGTTACATCTCTCACACTGAGCTTCACCCCCTTAGCAACCACTACTCAGTGGCCATGTTGTTTGCAGCCTGCCATTCACCTGCATGGCGGAACATGCTTTTTAGTGTAAAAGCACATTTGTGACTATTTTTCCCTTTTTTTCTTTTTATTTCAAGCGCAGCATGTTTGTGTGATGCTGCTCTACGCTTAAACATTGGCGATCGGGAAACAAAAATAAACATTGGATTTTAAGGATTTACAACATTTGCAAATGCCAATGGCCTTATATTTGGCCATTGACATGCTTCCTTAACTAGATGCATCCTTTATTTGGAGCTGTCATAGCTCCGTTTAGCTATTTGCAGAACGGTACTCCGTTACCAACGAAGTACATTTCTGCAGATAACACTACTCTTACACGGACAGGTTAGTGTTTCCTGGATCGCAAATTTACCTCATTTGCATAGCTTTCACCAGCAAATGAGATAATTTGCATACCATAACACTGTCCATGCAAGAGTAGCTTTAGAAGCTCTCATGCACGCCCCTACCGGCTATTGCTGAATAGCTCGGCAGACATATTGCCTGTCTGCCGTCTTACACTGTTCTTGCACTCCATGCAAGCCTTCGTAAATCTGGCCCTAAATGTTTATGATTCCATGTTAATGGTAATAGTTGTTATAATGCTTAATTACTTTAGCACTGAGCAATACATTTCAAATTTTAAAAAAGTCAGAAAATTAAGTCACTTGAAATTAACTAACATTAAATTGAATTAAATTAGCAATAGTCTCATTCTTAGCTACATGAGATAAAATGTACAAAGGAAGCTATAAACAATGCAACAAATTAAATGACAAAGTAGTATCACAATTAAATTGCTGCAACAATAAAATGATTAACTGCTACAAATCGCAAAGTAGTGTTTGCTATGACAAAAAAATAAAATAAACAAAATGTCTAAGCCATATAAATGTCTAGCAGTAAAACAGAATACTGGAATATGTGCATCTAAATACAGAGACTAACATTATTAACATTTGAAACATTGCAGAAAACATTCATTAGTCAAGCTGAACCAAATGAAAGGCACTATAGCCAAATAAGCAAACATTTTAGCATAGTTGTCCCAGCTGCCATTATAATCAGAAAAAGAAATGTGTAGAGTTAAGAGCTCACATGGCATCTATTTAACATATGGCCTTGTCTGTGTTACTTAAAGATTTTTTTGCCGTGTATCTTACTATGCCATAATGGGGTCACACTTCCATGCATTATTCAATTCATTGAGTACATACACTCATACAACAGAATGGTTAGTTTAAATTAAGAAACACACATGCATACATACATATACATATACACATATACACTTTCTCTCTTGTACAAAAACAGAATGGCTAGTTTAAATTATATACACATAGTACCTCTTTCTACTCCATTTTGCTGTTTGTGTTTAATTCAACTGCATTTAGTTTGTCATATTTATTACGCTGCTTTATTTGTGCTCTCGATCACTGTTGTGACTTGTGAGCTACTGTTTCAAAGCAATCTACTGATTAACTATATTTCATTGCTCTCTACTACAATTCATTACTGTTTAACTGCATTTTACTGCATTTCATTGCCATTTAACTGCATTTTTTCATACTGCGAGTTCTGTTCTTCTGTCAGTGATTAATCTGTGCTTCATTGTGAGTGTTTTCTTACTGAGTTCTTAACCTTAAAATTGAGTAGAATAGTCGAGATATAGGTCTGTGTCATCCAGAGCTTCAGCTGCACAGTTTTTAACCCTTTTTGAGGTATTCCAGCTACAAATTTTCCCTTAGTAGCACTTGTGTTATCATTTAGTAGTACCACTCATAGACCTTCCTCCCTTTACCCTCTTAGCTCTTTCAGTTTCTGACTGATGGACAATTTCCTACATTTATCCTGCCAGTCTGGCTGATATGGGCATCCTGAGACAGTGTAGCAACTGCCTCATGTACAGAGACAACCCTCTACTACTACCATCTAGGAACACAATTTGTGAGAGCTGCAAATACATCAAGCACCTAGTGTCACTGGTCTCTTCCCCACAAACCAGTATATCTGGCACTGAGAAGGTTGGCAACACAAACACCACCCACACCTAAACAAAACACTCCCATATATGTGGAGGCCCTCAGCAAAAGCATACCCAAACAAAAGAGACCTCTGAGGCATAAATGCACACAAACTCAGCTACCCACCACACCACACACTACACATAGTCCACACACCTGTGTCTCACAGCCACTTAGGCCTAAACATAAACCCAACATATTAGTCATTGGAGACTCCATTGTGAGACATACAGACGTGCCCCTCACCAGGCTGGATAAGGAGAAAATCACGTTTAGTTGTTTGTTGGGTGCCAGAGTCCACCATGTCATCAATTCACTCAATAGGCACTGTTATGACTCTGTCATAGTCCATGTTGGAGTGAATAACTTGAGATGTACCACCCTGAACTATATGAAGAGAGACATGATCAAGCTCACTGAATATGTGTCCCAGGCAGGTACGTCCCCATCATTAAGCAGCATTCTACTGTCACCCAGAATGATGCCTCAATACAAACAGAAAATGATTGCCTTTAACAACTGGCTTAGTTTCTGGTGTCAATCAAAGGGGATCCAGTACCTGACAGCCTGGGATGACATGATTGACAAGCCTCAATGTTTTGCCAGAGGTGGCCTGCATCCGTCTCCCTTAGGCTTCAGGCTCCTGGCAAAGGCTCTTGTCTCCCTCATAGTGCCTTTTTTAGGCAATGCCATGAGGTCAATACTACCAACATGAACATTTCATCAAAATGTAAATTAAAGGTTATGCTGCTAAACACTAGGAATCTAAACATGAAACTACACTCATTGTAAGCATTCTTAATGCTGGAAGAATGTGGCATTTGTGCAGTCACAGAAACCTGGTTCAAAGCTGCAGAGAGCACCCCAGCCATACCAAATTACTCATCCTATCATTCATTCAGACACTAAGCCGTGGAGAGCCAAACAAAAGATGGTGGAGTTGCAATATATATAAAAGACATACACACCTCTAGGCTTGTCAAACAGTATGATGTACAGGAAACACTCCCGGTGCAGTTAACAATTGGCAAGACCCCTATTCAAATCATAGTTAGCTACAGGCCTCCAACTCTGACCCAAAATGCCCACTTCCCCCTATCTGGACCTCTTCGAATCTATCAAGATTCAACCCATTACCCTGATCCTGGGTGACTTTAACTATCCAACCATAGATTGGAAGAAATACTCATGCCAAAACACAAATGCCCAGACATTCCTTGATTTCATCAATGCAAATGCCTTGGACCAGTTGGTTGACACCCCCACAAGAGGTGAAAATATCTTGGACTTGGTATTAATCAACATGAGTAACCACTGCAGCATCCCTACAGAGTCATCATCCTGGTAAGATCCGACCACAAAGCAGTCGTTTTCGAAGTCACTCTCCCCCCCCCCCCCCAATAGGGCCAGATAAAAACACTTCTCCAAAGCTGATTACAACCTCCTGAGGGAAAATATAAACAGCTTCACAGCCCCCTCCCCCCTCCACAGAAACTGGCACATATGTCCAAACTTACACCAAAGTACTATATGAGCATTTATATAGCTGCATGGAATCAGGAATACCACCCAGGACTAAATCCTCCTCCTCAAGGAAGAGTAAACCTGTCTGGTGGACATCTACAATAAATAAACTCTATAATAAAAGGAAAAAAATTGCTGTCCAGGACCAGGAAGGAGCAGGTGTCTAATTGGAAGCAATCTCGCATTAGCCTGAACAAGCAAATAAGAGCACTAGTGAAATCCTCCAAAGCAAACCTTTAGTCCAAACTGGCCACATCTACTAAAGACAATCATAAGGCTTTCTTCACATATGTCCACAATCTCAAGGGAAGCACCCAGATCTGTTCATAACTGGTGGTCAAGGACACCACATGCACAAACCCTGCAGATATAGCCAACCTGCTGGCAGACAGGTTCAGTGAAAACGTCACCCCTCTGTCCTCTCCATCAGTAAAACAGGATATCCCCAGTACCTGCCCCGTCCTCTTATCTCTAGGTAGCAAGTCATCACTGCCCTCTCAAAGGCAAAAAATACAGCCTCCATGGGACCCGATAACATCCCAGGCTGCATCCTACATGAACTCAGGCAAGATCTTGCAGCACCATTAGGCACCCTGTTCAACCAAAGCCTGAGTACTGGCTTCATCCCAGCTGAGTGGAGGACAGCTACTGTCATCGTTTTACACAAAGGTGGAGCATCCACTAATCCAGGAAATTATAGACCCATCAGCCTAACTAGCCTGATCTGCAAGGCCACAGAGCGGATTATCATGGACCTCATTAACAAGGACACTGGCAACCTCCAGACACTTGATCCCACATAGTTGGGTTTTGTCAAGGGGAGGTCATGCCTGTTAAATGTGGTTGACTTCTTTGATACAGTCACCAAGTCCATAGACAAGGGGAAGATGGTGTACACTGCCTACCTTGACCTGGCTAAAGCCTTTGATTCTATTCCCCACTCAAGTATATTAGATAAACCCTCTCAACTAGGTATCAATCCATATGTTACCAGATGGGTAACAAATTGGCTCACTGATAGAACAGAATCCTGAAAGCCCAAAACCCTGAAGACCAAAATCCTGAAAGTTGAAAATCCTGAAAAGTCAAAATACTGAAAACTCAAAATCCTGAAAACACACAGGATACCAACACTTACTATATTCCACTACAAGTACATACAGAAACATATTACCCTTCAACTATATGCAGGGGGGCAAGACCCCCTGCACCCCCAGCCCCCCACACCCCCTGCTACTTAAATATATCATCTCCGAGATTGCACTTCACTACACTAAGTGCAATCTTGGAATTGATATATTTAAATAGCAGGGAGTGTGGGGGGCACAGCCCCATGCATGGGGGTGCAGGGTTGCTTTCCCTCCTGCTTATAGTTGTAGAATAGTAATATAGTTTGTGTTTTATTTCTTTCTGTATGTACTTGTGCTGGAATAAGTATCCTGTGTGTTTTCAGGATTTTGAGTTTTCAGTATTTTTAGTTTTCAGTATTTTCAACTTTCAGGATTTTAGTCTTCAGGATTTTGGTCTTTCAGGATTCTGTAGCACTCCCATAGAACACACCTAGTCAAAATAGGGGAAGCCACCTCAAGTAGTAGACCCGTAACAAGCGGTGTACCTCAGAGATTGGTATTGGGGCCTCTGCTGTTTGGGATATACTTCTCAGAGGTGCAGGGCAAATCTAGTGGGCTATGGCTGACCAAGTTTGCAGATGACTGCAAGCTGGGTGCTGTCATCAATTCCCCTAGCGATGTGGACGTCCTCCAAGAGGGTATCACCCAAACAAATTACTGGCGCCAGAAACATGGCCTCAAACTGAATGCCAAAAAAATGCATCACATCCGTTTTGGGGAGAATAATGTCCCCACAAATTATTACATTGATAATAAGGCACTAAGCATGCAATCAGTCGTGAGGGACTTGGGAACCCAGGGTGATATAAACTCAAATGCCCTGGATCAACTGGTCAACACCCCCACCAGAGGGAACAACATACTGGACCTGGTCATCACCAACATGGGCGACCGGTGTTCCACACCGGAGGTCAACCCCTCGCTGGTTAGATCAGACCATAGACTAATCACTCTGGATATCCACATTCCTCCCCCACCCCCAATCAAGGAAACTACCATGAAAAACTTTTCAAAAGCAAACTTCACGTTACTTAAGACCGAGGTGGAAAGGTTCACAGCCCCCATGCTAAAGGACAATGCTGTCCAAGCTACTGAAACCTTTACAAAGGCACGCTATGAGCTTCTGCAGGAATGCATGGATTGTGCTATCCCAAGTAAAACCAAGACTCACTCCTCCAAGGAAAGGAAACCAGTCTGGTGGACCTCTGCCATAAACAAGCTATACAACAGAAGGAGGAAACTAGTACAGAAAAGAGTAAAATCCCAAGAAGGAAAGACATCCCTGATCAATATCAGCAAGAAACTACGATCCCTCATTAAATCAACCAAGGCTAGTTTCGAAAGAAAAATTGCCAATGACTCCAAAGATAACCACAAAGTATTCTTTAGCTATGTCAAGAACCTAAGTGTAAACTCTCAGATCTGCTCTGAGTTAGTGCAGAATGGCACAAAATACACTGAATCGACTGATATTGCAAACATTCTGGCAGACAGGTTTAGTACAAACTTCACCCCCCTCTCACCCCCTAAAGGGCTCATAACCATGCCAGAAGAATGTTAAGGCCCCATCAACCACCAACACACAGGTTAAAACAGCCCTATCCAAAGCCAAAAACACAGCTTCAATGGGACTGGATGGTGTCCCAGGCTGTGTCTTACAAGAGCTCCAAAATGAACTAACCCCTCATCTAAACACACTGTTCAAACTCAGCCTCTCTACAGGCTACGTACCCACAGAGTGGCACACAGCAACAGTTATCCCACTCCACAAAGGTGGAGCCACAACGGACCCCAGGAACTATCACCCTATAAGCCTGACTAGTCTGGTCTGCAAGGCTATGGAACACATCATCATGGAACTCTTTAACAGAGACATTGGGAACCTCCAAACCTTGGATCCTACCCAGTTTGGCTTTGTTAAGTGTAGATCATGCCTCCTAAACCTGGTAGACTTCTTTGAGATGGCTACCAAGGCATTAGATGAGGGAAAGGAGGTCCACACAGCCTACCTAGACCTCGCAAAGGCTTTCGACATCATTCCCCATTCTAGTATTATAGACAACCTCACCAGCTTGAACATAAACCCCTATGTCACAAGATGGGATGCCAACTGGCTCATGGATAGAACCCACATGGTGAGAGTTGCAGGCTCTATGTCCAACTCTAAACCGGTTATAAGTGGCGTCCCCCAGGGTTCAGTCCTAGGACCCCTCCTGTTCGGTATATACTTCTCAGAGGTACAGGCAAGCATAGGAGGACTATGGCTGACCAAGTTCGCAGACGACTGCAAACTAGGGGCCATAATTGATTCTCCGGCTTATACAGACACCCTCCAGATGGGTCTTACTGAGAAGGATACCTGGTGTCCAAATCATGGCCTCAAGCTAAATGCCAAAAAGTGCATAGTCATCCCATTTGGAAAAAACAAAGTACCCGCAAACTACCACATAGGTGGTAGTCCCCTAAATACAGAAAATGTAATAAGGGATCTGGGGACCCAAGTAGATAGTAATCTCTCCTTTGATAATCATATTGCCAAGGTGGTTAGAAAATCCTTCTATGTGGCCCACCTAATCACAAAAGGGTTTGCATCTAGAACAAAAGAGGTTATTGTGCCTCTCTACTCATCACTCATTAGACCCATCATAGAATACAAAGCCCCATTTGGGATGTACCTTACAAGACACCTGCAATAGCTGGAAAGGCCACAAAAGTACCTTACCAAGAGGATTACTGGCCTCAAACAGATGCCGTATGCAGCCCGACTCAAGAAACTCCAGCTGTACTCGGTTGCATACCGCTTACTCATTTTTAATATATTTGGTAGTTTAAGAGTTTTTAACATTGGCATAGGATTTTATTTTAAAGTGTGAAACACTTTAGAACATCTGACTGCTATGGGTTTAATTGACCATGCCGCTATTCAGGTTTTGGGTGTTCATGTGGAATAGGTTGCAGTGGAGCTTATTAAGTACAATACTGTTGTTTTAAATGCAGACTCCACTACGTAGTGCTGTTATGTATACTCATAACTGACAAAGTGGAGGTGAATTGTAACAATTAGTCAACAATGATAGAAACAGTTCAACTACTTTTTATGACTAAAGGACAAAAAATATTTTTCCAATTTGGATATTGTAATTATCAAAAGAATGTTGGTTACTACCCAAGTATGGACAGACAGGTAACATCAACTGTTTTATTTCAGTCTGCGAATGTATCTGTTGTAACGGACTGCATTTAACTAGTTATGTTTCCAGCTAGCCATAAAGGTTTGAAATTATACTAAATTGAATATGGATTTAATGTTTTAGTGAAGGTTTGTTAGAACCTTAGGTTTAAAGCTGTTGTAGTAAACTCCGGTTTGTTGAGATTATTGACTGAAGCATTGCATTTGGAAATGTGAATGTAAACAGGATTGCAGTACTGTTTGACACTGAATTGCAAAGCTATCACATTGAAATGGTTGGTATTAATTCAATGAATTAATTGGAGTGTTAATTAGACATTGGATAGGGTATTTAAAGAGTTGTTTTACACTTGAACTTTGTCTGAGGAAGTCTCACTACCAGTGAGATGAAAAGCACTTTACGCTATTTTTGCTGTTTGCTGTTTTTAAACAAAGAAGTGTTCGTATTGTGGACTTGGCTACTTACTACGCCTTGGCTTTTTGTGGGCTTGTGCTTTGCTGCTGGGACCTTCCTTTTGCTGCAGTAAGGAGTTTTTGGTTTGGCTTGTGCTTTTGAGGTGAACCCGGTGAAAATAAAATAATTGTAGTAAAGCAGAGAAATCGATAGGGAAGGAGAAGAGGTGGGGAGTATAGAGACAGAGGAAAGCTGAGGGAAATGTGATAGGATATCACAGCTGTGGGAGATGATGATGTATGGAAATGCTGCTGCAGAATTAGGTAAAGGAGCTATTTTGGAAGCATTTGCAATGAGCTTTGCTGATAAGAAAAATGTTTTAGTTCATTCTAGAAATTGCTCCATGCTTTGATTGACTTTGCATATGGAATGGAAATGCAGAATTTTGGATTGAGTAGGGAGAATTCATGTCCTGTGCTTTTTAGTTTGGGGAAAAGAGTTCATAATTAGGGGTGTTGAGTTGGTCAGTGACCTGAAGTTGTATGATGGCAGGAGTCTCTCTGGGAGCCTTAGTAAGAAACAGGGGACTGTTTGTTCACTGATGAGTTAGAATAGAGGAGATTCCAACAGCAGTGTGTTCCTCTGAGGGATGGGAAGCTATTTACTTTTGGAGAGTGTAAGGCAGTAACGATAATAAAACTGTAAATATGGGCAGCCACGGTGGTGCAGCGGTTAGCGTTGCCACCTGACAGCAAGAGGTTCTCCAGTTCGATCCTCGGCTGGGGTACCTTCTGTGCAGAGTCTGCATGTCCTCCCTGTGGTCGCGTGGCTTTGTTCCAGTTTCCTCCCACATCCCAAAGACATGCTGTAGGTGGATTGGATGCTCTAAATTGGCCCTAGGCATGAGTGTGTGTGTGTGTGTGTGTGTGTGTGTGTGTGTGTGTGTGTGTGTGTGTGTGTGTGTGTGTGTGTGTGTGTGTGTGAGTGTGTGCCTTCCGTGGAAGGTTGGGCACTGGGCTGGCAACTCAACATCGTAAAATCTCCACTGCCAATTGTGAGCAGAAAGGTGATCTGCTGTGGTGACCCCTAACCTAAAATCCAGAAGAAGAAGAAGATAATAAAACTGCAAATGCTTTTGGCGGTAGTCTGAAGGGTAGAGGAGTATTTGTTTGAGACAACTGAGGTGATTGGGATGCCATACTTCAGTATGGGATGGAGGACTTATTTGCAGTGGTAATGAGGAAATGGGAGAGTTTCCAAGCCAGGAAGAAGATTTTGTTACCTTTGGCTGTAGTGAATTGGATATGGTACTGGAAGCTGAGGACATGATCTAGCCAGATGCTGAAGTATCTATAGTAGGACATGGTTTCCAGGGTGGTGCTTTTGGTTGAGACATATGATACAGGTTGGGTGGATTTTGGAAAGATTTTGTCTTGTCCCAAAGACCATAAGCTTAGGGCTTTTAGTTTTTATTGTTTGTACAGCTGAGGTTTAGGTGGTGTGAATCTAGCCAGTTTTTAATGATTTCAGGTCTTGCTCGACTTGTATAATGGAGACAGCAGATGGAGTGGATCTTAAAATAACCATGTCTTTTGTGCATACTATTATTTCAAAGGGGGAAATGTCATGATGCAGGTTGTTAACAAAGAGGGTGAAGAGGATAGAGGAGAGTATAGATCCTTGAGAAACCCTCTGGGTGATAACTGTTGTGGATTAGGATGAAGAGCCAGTTTGTACTTAAAAACTTTAGTGGACAGAAAGTCTTTAAACCATAAGTCCCCAAGCAGCCTTATGGTTTAAAGACTTTCTGTTCCCAAGCAGCCTTATGGTTTAAAGATTTTCTGTCCCCAAGCAGCATTATGGTTTAAAGACTTTCTGTCTCCAGCAGCATTATGCTTTAAAGATTTTCTGTCCACAAGCAGCCTTATGGTTTAAAGACTTTCTGTCCCCAAGCAGCCTTATGGTTTAAAGACTTTCCATCCCCGGCAGCATTATGGTCTAAAGTCTTTCCATCCCCGGCAGCATTATGGTCTAAAGTCTTTCCATCCCCAGCAGCCTTATGGTTTAAAGACTTTCTGTTCCCAGCAGCATTATAGCTTAAAGACTTTTTGTTCCCAAGCAGCCTTATGGTTTGAAGACTTTCTGTCCCCAAGCAGTCTTATGGTTTAAAGGTTCAATTGGACAGAAAGTCTTTAAACCATAAGGCTGTTTGGGGACTTTTGCTGGCTGAGTCTAGTGAATCAAGTAGGAGGGGGTGACTGACTATATCAAAGCCCTTGGACAGGTCTACACAAACTGTGACCATATGTAGGCATTTGTCTCTGTTAAGAAGTATGTCATCTGCCAAGGATGAACAGAGTGGCCATGGTGAATCCATGCTGATGAGGCAATATTATCCTGGATTGTTGTAGGTGGGAAGTTACCCAAGTGTAGATGAGTTTTTTCAAAACCCTTTTAAGAGTGGGAAGGACTGACATTGGTCTGTATTCTTTTGTAGTTGATGAGTTGGTGGTTTTGCGAACAGGCCTAACACTGGCTATTTTTCATTGTGTGGACATTATGTTTTTTGAGATGCATAGGCTATATATGTGCTTAGGTGAGAGGAGTGAGTGTTCTTGGCTGTTCATAATCCTCAAATCATAGTCATTACTGAAACCTGGGCTCAAGTCTGAAATCAGACAATACTATTTTTCCCCTTAGTTACAACATAGTAAGAGCTGACAACCCAAATAAAAGGGGTTTGCAATAATTCATTGCCCTCAAATAAATATAACACCCTTTTCACTAGTCACTCTTTCAAATGCTAATGACAAAAAATCTCTCTGTCTTGTCTCTGTATATACCCCTCCTAGCAAAAATAATCATACAATTCTAGAAGACATCGTCTGCTGAATATTTGAAAACATTATGCAAGAAAATCATATTAGGAGTCATTAACCTTAACTTGAATTCTAAAAATGAAACCAACTTTGCTGTAACAATCATCTTATATTATTTTACACAACTAATCCCTCACCCACTAGATTGACTAAGTTAACTAAAAAGTATACTACCCCAGACTGGATTTTAACCAACATTCCCAACACTATAATAAATACAGGATTTCCAGATATTAAGTGCTCATCATTTGACAATAGATTACTAAACCCAAAACTATACAATATAACTATTTTTAGAAACATAAAAACATTCCAGTTCAACTGTATTCCAGGCAGCAATGTCACAATGTAACTGAACACCCCATAAATTTCTGCCACTTGATTAAACAATAGACACATTTACGACAACCTTTCTTAATATCTTAAAGGAATTAGCTTCACTCAGAAGAAAAAGGATAAAAAAGTCTAATCCTGCCCCTTGGCTAAAGTCTGATACTAGACAACTAATGCACCACAGAAAAAAGTGTGGAAAACATGGCTCACTGATAGGAAACCTAACTCACATCAAACTTCTAAACACTTTCATAGCCTTGCTAAAAATGCATTCTACCTGAGGAATTAAATCATGAAATCTCCATTCAAAACACTCACCTCCCTAGTCATAAATCATTCTGGATAAGCATTAATAACCTGATAAGCCAGGAAACAACTCACAGCCTACTCCGTTTCTAATCATTCAAATCAGGACAGATCATGCAGATGTAACTCTTACTTCAGAAATACAGTTCCAGATCTGATTCAACACCACCAACAGCATTCTCAACTTCTCTCTCTCTTTGAGTTAACTTACCTCTCCTATTTCAGTTTAAAACCAGTCCCAACTGCAAGTATCCAAAACCTGCTTACAAACTCCATGTTAAGTATATAAATATGGCAGCAAAACCTCTTGCTTATGGCATAGCCATAGTAATAATCCAATCTATAAATGAAGCTTATGTCCCTACATTATACAAAAAAAAAAACTTGTATTCTTCCCTTGCATAAAGGAGGGAGATCCACTGAAATGTCCACTTGTCATCCCGTCACTATGCTCACTGCCTATTCAAGATTTTGGAGGGATGCATCTGTAATCAGGTCCTCCATTACCTTCGAGCTAACAACCTTCTCTTCACCACACAGCATGCTTTTTTCCCCCAAATATAGGACAACCACAACCCCCTTATCATTTCTCAGTGCAATCAATATGAGTAGAAATGAAAACAAACTGGTGTCCTCAGTCTTTCTAGAACTTTCAGAAACTTTTAATACTGTCTCCCTAAACTACTTTATGAACTGTCATCTTTACCCAGCTCCTGCACTACTCTTGACTGGTTCTCTATTTAGCTTAAAGATCAGTCATGTGACACCCTGCCCCTCTCTAATTATATTCCAGTCTCTATATGTCCTCAGTGTTCTATTTTTGGTCCTCTGCTATTTAGTTTACTCATAAAAAAACTTTATTCTGTCTCATCCCATGATACTGTCATCCAATATGCAGATAATGTGACTCTCATCTGGTCAGCATCAACATTACCCACATTACAATATTTCACACAAGAATCTTTTACTGCTGTTAGGACCCAACCCTCTAATTCTGATCTCCTTCTAAATCCTAACAAAACTAAATTAATATTTTTATACTCCAGAGTTTTATTTACATAGTAAATTCAACTTCACTATCTTCTTTGCTCAGAACATTCATGTAGTTTCCAGTACTGAATCGCAAAGCGTTACTCCTGATGATCAACTCAAGTGTGATGAATAAATACAAAATATAGACCTACCTTACAAACTGATAAATCTTGTAAAACCAGAACAACAGCCCACCTACTACCAAGTCTACTCCATGACTCTCCAATTCGTTAAAATATTAATATTTCACAAAACAAATTAGACCAATGTTATAATAGAATTACAGAGTTCCCTTGTAGCATGTTTAATCGAGCATTATCATTGTTTAGCCCTCAAAAGTTAAACTTCTTGAACTACCAAACAACCTTATCTTCTCACAACTAACACCTGCGCATAACTTGCACAACTTTCTGGAAAAATGTACATCCCTGAATAAATTACTAAAATGGCATTCACCTCCAAGAGGTCGAGGTTGACGAATCAGACAACAGTTTTGGGGACCCCTTATACTCATGCTTGATATCTACATTTGGAATTCTTTCCCAGTTCATATTAAACACATTTAGTCTACTATGACTTTGATACATTTCAAATGAAAGATTATCTACACCAATCCTGGCTCTGTCCCCGTTCCTGCAATAACGTCTGTGGCTGTGTGATAGCCTGAGTATATTTTGATGGTATTTTGAAAGGAGTCAAAGAAAATAATACATCCAGTAATGTTCTTTACTAGCATCCAGAATTTATTTTGATTTCTGTAAGGCAGAAAGGGAGTTAGCTTCATAACATTTGCCAGATTTTTGCAGAAGAGAGAGAGAGAGACCACTCTCTCCCTGCCTGCATACGATGAAACTAGTATGTACACAGCAGTATAACACAATAAATGGGCATACACAAACACACACACACACACACACACACACACACACACACACTATGGGTGGCTATGTGTATGCATGCGTGTGTGTGTGTGTGTGTGTGTGTGTGTGTGTGCATGTGTGTGTGTGTGTGTGTGTGTGTGTGTGTGTGTGTGCGTGTGTGTACTTAACTGTTGACCTAGAGCTGCTGTAGTCTAAGCAACTCTTTTCTGCTCATCTTCCCCTGATCAGATACTCCCATAATCTAGGATGACTATCTTTGGCTAAGTAATTATGCGATGTTTTACTAGGATCTTGTATAGTCTGCTAGTAATGTTCTAGAAAATTGCATACGGAGCATTCTCTAGGGTGTGCATGGACAAGATTTACAGAGTACACACCCACAGGCTGGGACATTTACATATGGCATTGAAAACCCTTATGGCTCCTTTGCACATTTCTACATAACTGGGGTTTCATGAAATGTTCCCATTTGCTTTATATACATAATATGCAAGGCCTTGCAGTGCAGCCTTGCATACTGCTGAAGGCTTTAGGAAGCTAGGTCACTTTCTACCCCCAGTCCTCTGTGTGGCACAGTTTTGCAGCATCTGAACAACCCTCCTGTTACATGCTCATTTATAATGCAAACTATGCAGACCGTGACGCTGAGTGCCATTTCCTTCAGTATCCTTTTGCACAAACAGTGCAGCTCCTTTACAATGCAAGGTAGACAAGTAACACAGTTACAAACATTTTCTGACCAGCGCTCCATTTGCACAAACATTAACAGGGTTGGTGGAATTCAAACTCCACAGTTTGGTTGGGTTGGCAGCCTGCCTTAGTGTTGTATGCATCAGAATTAAACAGTGCACATTTCTCAATGTGTTCTTAAAGTGAATGCCATCATAAATTCCTGTGTTGTATGCTACGCTTTTCTTTGTGTGATGCACTGACTGCATTCTGGCATTCATCCAGTTCTGTTTTTGAATTGTACATCAGTTAGTACAGCAGCCAATACACTCTCTACCCTGCATCTAGTACCTGGAGTAGACAGCATCTATGAATCTGGCCTCTAGTGTCTTAAGCAAGTGAGCTTTTGTCATTATAAACTACCTACATGTGGTTAAAATAGTTTAATCCTTGCAGCATATGGTCTTTGAATTTTTATTAATAATTATGAAAGGAGAGAATTCAATTTTTTTGATTTTTGTGATATATTTTTTTGTGCCACAGCTAAATCTGACCAGTATACCTTTTTATAGTGTGAAGAAATTATTTGGCCAAAATATTACCAACATTACATTTTCTTCAAATAAACTAAGTTAATTTATACAAACACCAATATTCAGTGGTTAGAAACTAGATTATAACTTTTTCCTCTTTTACATGTCGACATGAAATTAATTCAGCCACTTTTTTTTCAGTTAACATGCATCTAACACCTGCTGTTGCTACATTTTTAACAAATCTGCCTGCCTGGCAGGCATTAAGAAATATCTATGCAAATGCTGTCAGCTTTGGAAATGTAAATGAGAAGTATAGGAAGAAAATGTATTTGCTGTTAAGGAAAGTTCTTTGTTTTCATTATTTAAAATAATAAGTCTGATTTCCCAACAGTCCAGGGTACTGCTGGGAGATGGTAATTAGTTTCTGTAAAAGCCAAATAAATTCTTGACATAGTTGGTACATGTGCATAATTCTTATTTAAGATGGTACTCAGTATTCTAGACCATGTGTTACAGTCATCAAAAACAATGTTATATTTGCCTTGGAAGTAAGTATTATGTAAGCTTTGCAAAAGTCTAACAGATGTTTGTCATTATGATTAATACATTATTCCACCATTAATGCACACAGAGAAGGGAAATCATCATTTTAAGAAGTAGGGCTCAGTTATTAGGTCATTAATCTCCCAAAAGTTCAAGATTTCTAACCACCCTGATAATTATACTTTCAACTTATTTATGTGCCATTAATCAAAACATCATCTCCTTTCAGCAAACTGTTGTAGTATTTAAGGCAGTTAGCAAAGCATAAGAGAATACCGAGTGGGTCAGATACTGTAGTGCAAACACGTATGGGTGTTGTGCACATATTCCACGTGAAGAAATGCATTGCATTCTGACTGTATGTGAATAAAGACTTGAGTACGTACCAGCTCTGACTCTGTATATGTTTTAAATAGTTACAGTATTTATGGGGTTGCCCAAGAAATAGCAAACATTCCACATCAAATACACAAACAGGATCATATGATCACAAATAAACATTTCTGCTCCAGGACCTCCTACTATTTAACCCACTTCAGTGGTTACCCTTATTCAGGGGAAAGGCAAATACTTTGTTTTTGAAAAAAAAATAATGTATTCATATTCTTCTTTCTTTACCAAATTTAGAAAAAAGCACTGCTTTCAAAACATACTGTTCAGATTTGAATTATGTATTATTTGGCAGAAGCCAAACTACCATGTTATGTTGTATAATTACAAAATACGGTCTATGCCTAGCTAAATATAATCTAGAGGCAATCAGCATTTGTGGGAATCCTTAAGGGAAAAATGTCCAAACATATTTATTGCAGTAATATATATATATAATTAACAGTCCAGTCCATGCAGTATATGCAATTACTTCAGCTTACAATGAAAAGTTTTAACTATATTTTTGATAATTCCTCCATATAAAATAAACTATTCAGTTAATCCACTGCTTTAGTACATTAATCATGGGTATGGGTACTAGAAAACAGTTAAAGAATCAATTAGTTTACCCAAACAAATTTCTTTGTCATAGGTAAGAACTCTAAAAGCAGCTAGTGCCCTCTTCACAGAGAGTGAATGACGCCAGCAATAGAAAATCCAAGGAAACTTTATTGAAAGCAATGGCCAAGCAATCAAGTTTGTGTGGTTGTAAGAGTCCAAGAAACATGCAATAGCTAAGGAAAGTGCATGCTAATTAGTACCAGTTTTTGATTTGCTATGGAAAGAAATATTCCTCAACACTTAATATTATCTTTTCCTGTTATTCATAACTAATTGTACTTACAGTTTATCAATCATCTTTTCTTGATTGCCAAGTAAGACATTCTGATATATCTGGAAGATTTAACTTTTACTAAAATGCAGATTCATGTTTCAAGAAGCAACATTCTAAGAAATAAATTTAGGATTTTTATTTGCTAAAAAATTTGAAAAGAAATACTTCCACATCTATTTAACAAGTCTGGTATGGGATTTTCGGAAAACTGCAATTGAATAAAAATATCAGCTGTAAATAATGAGTTACTTATGTCATGCTAATGGCATTTAATCCAATCCCATTCTGATTGCTGCAGATTAAATGAGATAAACCTGCGTACACTGAAAATGGACAATTGTGGGAGAGGTCATCTTTTTAAATGCATTAGTAATTTTAAATATTGATAAAAACTATATAAATGTGTTGCAGCAAGAAAGTTAATATTTTTTTTTGAAATACAAATCGTTGTAGACCTAGAAAAATTCCTGGCATGGATCATGTGAAAAATATACAGTCTACAAAATTCAGAAAACAACTATTAACAATGTGTAAGAAGAGTATTCAGAGAAAATAAGTCCAACAGTGACTATGTAGCTGAAAGTCAAAGCTAAACACATTAGCGTGAAACTGTATACAAGACTATGAAATGTATATTATAATGTATACTTCTTGCACTACTAATTCAAAAATGTAACATATGAGCTAAAGAAAGGGGCAGACAAACAAGAGACTGGACAGTACTGTGGCTACAGGAGTACCTTAGAATGAGCAAATACAGTTTTTACCATTAAGACAGCAACAACATCAGCAACTCAACCAAAATAAGATGACCCAAGACACAGATGCAGGAGACCACAAAAGTATGGATGCCATATTTGTCTGCTATACACCATGCTAAACTACCACCTGAAAGTAACTGCAACAGTATCACATTACTACTAGCCTTTGACCAGTTGTGTGTGATATATGATGCAGCAAAAAGAGTCATAGTACTCACAGTCATAATATACCATTACAGGCAAAAATCGCAAATGCAGGATTCATAATGAGCACAAGCAGATTGCAAAGACCTGTCAAATATACCATTGGCACATCACAGATGTCTGGGGCTAGAATTCTCCATGAGTTCCTGATCTACTTGGCTTTACATGCAGAAAAATATATCTTTATTCTTCAAAAGCCAGGGCAATCATATACTAGTGGCGAATGGATTCCAGAGGATTCCTGGTTTGCCTGGAGTCATTACCACAATCCATTACACCTGCTAAGTAATCTGTACATCCACTGCAGAGGATGTTGTTGTAGATATAAATTGTATGGTGTTCTAATCACTGACTGCACTTGTAATGTATGACCATGGTGGCATTCTGAATATGTAGCAAGGCATTCAGTCTGCACCCATGACACTGTAATGTAATATAGGTGTGTCCAGAATCAGGCTTCCTAAATAAGTACAACAGTGCATGGGTGAGTGCAGAGGAATGCAGCACACATACCACAATAGTGACTAATGACCATACTGTGGAGATCTACCATTTAGGTTAAGGAGGTACATAAGAGGGCACATTGCCAGAGCCATGACATCATGGATTATGTGTTTTCACACCAAAATATTTTCTCCAGTTGCTTCAACAACTGGGGTGATGCATTTTACAATACCCTCTAAAGATATGTTTAATGATTGTGGTATGCACATCATGTCTTACTAGCCTCACCACTTTGCATAAGGACAGCCTACAGAAGAGAGGAATCCCAGGGTACTATGAGAATCCAGCACCAGCAGCAAGGTACACAGTGCTGACTTAATAGAACATGGAAAATGTGAATCTTGCACAGTTAACAGCTACATGCACTGGCCTAGTAAGCATAATATTTAAATAACTGTATCCACACATGCATGGTTATGTGTGCCTTTATTTGTAGAAATTAACACAAAACTCAAGAAAATTTAAAGTAAAATGATAAGATGCAAACGCACAGTGTAGTTATAGCTCATACTATGCATGGCATTATTACTGCTACAAATACTTTGGAAAGTGCAGTTGGTATGTTGTAACACAGCCCATCAACCACTGTTGTTTTCAGATGTTCCCCACATATATGGACAGGAGTAATGGGATGGTGATGATTCCTGTCATGTAAATCATGTTATATCACATTATGATCTTAATGGCTTTGTTGATATGGGGCAGGCTATATGAATAATGATGCTATGTTTTTTTTTTTTGCTTGTTGAAATAATAGGTCACTAGTCCTTAATGAATTTCTACAAGATCAAGATAAGTCTAAAATCACATATACAGACTGTGTGTGTGACTGCGGTAAAGTTAGCATAACAGGGGAGTCCAACCAAACAGTGCCCCTTGGGATGCAAGCACTACAGGCACAATCTGATGTATTAAATAGGAGTTGGAAGGAACCTTCATGGGAACAAAGTTCTTTACACTAGTTCTAATACGGGTCTATATTGAATTACCAAAAATCCTCTTGCATGAATAAGTAAACTTCGACACATAAACAGCGATATGCAAAGACAGCGAACGTACAAAACCGCGAAATACAAAACGTCGAATCCCCATAGTTGGCCAACTCCACCTCCCACTACATACTGTCTACCCAAGCAAAATAAAAAAAACACACTATACCCATACCTACATTTCACCTACATATCCCATATCCTAATGAAACCTACATGACACACAAATACATCTAACTATAAAAGAACAACACCTGAAAAGTAAAAAAAAATATTACCGTATATACTCCACCACTCAATTACATTACTATATATACACTAAACGTAACCCTATTTCTAACCCTAACATCTAAGTTAAACATACCACTACATATGCACTTACCTTAACCCGCACCCTAACCCTAAGGTCAGTAACTATCGCACACTTACCTTAGGGAGCTATACCGGATAAGGAAATCACCTACTGCAGTGGGCAACTATGGCAGTTCGATCTTCAGATCTTCGCAGTTCTGGACGTTTGCTCTTCTGCCGCTTCACTGTATACGTGTCGATGTTTACATATTCACACAAGAGGATTTTCGTGGATTCAATATAGACCCTTCTAATACTTCCCGTTAAAGCATGATCTTTGTAACAGAGCTTGAGGTTATAGGTCGTATGATGTAGTAACTACAGGAAGAGTAGCACATACCAATAATACATCCAGTGCACTGCTTGTCATATAACAGGATGTAATTTGCCTGATTTTTTGTAGCAGTGCCGCAGGCAATATCTCTGGATATTAACAAAAGCCATACTGCGGTATCATCATTATCTGTTATAGAACTGAGTGCCATAATATGATTCTTTTATAAATAAGGAACACTCACTTATGTGTGTGCCTTCTGCAACCACATGACCTTGATCAGTACAGATAAGGACACTGTGTAATTACCCATCATATGGCAATGGCTTGATGAAGCCTGTGTGTGTGTGTGTGTGTGTGTGTGTGTGTGTGTGTGTGTGTGTGTGTGTGTGTGTGTGTGTGTGTGTGTGTGTGTGTGTGCATTACTACAATAATCTGCCACTAATATCATACCTGCAGAGCAGTGCGCATTATATGGAACTACATTCATATTGCAGCACTAGTGTCTTCAAATCTTCTCTACTTGTCTAAGCTGTGTATTCCATGGATATCAACATTACTGCCTACTGTGGTGATGACCTCAACCACTGAGAGCTACATGCTACCCACACCTAAAGTGGAGTCAGTCATGAACTCAGTCATAAAAAAATGCTTTGCCTTGGCATTTGTATTTCATTGGCAATATAGTCAGTCATATACATCCTCTGCAGAGTCAGTATTTACCACCACAAGGTGAAAGAATGTGCTTTGTGAATTACAATTTGCTTATAAATGTGCGAGACATACTTATGTCCAATCCCCTGTTGGGAGAAAAAAAAGCATTGACTATTAGTGATTGGCACTACCTATAGCTGTGCAACAAAACTGTATTAACATGCTGATGTGCACCAGCTATAGTGTGACACGTTATGTCTGGTGGCTGTTCTGTTATGATCATAATTGCCTGCTGCTTTGCTGGGGTATCTTGTGATGAAGTGCAGAATGCTGAGTGTATGGTAGGAAATACATAGTCATAACAATGCACAAGTATACAATCAAGAGAACTGCACAGACACATTGTGTAGTACTTTCTTGCTGTGGTACACTGACATTAAGGATATCCCTGATGCCAACAGGAGAGGCTGTCAGCAGCAGTGCTACTTGCATTACTCCTTCATCTGCTACATTACACTAGAGAACCTTCAACCTCAGCACTGTTACAGCTAATCGAGATCTCTGAGATCCTCATCTTTACGTAGTTCTTCATGTCATTTACACTTGAATGATAGTCTCTGGTGATGCACCCATGTCTTCTTACCATGTTGACATTGGTCACAAGTTTGCTTACTTGTAATTTGTCTTCTCCCATTTAGCCCCTCTGCTCTTCCCCAACACCTTGTCACTGCAGCGTGCATTAAGGAGCACCCCGTTCTCTTTTGCCATGAAGTCTACATTTATTTTGTTTATAAAATATATTATCCTACTGTTGAAATTACAAAATCAAGAAACTGCTAAAAAACAACAGTTAGGCATGTTAGCTTACAAGTGTAATGTGATGATGTATACTATGCAGTGTGTACCACAGTATTATTAAAAAATATTGTCATGATTGTTGAATACATTGGTTTGTAGTACAACACATAATGTGTACTAAGTTCATGGAGCAGAGAATTGAAGCCTTGATTAGAATCCAGGAAACTCAAATTTAACAACATTGGCTCCTAATGAGCCTAATGAGGGGATAGGAAGTTAAAGTCATTTATACTCTTACCTATCCACAAAGCAAAGTGGCCTGTTTGGTGCTGCAAGCTTTTATTGATGAAGATGGGGTGACAACATCCACAAAAAAGATTGGGGAAGCAGCAAAGATGTTTCTTATTTGACAGCAATGCTTGGGAGCAGGGACATTCTCCATTGTAACAGGATATCTTCTCTCTGTTCTCAAATACCAAATCAAGTCAATTGGAAATAGATGACTTTGGGGACCTATAGACTGAGGAGGGATGCCTATTGGAATGGATGAATAAAGCTGTATAAATGGGAGAGTGCATACATAATGGGGGTTGGTTCATATACTGGTACTAGGCTATTGGCCCTAGGGCCTATACAAGCCTAGCCAAACAATTCCCCGGATATTTCTTCCCACAATATTTACTTCCCTGGACCCATGTCTAGCAGCGTGACTGATGTGACCCCGGGGTGAATTTCCTATCTGCCATCCAATCATCAAAATTCCTTTTGAAGAGAGCCAAGGAGGCACTCTGCTTGACATGTATGGGCAGTCGATTCCAGAGTCTGGGGAGTCTCTGGGTCAGGAACCTATCCCTCTAGCATGTTTTGTTCATTGTGATGACAAGATTTAGATCCCTGGAGTGTGTGGCTCTGAGGCATTGGGATTTCTTTAAGTGGAGCATGTCCAACAGCTCAGGGTTTAACATGGCCTTATGGCCTTGTATGTTAAGCAGAGATCGCCTCTGAGTAGACGATATGCCACAGAGTATAGCTGGAGTTTTTTTAGACGGTCAGCATAGGGCATCTGTTTAGGTAGGTATTTCTGCGGTCTTTCCAGCTGTTGCAGATGTCTTGTGAGGTGCATACCAAATGGGGCGTTGTACTCTATAATGGGTCTAATGAGGGATGAGTACAGTGGGACAATGACCTCCTTTTTTCTGGATTAAAAGCCCTTAGTGATGAGGTGTGCCACATAGAAGTATTTCCTGACTGTTGTGGCGATGTGGTTATCAAAGGTGAGACCACTGTCACCTGTGTCCCTAAGTCTCTTATCACACTTTTGGTGTTTAGTGTACTGTCGCCTATGTGGTAATTCATGGGTACATGGTTTTTCCCAAAGGGGATAACTATACATTTCTTGGCATTAAGCTTGAGCCCATGGCTCTGGCACCAAGCATCTGTTTCTGTAAGGCCTTTTTGTAGAATATCCACATCATTTGGGGATTCAGTAATGTCTCCCAGTTTGTAGTCATCTGCAAATTTTGTTAGCCAGAGTTCCTTAGTGTTGGCCTGTACTTCAGAGAAGTAGATGCCAAACAAGAGCGGTCGCAGGACTGAACCCTGAGGTACTCCACTTGTCACTTGTCTGGAGCTGAATTTGGAGTCGGCTACTTTTACAGTCTTGGTTCTGTCAGTAAGCCAGTTGCAACCCATCGAGTGACGTAGGGATTTATGCCCATCTTAGTAAGTTTATCTATGATTCCAGAGGGGGGATGGTGTTGAAGACTTTGGCGAGGTCCAGATAGGCTGTCTGGACTGCCTTACCCTCGTCCACAGCTCTGGAGACTGATTCGAAGAAGTCAATCAGGTTTAGGAGACCTTCACGAACCCAAACTGGGTGGGGTCCAGTGTTTGAAGGTTGCCAATGTCTTTGTTTATAAGTTCCATGATAATGCGTTCCATGCCCTTGCAGATCAGGCTCATCAGACTGATAGGACGGTAGTTCCCGGGATCCAAGGTGGATCCCCCCTTGTGGAGTGGGATAACTGTAGCTCTGCGCCACTCAGTGGGCATGAAGCCTGAGGTGAGGCTATGATTAAACATGACACTTAGGTGAGGTGCCAGTTTCTTTTGTAGTTCATGTAGTACACAGCCCGGGATGTCATCTGGTTCCATGGATGCTGTATTCTTAGCTTTGGAGAGTGCAGTTTCTACTTGTGTGGGCATGATTACCGGAATTTGGCAATCTTTTGGTATTGAGATGGGCCCTTTAGGGGGTGAAGTTGGCACTAAATCGATCTGCCAGGATATTGGCAATATCCTTGGGATCAATATATTTAATGCCATTCTGTTGTAGGTCAGAGCAGATCTGAGCATTGCCATTTAGATTCTTGACATAACTATAAAATGTCTTTGGAATCTTTGGCAATTTTATTTTCATAACTAGCTTTGGAGGATTTTATGAGGGATCTCAGCTTCTTATTGAGGCTGGCAAGGGAGTTTTTTGCATCCTGGGATTTTCCTCTTTTCTGCAACAGTTTCTTCCTTCTGTTGTATAGTTTGTTTATGGCAGGGGACCACCAGATTGGCTTCCTTTTTTTGGAGGAGAGCGTTTTGGTTCTATTTGGGATGGCACGATTCATGCACAAGTGGATGTGCTCATACAGTGCCTTAGTGTAGGATTCAACAGTCAAACTTTCATCTCCTGTCTGCATGGGTGCCATGAAGTTTGTCACTTGTGACTTAAGTAGCATGAAGTTGACTTTGGAGAAGTTTTTTGCAGAGGTTTCCTTACTGGGGGGTGGGGGTGGGATTTGGATGTCAAGGGTGATTTGCTTATGGTCAGACCTGAGGAATGAGGGGGTGACCTCTGGTGTGGAGCATCTATCTCCCATGTTGGTAATAACCAGGTCTAGGATATTGGAGCCCCTGGTGGGACAGTGGATTAGTTGATCCAGGGCATTGGAATTTATGAATTCCAAGAACCGTTGGGAAAAGGTGTTGGTACCCAAGTAGTTTTCCCAGTTAATGGCAGGGTAGTTGAAATCACCCAGTATTAGCATGCTTGGTTTTATCTTAATATTTTCCAGTATGTTTCGAAAGGTGTAGTGAGAATCTTGGGGCATGGTGCGGGATCTGTAGCAAGCTACAATTTGGATTGCAGTCTTACCTAGTGTTAGTTGCACCTGGAGAATTTCAGCTGCATTGCGTTGGGCAACTAGCCTGAAGGTGTGAATATCCTTGGTGAATATGTGCACTCCTCCACCTTTAGTGTTTCGGTCTTGGTTTTGTGACCGAAAAGTGTGGTAAGAGTTGTAGCCTGGTATTGCAGGGGTGCTCTCTGGAGTCTTGAACCAGGTCTTAGTTACTGCACAGATATCGATGTTTTCCATTTTTAGGAGTGCCTCAAGATAGTGCATTTTGAGGTTTAGACTTCTAGCATTGAATAATATTACCTTCAGATTTTGCATGCTTGTATCTGTTACAGTGGTGGTTTTGTCCTTTGAACCTTGCCTAAAAAAGGCACTATAGGGGGGGCAAGAGCTTTAGCCAGTAACCTGAATCCCAGGGTTGACAGGTGCAGACCATCTTTGGCAAAGCATCGTGGTTTGTCGATCATGTCGTCCCAGGAAGACAGATACTGGATCCCCTTTGAATGACACCAGAAGCTTAGCCAATTGTTGAAGTCAATCATTTTCTCCTTATACTGTGGCATCATTCTGGGGGAAGGCAGGATGCTACTCAGGGCTAGGGTCATACCTGCTTGGGCCATATGATCCGAGAGCTCTTTCATGTCTCTTTTCATGTTGTCCAGGGAGGTACGTCTCAAGTCATTCACTCCAACATGGACAATGACAGAGTGATATTTGTACTTGTTGTGAAGTGACTTGAGTGCATGCGTTATGTGGTGGATCCTGGCACCTGACAGGCAGATGACTGTAATTTTCTCCTTGCTCAGCCTGGTGAGTGGGACATCAGTGTGCCTGACTATAGCGTCACCTATGACTAAAGTGTTGGGTATGTTGTCTTGCCTTAGGGGCTGTTGTTGGGTAGCACACTGGTGTTGTGAGCTATGTGTCACTTTGGTTGTGACTGGTGTTTGTTTGCGTTTCAGCTTCGGAGGTCCTTGTTGCTTGGGCTGGTTAATGTTAAGGGCCTCTGCATATGTGGGTTTAGTGTTGCTATGTGTGGGTGTTGATGGTGTGGGTTTTGAAGGGCTATATGTTGCTTGAGGTGTAATGCAGGTGTTAACCTTCTCCTCTTGATCATCTAACACAATCTTGGCTGGAGAGAGCTTTGCTTCCAGTTTGGCTATGTACGTGCACCTCTCACAGGTTGTAGTGTTGGGTGGTAGGAGGAGAGGGTTGTCTGTGTATATGAGGCAGTTGCTGCATTGCCTCAGTATGCCCAGATTCACCAGATGGACAGGAGAAATCACTGGAAGCTGACCCTTGGACATGCCTGTTTAGGTGCTTTTTTGTAAAGTACAAGAGTTGTTTTCCCTTACCTTTGCAAGTTACTTTGCAGTTATAGGCTGTTTAGTGGCTACGATTAATTTCTCCATATTAACAAAGAGAGTTGAGTGCTTGTATCAGTTTAAGGCTTCCTAGTGCTTTCCAACAGGTTCTAGAGCAAGTGCTAGTCACAGGGGTTCAGATTTCAGTGCTACTATTGAGAAACCAGCTAGTTCTAAGGGAAAATTTGAAGAGTAGACTTTCTGGCACCTGAAATAGTTTAACCGTAGCCCCCTGGTGCTGCATGATGCAAAAAATGTGCAAACACACACATTTGTATACCAGAAAGTTGAAAGGGATAATAAAATTACAATTTCAAGCTGGAAACCACTCCTCTAGTGTTAGAAAGGCAGTACAATGCTCACCACTCCCACTGGTAAGCAGTAGGACTTCCCTCTACCAGATCAAGGTCTGGATAGCTCTGAACACAGAAAATAAAGTCCTGAAGCCAACAAAGCCTGGAATCTGGACTATACTAGCTAGGAAAAGCGGGAAATGAGCAAACAAGATAGTAATTTTTTTTTGTTTTTTTTTTTTTTTTTTTGTTAAAACAGGCTAAACAATGCAATAATACAGTAAATAAACACAGAAAAGGCTAACACACTAGAGTGTGTAGCCCTAAACAGTAAATGCAATTAAAACTCTACAAAATTAGCAATTTAAAACTTTTTGAATGAAGCAAGGCAAGTGCATAACTGAAAAATGATTTAGGGGGATAGAAATGATTAAGGCTATCTCTGTCAAAAGAAATCAGTTATGAAAACATGATTAACCAAACAGCATTTTCATATGCGACTGCATCATCTTTCAAAAAAAGCAGCAGCCTCAGGGAGTGTGCATACAGGAATAGTTTTTTAGTGTGTGTAGGTGCAGAAACAGTTTACTAGTGTGTGTAAGATATGCCAGTAATGAAGGCACCACTTATGTCTGCACGGCACCAGTGAGTTTGACTGAAAACTTATCCCATAAATGGTTTGTGACTGATCACATTAAAACCTAAGGGTTGCACACTGTATGTGGTATTCAACTGCACTCCAGAAAGCTGTGAACCAGCATCAAGCTGCATTTGATGCATACAATGTTTTCACATCAGATAGGTATATACTGCATAAGACTCATATGCAGAGTAGAAGCCAGAATACTAGCACTTTATGACTGATGCACAGCCATACAATGATGCCCTACATGTGTACATGTGACTTTTCTGACAGACTATAGTATATGCACATTCAATTCTATGTCCAGACATAAGGATAAAATATATATATGTATATATATATATATATATATATATATATATATATATATATATATATACATGTGTGTGTGTGTATTTATATACATTAGTCATTTTCCTCATGTGCTCTGCCTGCTATGAGGTTCATGTTTCATGAGCTGTTTTGCTTTCATTTTCTTGAGAATCGGGCATCCATCACATACACTGTTATATGAATTATAGTGCACTGTTTTCAATAGATGTCCATATACATGGAATGTGCATGTCATATGGTACTCCCTAACAAGCAATTTTCAGTAACCTGTTATGGTATGGTGCTAACAACTATATTTAAGCCTCTTCACTTGTTCATTCTAGTCTATATGAATTCTCTGAATACACACACGGCATGATGTCAAAATAAAAGGCATTCTATTGCAAATCAACTCATTTTGTCACCAGGGACTACAATCTTTTTCTTTGTGGCACTTGAGCTGTTAGCATGGTTCTTCTGATCCATGTGATATTCAAAAAGGCTTCGGTGACATCACCTTCACTAACATTAGTATTTTACCTTGAACAAAGTTATTTAGGCGGTATTGAAGTGTATTAACCCACCCGATGCACAGTAGCAAGCCACGCCCAAACTCCGCCTGTGACAGTGATGTCAGTACACCGCCCACCATTTGATTGAAAGCTAAGGAGCAGTTATGACAGACAGGCTTCATGTGCTAAAGTCCTTGAGGTCTCACTGACTCGTACTTGACTACATAAATGAAAAACAAAAAAATTAAAAAATGCAAAGGAGGAATTAACGATTAAAGCTCCATCTTATTAGTCTTTTTTACTGGTAAAATGTAAAGTGTAAACAATTTCTTGTACTGCTTAATAAATAACAAAAGCACTAAACTTTCAGCTACACACTTTATTATACTGTTGGCCCTTTTTGGATTTGTACAAAGTTGTTTTGCTTGGTTTTAGTCTTGGTTTGCTCTTACCATCATAGCCACTTTTGGGTACAACTGTCAAAAAAGTAGGAGAGAGCAGCAGTGAATCTGGAAAGGTGGCAACAGTGACTACTACACCCTGGCCCCTTGTACAATGAAAAAAAAGTGGGATGATGATGATGATGATGATGATGACAATAATTATGATGATGATGATGATGCAAAAATAAAAAGGAGAATTTACACTACAATTTACTAAATGCAGAACATTATCTATCTATAACAGTCTCAAAAGACTAAATATGGAATGCACAATCTGGCTCTCATAAAATTGATTTATTATTTATTTATGTATTTATTAGCATTTATTTACCATGACATGTGACTAGAAGTAACCATTTTCAGTAAAGGTCCGGAGAGAAAAGCTCCTTAAGGCAGAAATCAAATTACAAATTTTAACAAAAGGAATATTCAGACTGTCAAATAGTCGAGATGACACAGAATTACAATCAAATTACAAATTTTAACAAAAGGAATATTCAGACTGTACAAATAGTCGAGATGCCAGATTTACCATTTTGCTTAGGCAGTACTGGAATAAATAATGATTGCCCATTTTGGAGATGAAAGTAGAGTATAAGGAGTCTCCAAATGAGGTGTCATTGATAATTGTGCCCAGAGTTGCATCACAATAAAAGTAAACCATGCAAAATCTTCATTATATATCATCATATGTCTGACATAAAAAAAATTATTTGCTTGCCTGTTAAACATTTAATTACATGACATGGAATTACAGTGCACATTCCGTGTCAATCATGGCAAATTACCATTCTTAATCGCCCCCCTCCAGCATGTCAATCAGGGCAGCCACGGCCATTCCTGCGCAAACTAACTGGTGGGTTAATACACTTCAATATCGCCATTATTTAAAATGCTTTTCATGTTTCTCTCATGTTAGTTTTCATTTCATGCAGTACAGTACTGAGTTTCACTCTTGAAATTATTTTGTAATTATGTTCCACTGAACCAATGGTTTTCTGCAGGATTTCTTCAATTTTTGGCTTGAGATGAGTTTACAACAACAATAACATGAATAATTATTTAAAGTTTCAAAGAAACTTCTCAGAAAATTATAATCTGTGCAGTCAACATTTTTAGCTGCATCTTACTATTAATAAACTTACTGATAAACTAGAAACACAGTCTACAATTTTGCAGCTGAGGAGAAGAAATTAAAATACTCAACATTTTCAACCCTACAGAGGAATAGCAGCAGCACCATGTTTTGTTTAGAAAGAATAAATTCAAAGCATAGGCTAGGGTTGCCAGCTTTCTTTGTGGCTAAAACCGGACTAAGGTCACACCCCTTGCATCACCCATAACTCTGCCCATTCACACCCCCTCTCTCATCCATGCTCTGCCCATTTTGTGACATCACCGTGACATCAGCTGATGGGAACGCCCTCTTTCTGTTCCGGATGCCTGCTTTCAACCGATTTACTGTGCTTTTCTATAAAAAAGCATAGTAAATCAGCCAATTTAACAAACACTGATAGTCTGTTTCCTTTTGTGAAACAGAATACTGGAGTCTGTGCAGTGTTTTCCTGACTACCAGAGAATTGATTTGATTTGTGGATAGTCCAGAAAAAAAATGGATAGGTGGCAACAGGGGTGATTTCCAATTTCCCACCTATTGGTCAAAGTTATACTTAAATAGGGCTAGGAATGGACTCTGCTTCACATGGATGGGAAGCTTGTTCAAGTGTATGGTGACCCTCTGAGACACATTTGTGTCTCATCAACATGGCCTATTTATGTCACAAGCAAATTAAATCCTTGGATCTAATGGTTCTGATACTGTTCATTTTGTGGATGTCCACTCCACAGGACTGTTTTTTTTTTTTATGTCTTGGATATAAAAATGTACACAAAAATGTACACAAGCTAAATAATACTGCAGTCTGCACCCTGCTGTATACTAGAAACAAATTGTGGCAGTCACAGTGGCACAAACCCCGGACTTCACACGTGTCCGGTTTTGAATTAAATTTGTAATGAGCTTCCCATAGTTAATACTTAAAAGTGGTTAACAGAGAAAAAAACTAAATTCTGGAATTGTTAAAGAGCAAGAGGCAGCTTTCACAATGCTCAGCCACACTGAATTAAGTACAGACACTGGGCTTTAAGAATAATGGTGCAACTCCGGAATACCATATGCAACAGCATCTATTTAAACTTACAAATACATTGGAAAACATTGTGTTCATTTGTGTGCCTACTTGGTGCTTTATAATGTTCAGACATCACTCAGCAACTCAATACTTGAGTACTGTGCTTAAATGAATGCTAAATCTAAACTGCTGGCCTGTCTCTTACCACTACTGACTACAGTATAAACTTACAAAATGAAACTCTCTCCTATTATTCAAAGGCATTCCAACAGATACAGAAAGATTAGTGGCAAATACATTAAATGCTGGCAGAATGTTTCACCAAACATTAACAAATCCAAATGAGAAACGCTTGTTCTATAATAAGCAGCTTGACCACCTTGGCTACTAGGAAGCATAAGTGACTTGCTCCATCAACCCTCTCCCCAGACCCACCCCTGACACACACACACACACACACACACACACACACACACACACACACACACACACACACACACACACACACACAGAAAAGGTGTTGGTACCCAAGTAGTTTTCCCAGTTAATGGCAGGGTAGTTGAAATCACCCAGTATTAGCATGCTTGGTTTTATCTTAATATTTTCCAGTATGTTTCGAAAGGTGTAGTGAGAATCTTGGGGCATGGTGCGGGATCTGTAGCAAGCTACAATTTGGATTGCAGTCTTACCTAGTGTTAGTTGCACCTGGAGAATTTCAGCTGCATTGCGTTGGGCAACTAGCCTGAAGGTGTGAATATCCTTGGTGAATATGTGCACTCCTCCACCTTTAGTGTTTCGGTCTTGGTTTTGTGACCGAAAAGTGTGGTAAGAGTTGTAGCCTGGTATTGCAGGGGTGCTCTCTGGAGTCTTGAACCAGGTCTTAGTTACTGCACAGATATCGATGTTTTCCATTTTTAGGAGTGCCTCAAGATAGTGCATTTTGAGGTTTAGACTTCTAGCATTGAATAATATTACCTTCAGATTTTGCATGCTTGTATCTGTTACAGTGGTGGTTTTGTCCTTTGAACCTTGCCTAAAAAAGGCACTATAGGGGGGGCAAGAGCTTTAGCCAGTAACCTGAATCCCAGGGTTGACAGGTGCAGACCATCTTTGGCAAAGCATCGTGGTTTGTCGATCATGTCGTCCCAGGAAGACAGATACTGGATCCCCTTTGAATGACACCAGAAGCTTAGCCAATTGTTGAAGTCAATCATTTTCTCCTTATACTGTGGCATCATTCTGGGGGAAGGCAGGATGCTACTCAGGGCTAGGGTCATACCTGCTTGGGCCATATGATCCGAGAGCTCTTTCATGTCTCTTTTCATGTTGTCCAGGGAGGTACGTCTCAAGTCATTCACTCCAACATGGACAATGACAGAGTCATATTTGTACTTGTTGTGAAGTGACTTGAGTGCATGCGTTATGTGGTGGATCCTGGCACCTGACAGGCAGATGACTGTAATTTTCTCCTTGCTCAGCCTGGTGAGTGGGACATCAGTGTGCCTGACTATAGCGTCACCTATGACTAAAGTGTTGGGTATGTTGTCTTGCCTTAGGGGCTGTTGTTGGGTAGCACACTGGTGTTGTGAGCTATGTGTCACTTTGGTTGTGACTGGTGTTTGTTTGCGTTTCAGCTTCGGAGGTCCTTGTTGCTTGGGCTGGTTAATGTTAAGGGCCTCTGCATATGTGGGTTTAGTGTTGCTATGTGTGGGTGTTGATGGTGTGGGTTTTGAAGGGCTATATGTTGCTTGAGGTGTAATGCAGGTGTTAACCTTCTCCTCTTGATCATCTAACACAATCTTGGCTGGAGAGAGCTTTGCTTCCAGTTTGGCTATGTACGTGCACCTCTCACAGGTTGTAGTGTTGGGTGGTAGGAGGAGAGGGTTGTCTGTGTACATGAGGCAGTTGCTGCATTGCCTCAGTATGCCCAGATTCACCAGATGGACAGGAGAAATCACTGGAAGCTGACCCTTGGACATGCCTGTTTAGGTGCTTTTTTGTAAAGTACAAGAGTTGTTTTCCCTTACCTTTGCAAGTTACTTTGCAGTTATAGGCTGTTTAGTGGCTACGATTAATTTCTCCATATTAACAAAGAGAGTTGAGTGCTTGTATCAGTTTAAGGCTTCCTAGTGCTTTCCAACAGGTTCTAGAGCAAGTGCTAGTCACAGGGGTTCAGATTTCAGTGCTACTATTGAGAAACCAGCTAGTTCTAAGGGAAAATTTGAAGAGTAGACTTTCTGGCACCTGAAATAGTTTAACCGTAGCCCCCTGGTGCTGCATGATGCAAAAAATGTGCAAACACACACATTTGTACACCAGAAAGTTGAAAGGGATAATAAAATTACAATTTCAAGCTGGAAACCACTCCTCTAGTGTTAGAAAGGCAGTACAATGCTCACCACTCCCACTGGTAAGCAGTAGGACTTCCCTCTACCAGATCAAGGTCTGGATAGCTCTGAACACAGAAAATAAAGTCCTGAAGCCAACAAAGCCTGGAATCTGGACTATACTAGCTAGGAAAAGCGGGAAATGAGCAAACAAGATAGTAATTTTTTTTTGGTTTTTTTTTTTTTTTTTTGTTAAAACAGGCTAAACAATGCAATAATACAGTAAATAAACACAGAAAAGGCTAACGCACTAGAGTGTGTAGCCCTAAACAGTAAATGCAATTAAAACTCTACAAAATTAGCAATTTAAAACTTTTTGAATGAAGCAAGGCAAGTGCATAACTGAAAAATGATTTAGGGGGATAGAAATGATTAAGGCTATCTCTGTCAAAAGAAATCAGTTATGAAAACATGATTAACCAAACAGCATTTTCATATGCGACTGCATCATCTTTCAAAAAAAGCAGCAGCCTCAGGGAGTGTGCATACAGGAATAGTTTTTTAGTGTGTGTAGGTGCAGAAACAGTTTACTAGTGTGTGTAAGATATGCCAGTAATGAAGGCACCACTTATGTCTGCACGGCACCAGTGAGTTTGACTGAAAACTTATCCCATAAATGGTTTGTGACTGATCACATTAAAACCTAAGGGTTGCACACTGTATGTGGTATTCAACTGCACTCCAGAAAGCTGTGAACCAGCATCAAGCTGCATTTGATGCATACAATGTTTTCACATCAGATAGGTATATACTGCATAAGACTCATATGCAGAGTAGAAGCCAGAATACTAGCACTTTATGACTGATGCACAGCCATACAATGATGCCCTACATGTGTACATGTGACTTTTCTGACAGACTATAGTATATGCACATTCAATTCTATGTCCAGACATAAGGATAAAATATATATATGTATATATATATATATATATATATATATATATATATATATATATATATATATACATGTGTGTGTGTGTATTTATATACATTAGTCATTTTCCTCATGTGCTCTGCCTGCTATGAGGTTCATGTTTCATGAGCTGTTTTGCTTTCATTTTCTTGAGAATCGGGCATCCATCACATACACTGTTATATGAATTATAGTGCACTGTTTTCAATAGATGTCCATATACATGGAATGTGCATGTCATATGGTACTCCCTAACAAGCAATTTTCAGTAACCTGTTATGGTATGGTGCTAACAACTATATTTAAGCCTCTTCACTTGTTCATTCTAGTCTATATGAATTCTCTGAATACACACACGGCATGATGTCAAAATAAAAGGCATTCTATTGCAAATCAACTCATTTTGTCACCAGGGACTACAATCTTTTTCTTTGTGGCACTTGAGCTGTTAGCATGGTTCTTCTGATCCATGTGATATTCAAAAAGGCTTCGGTGACATCACCTTCACTAACATTAGTATTTTACCTTGAACAAAGTTATTTAGGCGGTATTGAAGTGTATTAACCCACCCGATGCACAGTAGCAAGCCACGCCCAAACTCCGCCTGTGACAGTGATGTCAGTACACCGCCCACCATTTGATTGAAAGCTAAGGAGCAGTTATGACAGACAGGCTTCATGTGCTAAAGTCCTTGAGGTCTCACTGACTCGTACTTGACTACATAAATGAAAAACAAAAATTAAAAAATGCAAAGGAGGAATTAACGATTAAAGCTCCATCTTATTAGTCTTTTTTACTGGTAAAATGTAAAGTGTAAACAATTTCTTGTACTGCTTAATAAATAACAAAAGCACTAAACTTTCAGCTACACACTTTATTATACTGTTGGCCCTTTTTGGATTTGTACAAAGTTGTTTTGCTTGGTTTTAGTCTTGGTTTGCTCTTACCATCATAGCCACTTTTGGGTACAACTGTCAAAAAAGTAGGAGAGAGCAGCAGTGAATCTGGAAAGGTGGCAACAGTGACTACTACACCCTGGCCCCTTGTACAATGAAAAAAAAGTGGGATGATGATGATGATGATGATGATGATGATGATGACAATAATTATGATGATGATGATGATGCAAAAATAAAAAGGAGAATTTACACTACAATTTACTAAATGCAGAACATTATCTATCTATAACAGTCTCAAAAGACTAAATATGGAATGCACAATCTGGCTCTCATAAAATTGATTTATTATTTATTTATGTATTTATTAGCATTTATTTACCATGACATGTGACTAGAAGTAACCATTTTCAGTAAAGGTCCGGAGAGAAAAGCTCCTTAAGGCAGAAATCAAATTACAAATTTTAACAAAAGGAATATTCAGACTGTCAAATAGTCGAGATGACACAGAATTACAATCAAATTACAAATTTTAACAAAAGGAATATTCAGACTGTACAAATAGTCGAGATGCCAGATTTACCATTTTGCTTAGGCAGTACTGGAATAAATAATGATTGCCCATTTTGGAGATGAAAGTAGAGTATAAGGAGTCTCCAAATGAGGTGTCATTGATAATTGTGCCCAGAGTTGCATCACAATAAAAGTAAACCATGCAAAATCTTCATTATATATCATCATATGTCTGACATAAAAAAAATTATTTGCTTGCCTGTTAAACATTTAATTACATGACATGGAATTACAGTGCACATTCCGTGTCAATCATGGCAAATTACCATTCTTAATCGCCCCCCTCCGGCATGTCAATCAGGGCAGCCACGGCCATTCCTGCGCAAACTAACTGGTGGGTTAATACACTTCAATATCGCCATTATTTAAAATGCTTTTCATGTTTCTCTCATGTTAGTTTTCATTTCATGCAGTACAGTACTGAGTTTCACTCTTGAAATTATTTTGTAATTATGTTCCACTGAACCAATGGTTTTCTGCAGGATTTCTTCAATTTTTGGCTTGAGATGAGTTTACAACAACAATAACATGAATAATTATTTAAAGTTTCAAAGAAACTTCTCAGAAAATTATAATCTGTGCAGTCAACATTTTTAGCTGCATCTTACTATTAATAAACTTACTGATAAACTAGAAACACAGTCTACAATTTTGCAGCTGAGGAGAAGAAATTAAAATACTCAACATTTTCAACCCTACAGAGGAATAGCAGCAGCACCATGTTTTGTTTAGAAAGAATAAATTCAAAGCATAGGCTAGGGTTGCCAGCTTTCTTTGTGGCTAAAACCGGACTAAGGTCACACCCCTTGCATCACCCATAACTCTGCCCATTCACACCCCCTCTCTCATCCATGCTCTGCCCATTTTGTGACATCACCGTGACATCAGCTGATGGGAACGCCCTCTTTCTGTTCCGGATGCCTGCTTTCAACCGATTTACTGTGCTTTTCTATAAAAAAGCATAGTAAATCAGCCAATTTAACAAACACTGATAGTCTGTTTCCTTTTGTGAAACAGAATACTGGAGTCTGTGCAGTGTTTTCCTGACTACCAGAGAATTGATTTGATTTGTGGATAGTCCAGAAAAAAAATGGATAGGTGGCAACAGGGGTGATTTCCAATTTCCCACCTATTGGTCAAAGTTATACTTAAATAGGGCTAGGAATGGACTCTGCTTCACATGGATGGGAAGCTTGTTCAAGTGTATGGTGACCCTCTGAGACACATTTGTGTCTCATCAACATGGCCTATTTATGTCACAAGCAAATTAAATCCTTGGATCTAATGGTTCTGATACTGTTCATTTTGTGGATGTCCACTCCACAGGACTGTTTTTTTTTATGTCTTGGATATAAAAATGTACACAAAAATGTACACAAGCTAAATAATACTGCAGTCTGCACCCTGCTGTATACTAGAAACAAATTGTGGCAGTCACAGTGGCACAAAACCCGGACTTCACACGTGTCCGGTTTTGAATTAAATTTGTAATGAGCTTCCCATAGTTAATACTTAAAAGTGGTTAACAGAGAAAAAAACTAAATTCTGGAATTGTTAAAGAGCAAGAGGCAGCTTTCACAATGCTCAGCCACACTGAATTAAGTACAGACACTGGGCTTTAAGAATAATGGTGCAACTCCGGAATACCATATGCAACAGCATCTATTTAAACTTACAAATACATTGGAAAACATTGTGTTCATTTGTGTGCCTACTTGGTGCTTTATAATGTTCAGACATCACTCAGCAACTCAATACTTGAGTACTGTGCTTAAATGAATGCTAAATCTAAACTGCTGGCCTGTCTCTTACCACTACTGACTACAGTATAAACTTACAAAATGAAACTCTCTCCTATTATTCAAAGGCATTCCAACAGATACAGAAAGATTAGTGGCAAATACATTAAATGCTGGCAGAATGTTTCACCAAACATTAACAAATCCAAATGAGAAACGCTTGTTCTATAATAAGCAGCTTGACCACCTTGGCTACTAGGAAGCATAAGTGACTTGCTCCATCAACCCTCTCCCCAGACCCACCCCTGACACACACACACACACACACACACACACACACACACACACACACACACACACACACACACACACACACACACACACACACACACACAAACTTCCAAGTTTCTTGACTCACCTGTAAAACAAGCAATACGTTCATCAATCACTATATGATAAATAAACAATTTAGATGAGCATTGGGAGCCAAATCATCTTTTACAATGCTCCAAATAAACTTCCCCGTACCTAAACACTTGCATCACAACTCTAAATCAAACTAATCGAGGGCAAATATCAACAAAATCAGGGGCAAGTCCAGAAATAATCAGTGACAATTGGGAATACTTATTTGTACAATTAACTTAAAATGTTGATAAAATAAGAGCATGGGAATTAATCTATATTTACTGAAGAAAAAGGTCTATAACCATTGTCATTATTCATTGCGGAAGATTTACCAGCTTTTCTCCAAAAGTCATCAGTTTAAGTAGGGATTGACAGTGAGATTTTCAGATAAAAATCAGGGACAGTTGAGGGGTATGACTTGTACGATCAAATCCACTTGCATACCACCTTTAAAATAAAATTGTTCTCCACTAAGGAAGTGGCTAAAAATTAGGAGCATCTAATAAAATAAAAAATAAACTTAAATTATAAGTGTCTGGGATGTCAACCATTCTTCCCAGATCCTGTCTCAAACAGCTAATATAAGGGAGTACTTCACATATCAAAAGCAATTCCGTTTTACTTGTACTTCGCATGCCACCAGTTAATGAGCATAAATACATCAAAATGAAGTTTATGGCTCCAAAGTCACAGACACACCCCCTCACCACTGAAAATATCCACTCAGGAAGCTAGCACAACAGTAGGGCTTGCTGTGAATTCAACTTTTAACAGTACACCAGGTCCACAACTGGGGTTCAATCACCATGACTTAGTCACGGAGACAGTCATCAGGGGAGTGACACAAAAAAATCAAACTGAAGTGAGACCTGACAGATAAAGTTGTAAATAATGCAGGTAACAATCCTCTGGACTCAACAAATAGTCTGAAGCAAGCTGCTACCTGCACAAAGATTAAAGTAAAATGGGGCAAGATAATAAAAAGTTAGCAGTTTCTTACCAAGCAGTAGCAGCTTGACCTCCTGGGCCGCTTTTTCTCAGTCCTCTCGAAGGTTTTTATCGATCATCTTGGAGTGCTCAACAGCGGCTTTATCTTTAAAACTTACTGTGCATGGTTCACCTTTGACCTGGCATTATGTTTCAATTTAGGGCTGATCTTTTTTACGTCTCAGATATAAAACAATGTACACAAGTTAAATAATACTGCAGTCTGCACCCTGCTGTATACTAAAATCAAATTGTGGCAGTCACAGTGGCACAAAACCTGGACTTCACAAGTGTCTGGTTTTGAATGAAATTTGTAACTGGACAATTTGTTAGACAACCAGACAGTCCGGTCAAAAAATGGACAGCTGACAACCCTAAGCATACCATGGGCCAGCAAGGATCTGCCTTATAGGTTCATAGATTCATAGGTTCATAGGTGTGTACCAAACTAATGGCCCTGGGGCCTTTACAAGCCTAACCCAAACCCATAGAAGTGCCTTGGCATCGTGCCGCCTGACGTTAGTTCCCAGTGCCTCTATCAAGTAGAGCCACTGGAGTGATCCCTGGGGTGAACTTTCTATTTCCCATCCACTCATCAAGATTTCTCCTGAAGAGGGCCAGTGAGGTGCTCTTCTTATAGGTTCATAGGTTCATAGGTTGGTACTAGGCTATCAGCCCTAGGGCCTATACAAGCCTAGCCATAACAATTCCCTGGCTATTTCTTCCCACACTATTTACTTCCCTGGACCCCTGTCTAGCAGGGCGACTGATGTGATCCCCGCGGTCAGCGTAGGGCATCTGCTTTAGGCCTGTGATTCTTTTAGTGAGGTATTTCTGCAGCCTTTCCAGTTGTTGCAGATGTCTTGAGAGGTACTTACCAAATGGGGCATTGTATTTTATAATGGGTCTAATGAGGGATGAGTATTGACATGTATTGACATGTATGGGAAGTCTATTCCAGAGCATGGGCAGTCTCTGGGTTATGAACCTGTCCCTCCAGCATGTTCTGTTGATTGTGGTAATGAGGTTGAGGTCTCTGGAGCATGTGGTGCAGAGGGATTGGGATTTCTTTAGATGTAGCATTTCTAATAGAGCTGGGTCAGACATGGCTTTGCAAGTCAAGCAGAGATCACATCTTAATAGATGATATGAGACAGAGAACAGCTGGAGTTTTATGAGTCTGTCCATGTACATGTGCTTAAGGCCTAGGATCCTCTTTGTGAGGTACTTTTGTGGCCTTTCCAGCTGTTGCATGTGTCTAGTAAGGTACATGCCAAATGGGGCATTATACTCTATGATGGCCTAATGAGGGAAGAGTAGAGAGAGATGATGACCTCTTTCTTCCAGGATGCAAAACCCTTGGTAATGAGATGTGCCACATAGAAGGACTTTCTGACCCCAGTGGCAATGTGGTGGTCTAAGGAGAGGTTGCTGTCAATCTGTGTCCCCAGATCTCTTATAACGCCTTCAGTGTTCAGTGGGCTCCCATCAATGCGGTAATTAGTGAGAACTGAGTTTTTCCCAAATGGGACGATGACACATTTTTTGACATTAAGCTTAAGGCCATAGTTTTGTCACCAATCATTGGTCTCAGTGAGGCCTTTCTATAGGATATCTATACCACTTGGGGAGTTAATAATGGCTCCCAGCTTGCAGTCGTCTGCGAACTTGGTCAGCCAGAGTCCCTCCATGTTGGCCTGGACTTCTGAGAAGTAGATGCCAAACAGGAGAGGACCCAGGACTGATCCGTGTGGGAGTCCACTCATGACTGGTTGGCAGTCTGACATGAAGTCTGCTACTTTCACACTGTGGGTTCTATCTGTGAGCCGATTTGCAACCCACCTAGTGATATAGGGGTTGATGTCTAGTTTGGTGAGTTTATCAATAATTCCTGAGTGGGGAATGATATCAAAGGCCTTGGCCAGATTGAGGTAGGCTGTATGAACTGCCTTGCCCTCATCCACAGCTCTAGTGACTTGACTCAAAGAAGTCAACCAGGTTGACCAGGCATGATCTACCTTTCACAAAACTAAATTGCATGGGATCTAGAGTTTGGAGATTCCCTATATCCTTGTTAATTAGGTCCATGATGATGCGCTCCATAGCCTTACATATCACACTTGTCAGGCTAATGGGGCAATAATTCCCAGGGTCTGTAATTGCTCCCCCTTTTTGGAGAGGGATGACTGTAGCAGTGCGACATTCGGTAGGGACAGAGCCTGAGGTGAGGCTGTGACTGAATAGGGCACACAGATGTGGTGCCAGTTCATTTTGTAGTTCATGTAAAACACATCCAGGGATATTGTTGAGTCCCATGGAAGCTGTATTTTTGGCCTTGGACAATGCATTTTTAACCTGTGCTGCAGTAATGCTGTGTGCCTGGCATTCCTCCGGTATTGTGATTGGTCCTTTAGGGGAAAGAGAGGAGTAAAGTTGGCACTAAAGTTTTATAGATACTTTTTAACATGGAATTCTGTTGATAGCATTCCATATTTAACATTCCAGAGAGTGAATTCTGCAATTGCAATCCTAGTGTAGAAATATTTCTACAGATAAATTTGTTGACACAATATTCTGCAGACAGAACTCTACAAACTAAATCCAGTGGACAGAATTTAAAACACAAAATTCTGCAGACTGAGGTTTACCCGCACATATATATATATATATATATATATATATATATATATATATATATATATATATATATATTCAAAGCCCTGTCACTATACTTGGCATCCTACAGACTGCTAAGAGGTGACCCATATGCATACAAGGCATCTCTGACCCATTACTGATGGATATACTGCACAAGAGCAAGCCAAACGGCATTAGAAACACTTGATCTAGAGATTTAAACCTCTTTTGCAACATCAACAGAGAGGTTTGGAAGGACAGGTATATTTCAAAAAGCATCCCACTGCTATCTGACAGACTCCCCATCTAAATGAAACAGAGTTCATCCCTATCCATTTTCAAGCAGAATTATGGATGGGAAACCAGAACATTTACCCCATAACTGCCCCCTGTACTACTGTACCATGTATGGATCCCCTCAAAGTATCTATGGTATGATCTTGGTTATTTTCATTGGGAGTAATATATAATTATTAACCATGGAATGGGTAAGGCCAATCTATAACCAAATGAGATAGGTTATTTCAAGCAAAAAAGGGAAATTCACTATGCTTAAAATGGTCCACAAAGGCAGCTGGCCTTGCCCTTATCTTCTTTCAGCTTTTCCTGGTTAGGGGTCGCCACAGCAGAACTCCCGTCCGCTAATGATTGGCAGTGGATTCTTACAGTGCCAATACTTCAGATTAAATTTGTCAAAGGAAAAAACTTCAAAGACCAATACATGTAAGGTTCAGTTAAGGCACTTTAATTACTTGCCGCAAGGAGACAAAAACATGCAAATACAAGGATTTGTCTAACTACTAACAGGAAGTATGCTTATTCTTATACTATTTTACAAGACATGGCCTTCTATGGCTGACGTAATCAAACACAACTTTCAGTATTGTTCTACAGCAGATGTTACTCAGATTTTCTGCTGACATGACTAGATTTGTGAGAAACTTTTGAGAAAAACAACCTGGCCTTGGTGGGCACTAATTCATTTACAGTCCTTCTATTGTACAGTGTTACATTTCAAGGTACTGTTCTAACTCAGTTACAAGCAAATGCTGATTGCAGTTCATATTTTCAAGCAGGCTTTGTCCTAATTATCTCTTGCTTCTACAGCTGTGTATTTTCTCACAGCACAAACGGAACTTCTTGTCTAAGCTTCATACAAGTAGTATTGTTGTATTCATTATTTTCCTAACATAAGCAAGAATCATCTGCTTCTCAGTAAATTTCCAAGGCACAAGCAAGATTTTAGCTAACAATACAAGGTCAGAAAGCATCTGCAGTTTGTACAGATTTATGCAGTACGAAATAGATTAAATGTGTTAACCCTTTTCAAGCTCTAAATGCACTAAGCATATTACAAATACACACATTAATACATATTTTTCTGATATTTCCCCCTTTTAATAATTTTATTCTACTTTCAAAATAAGCATAAACAGTTTGTTTTCATCTCCCAACCTCTTCCACTCAGGATTTGCAGTTAAGAGAGTCATTCAGTTTAAACTTATGAAAGCATTTTCAATCTTTTAACAGTTCTTCAAACTCAGTACTTTGATATAAGGTTTCAGAAACTGACATGCCTATAAAATCTTTTATCAGTCTTTTCATGCAGGGGATGCCACAACAAACACATACTCCCAGTAGGAGCATTCCTACACAAATGGCAATCAGGATGTTCATTAGGATTGTACCCCACCCCCCCAAACCATTTCTGGAAAAAGTCCATCAGTGGGTTTGGGCCTGGTTTGGACATGGCTGACACTTGCTGAATTACCTCAAGATGATTGTCTATCTCATGTTTATGGTCAGGAATATATGAACAGCATTCTTCTTGGATTAAAGCGCAAGTACCACCTCTCGCCACTAGGGTGAAGTCAAGAGCCATGCAGTTTTGAAGCATTACAGTTCTCAGAGCATTCAGTTCATCATTCACCAATTCAAGAGCCGAAAAAGTTGCATTACTCATTACTTCGAGAAGCTTCGACAGTTTTCTTAGCTCCCAGATCAATTTCACTGCTCCATATGCTGGTAATATGCCTGCCCACAATAAAACGCTATCACTCAAGTCCATGTGTGTCAGTCCTTTGCCTATAGAATGATGGTCTTTCCAATGTGCATCGATTTGTCCCACTGGATTTACAGGTTTCTTGACGATCTCTCGGACATTTTGAATTTTTCCTCGAGGCAAAACTGCAGTGTGTCATATGGCCGGAACCAGGTAACCCAAAAAAACAACTGCCGGACCAATTCTCAGGTAACTATTTGTATGCCTTTCTGCCACACACAAAATAACAATCCTCTACTTTAGTAGTAACCTTGCTATGAATATACACTCGCCCTGCATGAAACATTTTTCTATCTATTATAGACAGTTGTTTATAAAGAACAGAATTATGTTTTACTTCATCAAGTGTTTTATGCATCAATCCAAGAAATTAATCATAGTTCATATTACAATAAAAATCTACATGGTTACCTTTAGTGTAACATTTATAAGGAACAGTCACATTGCAATTGTTCCAACCCACCTGAACAGTATCATTTTTATAAAAACACACAGTTCCCTTTTGTGGAACAGACAAGTGCAATGCTATTTTATCTTGTGATGTAATGGTTGAGGTATCATAAATAAAGTTCTCCCAGGTCTCATTGACCCCTAGGGGGACCGTAGTCATTAATAACCCCCCGTATGCTGTCGGCAAAGCTGTGAAAATCCAGCAATTTGAAACATTGAAAGTCTCAGCATACACATATTTAATTGCCTGGTAAGTGTTAAAGTTTGGATGCCAGTCTATGAGTAACACTTCACGTTTATTCAGTTCAGTCTGTGTGGCTGGGAAAAGGAAAGGCCACAACAAAAAGATTATTGTCACTAGTACAGTTAACAGGATGATTATGCAATATTTCTGAGGAAAGGGTTGTTCTGCATTCCGGTTTCTTCTGGACTCTATCATTTTTACTCTTGGCATGTGATAAGATTTTTGTCCAGTTCAAAGTTTTTGACTAATTTACAGTGTGTCAAGTGGATCCAGGAAGCACGCTCCACTATCTTGACTGCAGTGGGTGTCGACAGAAGCACTTGATATGGACCTTCCCACTTTGGTGATGCCCAATTCTTTCTCTTCACTATCTTCACCCAGATCCAAGTTCCAGGGGACGCTGCCACTTCTGACTGTCTGGTTCATTCTTTATCTGAAACAGAATTTGACTGCAACAAATGTTTAGAATTTAACAAGTTTTGCATGTACTCAGCTAGTGTACTGTCAGCTTCCTGGTCTGCGGGCATGAGAGATTTCCACTGAGGTATATAATAAGCCCTTCCAAATAATTTTTCAAAAGGAGTCAATCCTTCTGCATTCGGAACAGTTTTCATGCTCAACAGTGCCAGGGGCAGACAGTACACCCAATTTCTCTGTGTTTCTACTATTAACTTCCTTAGCTTATTCTGTAAAATCCCATTATGCCTCTCTACTAGCCCTGCAGATTGTGGGTGATACGCACAATGATTTTTTAAAGAAATACCAAAATGTCTACTTAACTGTTGTATGGTCTAGTTTACGAAGTGTGTGCCATTGTCACTGTAGATCCTTTCCAGAATGCCAAATCTAGGGATGATTTCTTTAACAAGAACTTTGGCCACAGTTGCAGCATCTGGATTTTTAGTTGGAAAGGCTTCCACCCATCTGGAAAACATATCTACAATGACAAGACAATACTTCTTATTTTCACATTTATCCAATTCTATGAAATCCATACAGATAGTATGAAACGGATACGGTGGTGTAGGGAAACTCCCTTGCTTGGGCTTTAATGCCCCTTGTGCATGATCTTTATTACAAACATGGCACATCGAACAGAATTTTTTAGTGTAATTTAAGAATCCATATGTCGTGAACACTTGATTCACTAGCTGTACCATCCCATCTGCTGTTGAGACATGGCACTGCCCATGGCTCAACAAAGCTGCATATCTAAACAAATTAGACGGCAATATAGGTTTCCCTTCTTTAGAGATGTACAGCCCCTTTTCGAGAATTGCTCCTCATTTTACCCATCTTTGTTTTTCAACTTGCATAGTAAGTGTCTGCATTGTCTTTAACATTTCTAAATCTAAAATCTCAGAGGGTTGTAATTCCTCATTCAAAAGAAATACTTCTGAAGCTGCCTGCTTTGCAGCTATATCAGCTTTCGCATTACCTTTTGAAATCCTGTCCTGTTACTTGGTATGAGCTGTGCATTTACAAATAGCTACTTTCTGAGGTAACTGAATAGATTCTAAAAGATCTAAAATAAACTGTGCATGATTGATCGGTTTGCCAGTAGATGTTATTATTCCTTGATTTTTCCACTGTTGCGCAAAAACATGTACAGTAGAAAAAGCATACTGACTGTCAGTAAAAATGTTCACACATTTACCCTTCACTAAGGTACATGCCCATGTCAAGGCAATCAATTCTGCTGCCTGTGCAGATAAATTGTGTGGTAAGGGTTTCACTTCTATAATCTCAGTATCAGAAACTACTGCATATCCTACTAGGTTCTGTCCTGCAGGACCCCTTTCGCACGAGCCATCCACATAGTATGTCACCTCGGCATCATCCAAGGGAACATCCGTAAGATCTTTTCTAGGCAGTGTCTTTTGCTCAATCACCTGCAGGCAGCTGTGTGGTGTGCCATCTGCAGGGGTTGGGAGCAAGGTAGAAGGGTTCAAAGTCGTACATCGTTCAATTGTCATATGAGGTTGGCTCAACAATATAGTCATACAGGAAAGATGCCTAGCAGGGGAAAGATACGCTACCTTCTCTTGCAGTAAAATAATCGCGACTGCATGAGGCACTCTCAATGTGAGAGGGTGGAACAAAACTACTGAGGCCGTAGCCTGTACTGCCATTGCAGCTGCAACTACTGCTTGTACACAGTGAGGTAAAGACCGTGCCACTGGGTCCAGTTGTGATGAATAATAAGCAATAGGGCATTGCTTGTCCCCATGCTGCTGTGTTAACACTGATGTCATATAACCTTGCTTACAATCTACAGTCTGGAAAAAACGTTTATGATAGTTTGGTAATCCCAAAACTAATGAGGACGCTATTAACTGTTTCAGTTTGCAGAAAGCAGATTCTGCTTCTGGTATCCATTGTAACAAATCCTGCGCTGCCATAGTCTTTTTATAAATCAGGTTAGTCAATTGTGCAGATTCCAAGGCATAGTTTGGAATCCAACTCTAACAAAAATGAGTCGTACCCAGGAAGGACATCATTTCCTTCTTGGTAGTGGGTTTTGGTGCTTTCAAAATCGCTACTTTTCTGTCCTCATCTAATGTCCTACCCTCCTTGGATATTACATATCCTAGGTATTTAACTTGTTTTTTCCAAAGCTGCAGTTTATTTTTGTTTACTTTATGTCCTTCAGTGGCTAAAAATTGTAATAGTGCTATGGTATCTTCTTTACAATCTTGCTGGGTGGGGGCCGCCAGCAGGATATCATAAACATAAAGTAAAATCTGACTACCTCTTGGTGGGATAAATCCCGCCAAGTTGCTTGCCATTTCTTGTGAGAATATTGTCAGACTTTCACAATTCCCCTGTGGTAGTCGCGTATATGTATACCTTTTCCCCTGAAATGTGAATGCAAACCAATACTGGCTGTCAGGGTGTATCAGTATTGAGAAGAATGCATTGCTGATATCTACCACAGAAAAATATTTCTGTTGAGGTTTTAAATCATTCAACAGGGTGTGTGGGTCTGGCACCGTAGGTGCCCTTGGTATTACTGCATCATTTACAGCTTGTAAATCTTGGACCATACGCCACTCTCCATTCGCTTTCTTAACAGGAAATAAGGGTGTGTTACATGGTGAATCAGGAGATTCCACCAGTACTCCTTCCTTAAGTAAAGCGGGTCTATATTATATCCTCGAATGCTTAAAAAAGCGAACACTGATTGATCAAACATATTTTCCCGAAACTGCAAAATATCGAAGCAGCAGAAACTCAAATTTTTTCCTAGGGAAAGAATTTGGTTGTACGTTTCTGTTGCTTCGGTATTTTCAGTGTTATGGTGGAAAGTTACCGGTCCGATTCAGGTAAGTGTGTGATTGTGTGGATGTGAGTGTTAGGGTGATTTAGGTGAGTTAGGGTTAGGGCTCGGGTTAGGTGTGTGTGCAATTGAGTGGACATGAGGGTTAGGGCAGATTTAAGTGAGTTAGGGTTAGGGAGCGGGTGAGTGTGCGATAGTGACGGACCTTAAGGTTAGGGCTTGGGTTAAGGTAAGTGGGTAGTTAGTGGTGTGTGCATAGTTTAGTGTAGGGTTAGGTATCAGATTTTAGGTGTATGTGTGTGGATTTCTGTTTGTTTGGTGTGCTTGTGTTGTGTGTATGTGTTTTGGATCAGCGATTTTTTTCCCTGGGAAAAAAATTGCTGATCTGACAGTTCGAGATTGTAAGCTTTCACTTAAATTAGGTCGATCAATCAGCGTTTGCTTTTTTAAGCATTCGATGATATAATATAGACCCAAGTAAAGCTGCTATAATAGGTTTGATTCCTATCTCTGCATCTTTTCTTAAGGGATGTCTTTTCTTTGGTCTTAATGCTGACTTTGGCATAATAGTAACTGGTCCCGCTGTACGAATAAGTCCTACATCTGATTTTCCTGTTGACCAGAGAGTTTCTGGTATATTCTGTAAGGCATTCTCTTCCTCCTTCAATAGGAGTGCTAATCAGCTGTCCTTGCTAGACTGCAAGTGTACAGCTGGGTGGGTCTGAGTTATCCAATTCAACTTCTGCATTTGTATTCCCTGTTCTGACAGTTCTAACTCTGTTTGTTTTTCCCATCTCATGACTTTTTCTCCTGTCTACCCATTTTACATTCTTGTCCTTAGTTAAGCTAACGTGTGGTAATCGATTAGATTTAAAGAGTGTAAAGAACTTCTGGGGCAATGAACAGCTGGCTACACTGTTCCCTTCTGTGTCCCAGTACAGATTATGTAATATCAATCTGTTTGCACGATTTCTAAACAATTCTTGCTCATATTCCTTATCAGGTCCTGGTGTGTTACAATAATACAGAGTACAGTGCAACAAATGCTGTTTATCAATGTCAAGGGAGGGGAATTTGCTGATGGCTATATTCATCAACTCTTCGGTTACTGCCCCTGGACCAGTCATAACCAAGTCATGGCTGTACCAATAAAACATTTCACCCTCCTATTGCACTGCAAAGGTATCAATTTGTCGCTGTGCTTCCATACCCTGCATAGTCGGAACTACTGCTATACCAAATAGCTGCATAAAGTCTCTGCCCAAAAGGTTTACTGGGCATTTTGCAGAAACAACAATTTTGCTTTTCTGGGTCAATCCTGAAACAGGATCAGTTATTGCAATATTATGGGAGAGGGGCTCCCGATACAGCTGTCCATTAGCTGCTTTCACTAATATGTAATCAGGTGACTCTGAGTTCTCTGGCAGTTTGGAGGGATGTATCAGGGTCTGTGATGCCCCTGAGTCACACAAGAATCTGACTTCCCTCCCTTCTACCAGGAGTGTAACTTCTGGTTTCGTATCTGCTAAATAGAGCTCTAAGCTCAATAAAGCCAAATCTAATATTTCATTTTCTTCACTATCCGTGACTTCCTGCACTTCCTCTATTTCTTCTGTCACATTCTCTACTCCCTCTATCACATTCTCATTTGTCCCTCCTCTGCTATTACCTTCTAGTGATTCCTGACTATCATATAGTCAGTCCTCACCCTCCTTATCTTCCGTGGTTGCTTTCTTGTTTTTCTTGCAATCCCTTGCCAATTGTCCCTTTTTACCGCATTTAAAACATTCACCCCTTTTCTTTCGCCCTTCAAAGTCCTCTGATCGCTGATCAGATTGTTTGTTTCCCTGGGCATTTCTCTTGCCCTTTTTCCCAGACTGTACTACATAAACTTCTGCTCCATCTTCTACAGAAAATACTTGGGCTTTCTTTTTCTGTTTGCTATTAAAATGCCTTTCGGCATGCCTAGCATATTCAAGTAATGACTGTAATCTGCTTGTACGATGATCTACCATGTGCTTTGTAATAAAACTGCTTATGGGTGCAATACTGCCTTTCAAAAATGCATTCTTTAACTGCTGCTCATATGGGGAATCGTGTGTCTGATCTTCAGGAACCTGCATTCCACAATGGTTATTAAAACATTCTAATAGTCTGGCATAATATCTGTCAATAGTTTCACCTTCCTGTTGGATGCATTGATTAATGCAAGTCCAGTCTGCCCTAGGCTTCCATTTCTCAGAGATTCAATCTGTAAGACCTTTCACTCTGTTGTCTAATTCTGAGCTGCTATGTGGGAGGGGCCTGAAAGCAGCGTCATGGGGATTCCAGTCACCACTAATCATGTGCCAATCTGGTCCCATAATTTGTCTGACTATTTTTCTACCTCTTCTCCGTTTAAATTATAACTTAGCCTCATTCCTTGCAACTCTTCTAAGAACTTTCTAAAATTAACTTTTGGATGGGGAATTCCCTCAGTGGCTTTCCGGATGTCTTCCAGAGTCCAGGGTCTATACATTAGAATAGTTGGGTCCTGACCTTCTTGCCCTGCCTGAGGATTAGGCACTTCTCTAAGTGGGCATATTTCTTCTTCACTTATAAATCGTGAATTTCTACCCATTTCATATAACTCAATGTCCCTTTTTGAGTTTCCTGCCCGTGTTCGAGACCTGGTCTCGACGGGATCTCTAATAAACGGTTTTGCTTTTGTAGTGTCTCTACTTACAGTGACAGCAGGATATCACAGGGGTGGACTAACTTGTTCACTTGCCTCATATTCTGGTAATGGAGGTGGAGGGGCTGACACTATTACTAAGTTATTGTCCTCCCTATCTAAAAACATTGCTTTTGAATTATTACTCCTTTGCTCCCTTCGGTTTACTTCCTCAATCCACCTGTGTGCCTGAGGAATTCCTAATTGACATTGCTTTTTTACCTGACCTTTAGAATCGGTTTTAAGCTGTTTGACAAGTTTGACAAGCGAGGATTTTTCTAGTTCACCATCAAATCCATACTTATTAACCCATTTTGAGTAGTATTTAATATTATCAGCACGCTGTGACTGCATGTATTTCGCGTCTTCGGTTAACGGCGGACTTTGGGATCTTTTTGTACAATTATTACCCATTTTGTTCTACCCTTTTAATTGTTACATAACTCCTTATTTTTAACGTGGTACCACGGATTTTGTTATAGTCTCTTCAGAATGACTGCCTACCTGCTCTGTTTCCCTGATCTATGACAAGACAGTAATCTTTTTGTCCCTGACTTGTATAAACAAAGTCTTAACAAAATAAATACAAATCTAGTCCCTGATCTAAAACAGAAAAAAAGGTAGATTTACCTTACCTGAGCCTTCATGATTGATCACCTCGTTCGAGTAAACCCGTTCTTCAGTCGCAGATCAGAAAGTGGCTGGCCTCTTTTGTACGACAATTCAGTTGGAGGGCTTTTCAAATAAGAAGAACTGATGTGGTCTCTTCCCCGTACAGTTTCAAGCCACCTGGCCTGTCTGATCTGAGGCAAAGTGAGGGTTTCCGGTCCGAAGGACCAATCTGTCAAAGGAAAAAACTTCAAAGACCAATACACGTAAGGTTCAGTTAAGGCACTTTAATTACTTGCTGCAAGGAGACAAAAACATGCAAATACAAGGATTTGTCTAACTACTAACAGGAAGTATGCTTATTCTTATACTATTTTACAAAACATGGCCTTCTATGGCTGATGTAATCAAACACAACTTTCAGTATTGTTCTACAGCAGATGTTACTCAGATTTTCTGCTGACATGACTAGATTTGTGAGAAACTTTTGAGAAAAACAACCTGGCCTTGGTGGGCACTAATTCGTTTACAGTCCTTCTATTGTTCAGTGTTACATTTCAAGGTACTGTTCTAACTCAGTTACAAGCAAATGCTGATTGCAGTTCATATTTTCAAGCAGGCTTTGTCCTAATTATCTCTTGCTTCTACAGCTGTGTATTTTCTCACAGCACAAACGGAACTTCTTGTCTAAGCTTCATACAAGTAGTATTGTTCTATTCATTATTTCCCTAACATAAGCAAGAATCATCTGCTTCTCAGTAAATTTCCAAGGCACAAGCAAGATTTTAGCTAACAATACAAGGTCAGAAAGCATCTGCAGTTTGTACAGATTTATGCAGTATAAAATAGAATAAATGTGTTAACCCTTTTCAAGCTCTAAATGCACTAAGCATATTACAAATACACACATTTATACATATTTTTCTGACAAAATTTTTAACACAGATCTCTGTAGAGAAAAATTTTTAGACTGAACTGTTACTTTTGAAGAAAGAATGACGAGTATAAAAACAGAAATTCTACCAATACAAATTCTACAAATACAATTTTACACCTATAATTCTAGGCACATAGTTTTGTAAATAGAATTTTAAATCTCAAAAGTCTAATGTATTATTCTAAACAAATAATGAGACAGACAAAATTCTAGGCATTAAATCCTACATATAAAATTTTAGAGGTAGACATATAAGCAATGACATCTACAGATAATGACTTATCTAGATGAGATGATAATCACTGAATTCAATAGCTAGAACTTTGCATATAAATTTCTGTAGCTAGAATTTCAATGCCATAATATTCTAGGTAGAATTCTAAGCAAACAAATCTACATATAACATTCTACAAAAATTCTAATCACAAAAGTTGACAGAACCCATTCTAATTACAGAATATTGTGGACATAACAAAACAGACACCATCTGGTGGGATAGAATTTTAAGCAAAAAATATTAGAGATAAAAATTCTAAAAACAAATTTCAGCAATGAAAGACGGACAGATATATATTTACAGATAGAATTCTACAGGTTGATTTCTATACACAGAACTTTACAGGTAGAATCATAAACACAGAGTATAAAACTGCTTTCTAAAAATGGAATTCCAGAGATAGAATTCACATTGTAAATGCAGCTTTCTAAACACAGAATTATATAGGCATACTGCTACCTGTGGAATTTTAATTATAGATGTTTATGGTTTTACTATGAAATGCTGACTTCCTGAAAGTGGTATTCCAAAAGAAAAAAAATGGTCAAAAAGCAAAAGGGCAAGGAAAATCCCCTTTTTCTTGTTTTTTTTTCCAGGAGGCAAACCACCGGCATACCTCCAAACTTGTTTATATATGTATATATATATATATGTGTGTGTGTGTGTGTGTGTGTGTGTGTGTGTGTGTGTGTGTGTGTGTGTGTGTGTGTGTGAGTGTATTTATATTTATCTATTTATCTATATCTATATATCGATATCTATCTATATATCTATATCTCTATCTATCTATATATATATATATATATATATATGGGTCTACTGCTGTACATCAAAAGAACACTTCTTTGAAATAGAGCAGGAGACTCACACCAGCAAAACTTCACTTCAATGAAAGTGCACTTTAGCTGAAGTCTAGTTCCCCGGGTGACCCAAACAAACCCCACTAAAACATGTTTTTTGCAGGGGGGCAATCCCCCCCTGCACCCCCTACAACCCCCTACTTAAATATACCAACTCCAAGATCGCACTACAGTGGGGAAAAGGGAATATTCCCATTCCGCACTGTAGTGTGACTGCTGAAGTCAATGTTCGAAGATTCACTACTTCGAACAAGTGGACTCGGTGAAGTGGGTTCGAAGAAGTGAAACTTCAAACATCTGCACAGATCCCATATACATACATACACACACACACACACAGACACACACACACACACACACACACACACACACACACACACACATATATATATATATATATATATATATATATATATATATATATATATATATATATATATATACCAACTCAATGGTCATATTAACTCAAAGAAGGGAGAAATCTCTCTAAAGAAGTGAATCACTGCCCTCACACAATTTTTTGAAATTGTACTGGCAATAATTTGTAATGGGAAAAAGCATTCAGCATTATGTTGTTCATCTTTTTTTCTGTGGGCTGCTGAAGTTTGAGCAGTATCACCTTGAGCTTGTGTAAGGAAGCTAACATTTACAGGTGGAAATCAAAACTTAGAATTCTACAGCTGAAATTCTGCAAATGGAACTATAAGCATATAGTTATATATATATGGAATTCAAAAAGAGTAATTTGAAGTACAGTGTTCCAAACATAAAATTGTACAAGAGACACTTCTACAGATAGGCTTCTAAACACAGAATTATATACAAATAATTCAGAATAATCAGTTATAACACAAAATATAAAAATGCAAGCCGAAACATAAAATTGAATAGAATTGTAAGCACCAAATTCTTCACAGAGCATATCAACAGACGATTCTGCACATGGAATTTGACAGAGCCTAACAGTGTATAACAGATCTTTACTTTCTAGATGTGTGTTTAAACAATTCTAAACACAACAATCTACAGATAACATTATACAGACAGAATTTGGCACAAAAGAATGTTGCACAAGGAATTCTACAAACAGATTTTACTGAAAGAATCCTAGTCACAAAGTTTTAAAGAAAACATTTTTTTCAGAAATAAGTTTAGAGAGACTGTTCTAAATGCAAACATCCACACAGAGTTCCAAACCTAGAATTTTGCAGAAAAATTTCTAAGCACAGAATACTGCAAACAGAATTTACCGATACTATTTTTCAGATGGAATTCTAAGAAAAGAATAACACAGAATTATAGAATAACAAGTGCAGAATTCCAAATACATAATTCAATAGGTACAATTATAATCCCAAAAGGTGAAATTTTATAGATAGTATCTCAGTAAAGCATTGTATAGCCAGTATAATTTGGAGCCAATTCAAAACTCAAAATTCTGCATACAGAATTCTGCAAATATAATTCTACTGTTAGAATTCTAATTACTAATTCTAAAAACATGTTTCTGCAGATAGAATTCTTCAAATAGATTTCTAAATGTGGTCCCACTGTATTTCAAGGACCTGAATTGTGATCAGAATTCTAGGAGGAATATGCAATCACAAAAAAATATATATTGAGTCGGAAATTGTTGTTTTTCAGAGAATTTCAGGGTACATCAATCTCAGAACCAGTATATAGTAGGGGTAATGGCACGTACTCCTCAGCATCAAGGGTACAGATACATTGCCCCAGTAAAAGCTTTGAGGGTGTAAGTGTAAGTTCCACACTCATATAATATTGAAAGGATCGCGTTTACATGTTCACAGTTTTATAAGTGGCAGTACGGAGCCTTCAACTCTTAGTGTGTTGTCATTCTAAACATTAGGGGTCATTCAGAGAAATTATCATAATAATATTCTTTATGTTTCACCAGTGAGATTAGTATCTGTACAGTATTAATAAGCAATTAAAAAATATGAAAAAGTCACATTGAATAAAAGTTAATTAGCAGCTCATTTGTATGTTCTCAATTAAACGATTAATTTGGAAGAAATGCAATATGTGTTTCTCCTACCAACTCACTCAGTGCTGTTATATTGGCACCTACAGACACACACAGACACTTACTGTGACACATATACACAGCAACACAGACACCCAGTCTCTCTCTTTCTCTCTTACTCACACATGCACACACATTCCCTGATACTATTATACTCCTGGCCCTTCATACACAGGCATGCAAACACACACATACACATGAGTGAGTGCACATGCTCACACATGCTACTTAGTTGCTGAAGCAATAACAGACCTGCTGCTGCTTTAGGTAGCAACGAGTGTTCCCCATTAAACTCCTGCATTCACACCCTACTGTCCTGCTTTGAAAAAGTGCAGTAGTGTTGTCTTTAAATGTCTTTACGATGACATTTTGATCCCAGTGTATAGCTCTGGGACAAAGAACATGACAATTTTATATTATCTGTAGTGCAAGAGTGTTAAAATTGCATGCAACATTATCTTGTAAGATTACTATAGAAGCACTTGCTAGAACCTCCATACCAGTGTAGTTCTGTGGCATTTTTAAATTGCTCCCTCATAAATCAATGTTCTGCCAGAAACAGGATTTAGTGTGTGCAAACTAATTCTAAATAGACTTCAAAGTTCCATAGATGTAATCCTAAACTCAGAATTTTGCATAAATAGCTTTAAAAACAGAATTCTTCTCACGGTATTCAAAACACATAATTCAATAGGCAAACTTCTATAGATAGGAAATCAGTCTAAAGACAGAATAACTCATATAGTATTCCAAACACAGAGCTCCAGGTAAAGAATTTTTCATCTGACATTATAAACAAAAACTTTGATCTATAGAATTTTACAGATACAGTTCTAAATATGGGACTCTGCAAATAACATTTTAAGCACAGAGTTCTGGGTAGATTGTAGCTTGTGTATTCAGATGAATGCAATTATATAGAAATTAACAAATGGAATTCTTCAGATATAAGTCTGATACAGAAAACTACAGATAATATTCTAAATATACAGCTGTACTGATAATTTTATATCTCCTGGTTTTGATATTTATTGTTCTAAATACAAAATGCTGAGCTAGAATTCTAAACGCAGAATGTTACAGCAAGAATTGCACAGTAAGAATTCTAAATGCAGTATTCTGCTGGTAGAAGTATGAACATAATTCTGCAGATAGAATCTTCTTCTTCTTTTGGCTTTTCCCGCTTATGGGTCACCACAGTGGATCATCTGCCCGATCATGATTGGCAGTGGAGTTTTTACTGTGTCAAGTTGCCAGCCTGGTGCCCAACCTTCGACAGAAGGTACACACATGCATGCACTCACATCTAGGGCCAATTTAGAGTGTCCAATCCACCTAGAGCATGTCTTTGGGATGTGGGAGGAAACTGGAGCACCCGAAGGAAACCCACGCGACCACAGGGAGGACATGCAGACTCCACACAGAAGGCACTCCAGTAATTCTGCAGATAGAATGATAAGCAAATAATTTTTACTTCAGGAGTAGAATTCTAAACACAGAATTATGTGAGTAGATTTTGAAATAAAAAATTTGGAATTGTTAAGGTAGATTTCTGAGGACAAATTTCAGCAGATAGAATTGTAAACAGAATTTTCCAGATCAAGTATTAAGGAGAAAAAAATAGGGATATAATTCTAAGAATAGGATTCTAGATATAATTGTACAAGCATAATTCTAAACACAAAACCTTACAGACATAATTTTAAACATCAGTTTCTAAATATAGAATCGAGTAGATAGAATTCTAGACAGAGAAATCAACCCCCAGAATCCTAAGCACTACAGTCTGAATTCTAAGCACAGAATTCTACATATATAGTTCTAAGTACAGTTATATGGATATTATTCTACTAATAGAAATCTAAAGATAAAACATTTTTGAACACTGAATTTTTCTCACAGAATTGTAAGCACAAATTTCTGCAGATGGAATCTATGAAAGCGTTCTACACAATGTCTTCCAAAAAATTGAATTATACAGAATAAATTAAACAAATAGAGTTCTACATATCAAAGAATAGGTAACATTCTATAGGTAGAATTTAATATAATTTGAAACACAAGTTTTTGCATATTGAAATGTTTTGGTTCTTTGGTTCTTGTTCTTTGCAAATCACACCCACCCACTCTCTTATCAAACCATTCATTCCTCTTCCTCCTCCCTAAGGGAGAGAACAACATTGTAGTTTCCTAGCTCTAAGACTTCCATTTCCCATTTAATAAAAATTAGAATTCTAGGCAACCATCATATATTTGGGTAGAAGTAAGGATTTCAGATTATGAACTGAAGGCAAAGCCCTAACTCAGCAAATGGTTGGAATATCAGAGGCATTACCACCTGTGATGCTGGCCCACATATGACACCCATCTTTGATATGAATAGAATCCTGCCTACAGGCAAACATACATGATTAGTCCTTTATTAGTTAATGGCCAAACTGAAAGCACAGCCCCAGTCTCAGGATGGGTGAGATAACAATGATTGGTCAAATAAGAAATGATCAAAGTGGAACTATAGCTTTTCTTGGCAAGATACCTGAAAAATAGTTTGTACTAAGTAAAATACTTTTTAACCACAACTGAAAATGGAGGTCAAATGGAAAATCATTATTAAAATTAATTCTCAGATCTCTAATAACACTGTCCAATCTGATAGGGTGTGATAAATATGACATAAACAGGGAGTGCCGAATTTCCTGCTTTTATTATTAAGAGTGAGCCAATGGTTAACATTGTGAACCCATAAATCCACAGGTAGATCTCCACAGCTAGAACCCTATCAGTTGAATTGTAAATACAGAATTATTCAGATAGAACTCCAAAAAGAAAAATAAATGTACAGCTATAATTTGAAACACTCAACTTTAAAGATAGAATGCAAAATATAGACATGCACAGATATAACTCTAAATGCAATACAAATCCTGTAACCCTGCAAGTAGAATTCTAAACTAAGAGCTCCGCATGCAAAATTCTACAGGTAATATTCTGAACACAAAACTCTAGATATCAAATTCTACGGAGGGAATTCTAAACACAGATTCAACATATATCACTCAAAAGAGACTTTTAAACACAGAATTCTAAATATAGGATTCTAAACACTGCATCATACTGATAGAATTCTATAGCTATAGTATCATAGATAGAATCCTAACGATGGGATTCTTTGGATAGAATTTTAAACACATACTTCAATACATACGTATCTAATAATAAAATAATATAGGGGGAATTCAGTAAAGCCTGCATTTTTTTTCATGTACGCATTGAGCCGTGATGTGTACATGGGTGCGAACATTTTTAGATTCAGAAAATGTTGCTTAGTGGCGTGCAAGCACGTACAAACAGGGAAACTTTCATGCAATGCAAATTTCTGCTTAAGCAGGTGAATTATATGCAAATGAGGCAGGTGGAGTGAGCCAACAAGGCAAAAGGCAGCCATGTAAACTCCGTGTCTGTGTTCATATTGTACATGGAAAATTTTCATGTACAAGATTCTACACAGACAGAAGGGGATGTAAATGTACACAAATATGAACATAACTCCCATGAGAATAATAGATCACATACATATATATATATATATGTGCAAAACATACATTGTGGATGTTTGTAAAAGGAAGGGGATATGTAAAATGAATAATAATTTTTTTAATAATTTTTGAATGTTTGCACTATGTGCCACATTGCTCAAACATGCTTAATAGAAAAAAATAAAATAAAATGACATCTTTAATGTAGTTTACACAAGACATCTGGACAGAGAAAGGAGGACAAGGAGACATGGTGGTGGAATGAGGAAATACAGGAGAGTATACAGAGGAAGAGGCTGGTGAAGAAGAAGTGGGATTGTCAAAGAGATGAAGAAAGTAGACATGAGTATAAGGAGATGAGGCGCATGGCAAAGAGAGAGGTGGCGAAGGCTAAGAATAAGGCATATGGAGTGTTGTATGAGAGATTGGACACTAAAGAGGGAGAAAAGGAACTGTATCAATTGGCTAGACAGAGAGACAGAGCTGGGAAAGATGTGCAGCAGGTAAGGGTGATAAAGGACAGTGAGGGAAACGTACTCACAAGTGAAGAGAGTGTGTTGAGTAGATGGAAAGAGTACTTTGAAGGGCTGATGAATGAAGAGAATGAGAGAGAGAGTAGGTTGGATGATGAGGGGATAGTGAATCAGGAAGTGAAGCAGATTAGCAAGGAGGAAGTAAGGACAGCTATGAAGAGGATGAAGACTGGAAAGGCTGTTGGCCCAGATGACATACCAGTGGAAGCATGGAGGTGCTTAGGAGAAATGGCAGTGAAATTTTTAACCAGATTGTTTAATGAAATTTTGGAAAGTCAGAGGATGCCTGAGGAGTGGAGAAAAAGTGTTTTGGTACCTATCTTTAAGAATAAGGGTGATGTGCAGAGCTGCAGTAACTACAGAGGGATAAAATTGATCAGTCACAGCTTGAAGTTATGTGAAAGAGTAGTGGAAGCTAGGTTAAGAAGGGAGGTGATGATTAGTGATCAGCAGTATGGTTTCATGCCAGGAAAGAGCACTACAGATGCAATATTTGCTCTGAGAGTATTGTTGGAGAAATACAGAGAAGGTCAGAAAGAGTTGCATTGTGTCTTTGTGGAGTTAGAGAAAGCATATGACAGGGTGCCTAGAGAGGAGTTGTGGTATTGTATGAGGAAGTCGGGAGTGGCAGAGAAGTATGTAAGAGTTGTGCAGGATATGTACAAGGGTAGTGTGACATTGGTGAGGACTGCGGTGGGAGTGACAGATACGTTTAAGGTGGAGTTGGGATTACATCAAGGATCAGCTCTGAGCCCTTTCTTATTTGCAGTGGTGATGGACAGGTTGACAGATGAAATTAGACAGGAGGCCCCATGGACTATGATGTTTGCAGATGACATTGTGATATGTAGTGAGAGTAGGGACCAGGTTGAGGAGACCCTGGAGAGGTGGAGATATGCTTTAGAGAGGAGAGGAATGAAGGTCAGCAGGGCTAAAACAGAATATATGTGTGTAAATGAGAGGGAGGGTAGAGGAATGGTGAGGATGCAGGGAGTAGAGCTGGTAAAGGTGAATGAGTTTAAGTACTTGGGATCAACAGTTCAGAGTAATGGTGAGTGTGGAAGAGAGGTGAAGAAAAGAGTACAGGCAGGGTGGAATGGGTGGAGAAGAGTGCCAGGAGTGATTTGTGACAGACGGGTACTAGTAAGAGTGAAAGGGAAGGTCTACAAGAGGGTAGTGAGACCAGCTATGTTATATGGGTTGGAGACGGTAGCATTGACGAAAAGGCAGGAGTCAGAGCTGGATGTGGCAGAGTTAAAGATGTTAAGATTTGCACTGGGTGTGACTAGGATGAACAGGATTAGGAATCAGTATATTAGAGGGTCAGCTCAGGTTGGACAGTTTGGAGACAAAGCAAGAGAGGCGAGATTACGTTGGCTTGGACATGTGCTGAGGGGGGATGCTGGGTATATTGGGAAAACGATGCTAGGGATGGAGCTGCCAGGTAAGAGGAAAAGAGGAAGGCCTAAGATAAGGTTTATGGATGTGGTGAGAGAGGACATGAAGGCAGTTGGTGTGAAAGAGCATGATGCAGAGGACAGGAAGAAATGGAAACAGATGATCCGCTGTGACGACCCCTAACTGGAACAGCTGAAAGAAGATGATGATGACACAAATGTACTGTAGAACCTTGCATCAAGTCTGTACAATGGTGCATTTGGGCTGTTACCCAGATTATAAGGCTAAGAACCATGTAGTTTCCAGCATGTCAGCATGAATATGTATGCAAATGAGGTTCCTTTGTTGAACTGCTGAAAGGGGCAACCATGTCCACATATTCCATTTGTGTAGGCTCCTACACAGTTTTGATATTCCCACTGTGTTACTTTTAGGATTGTTTAGTGCTCAACATGCATGTTTGTGCAGCATGATGCATAGCTTAACATGTTCACATGGACAGACCACCCATGTGACAGTGATAATGTAGGCATCTGTCAAGAAAAAAATGGATATATTCAATTAGAAATATATACTTTTGTAAAAGCTGTGCTGGGAGATGAGGCGTATAACCCCACATCATGCACTAAAGTAGGGCCTTTAAATCATGTCAGTTACATCCTAGCCAGGTGAACTGCATCATAATTAGCCAATCCCACATGGTGGACCTATAGCAGAACTGTATAAAGTATGCATATACTCATAAATTCTGATTTTCTCTCAATACTCTGAACTATTGGAGTAGAAACTTGGAAATTTTAACTGATACTGCTAGGGGCATCTGCAGCTTTTCTACATTTGTATGTTCCAGATGCTGAAGTCAATGGTGCTGGTGCTGCTGACAATAGGCCTAGGCCAAGAAGGAGAAGAGTATTCAGGCCCATGGTAGCCTTCCAGGAGCTACATGAGCTGGAGATTGTAGAGTACTACAGGGTGGACAGGGACATATTACAAGAGCTCAGTGAGCACTGCCGCCCTCAACTCAGAGCCAGAGTTAACAGAGGGGAACCCATTGCAGTGGAAATTAAGGTATGTGTAGCCCTTAGGATGATAGCTACAGGTACCCTTCAAAGACCAACTGGGGACATGATGGGGGTGTCACAAGCATCTGCATCCAGGATACTCCACCAATTTTGTGGATGCTATGCTCCCACATGCCAGTGAGCACATATCTTTTCCCCTTGACCCTGAGGTGAAGGCCAGTAGCATGCAACACTTCAACCATGTAGCACACTACCCTGAAGTACTGGGTGCCATAGATTGCATTCATGTACACAACAAGGCACCACATGGTGAGCAGGGTAGAATCTGCATTAACTGCAATGGGTACTACTCCAACAACAGTCAAGATGTGTGAAATGCCCAGGGGATTATCTTGAATGTGTGCACTGGCAACCCTGACAGTTATCACGATTCCCGTATCTGGTACACATCACAGCTGTACCAGATGATTGCTAGGGGGGACATCCCACAAAGCCATTTACTGGCAGATTCTGGCTATGCACTGGAACCGTGGATGATGACACCCATCAGAAATGCATACATACTCATGGAAGAACACTATAATGAGGCACACACACAAACTAGAAACATCATAGAGAATGTGTTTGGGCTTCTGAAGTCACGGTTTTGGTGCCTCAATATATCTGATGGAGCCCTGCAGTATACTCCAGCCACATTTGCACAGCTATTCACATTATGTGCTATGCTACACAGTCTGATCCTGCAGAAACAGCTAAAGCAGGATCAGTAAAGGAAAGGGATACACAGCACCCCATCAGTGCCTAGGTCACCACAGCCACAGTCACAGGAAGACTCAAAGGAGCAAACCCCTGCTGATGTCCCTGTAAGCAGACATAGACATGCTCAGTATGGTCTAACTTTGGCTAAGAGACAATGCATAGCACATTCACTGACAACCTAGGGACCTAGGGACTAACACCTTACTCCTATTCACATACAGATATGAAAACTGATGCCAGCCAGATCACATATCCTCTACCTATCCATGTATTGGCTGTGTACTGCTTGCATCAGACAGAATTAGCCCTGAAATACAGTTGTGTCAACTGCTGCACTTGCAAGGTAAGTCCATAACCTACATAGTAGTATAGTGGATTGTTGTTTTATGTCATTGTAGCTATGGACCAGATATATTATGCAGGCAACTATACTGGGCTATTTGGACAGTAGTTACATCCACATGGAACTACAGACATCCATTCCACTGACATTTCACCATTTGTAGTCTATAGGCCTCATGAATAGAATATTCATGCAGTCCTACTGCAACAGATTACAGGTACTTCTTTCAAGGAACATGTTAGAAAGTGAGGTTAAATGATAGTCAGACTAGTGTGTGTCCTAGCAGAACATGGGCTTTTGTTCCCGCACCCCTCAAAACAGCAATGTACTCTTGTAACTGCCATAACAATAAATCATCTATGCTATATGAGCATTTCACATGGCTAGTATTCCACACAGCATCAGAACAGTAATGTACAATTTGAACTTACATATTAAGTGTTAGTTAACTGAGAATAGCAAAGTACACATTCATGCAAGTGATGGTGGGATGAATGATCTCCTGTCTATGAAGCAGCCTCTGTGCCTCAAAGGTCTAAGGCAGGTAGCTTGTGTGATTGTGTTCAGGGCTCTGATTCTGAGATATCCAGATATTTGGCATGTTAAGGAGTAATATGTATTGTTTTACAGACTGTGACTGTGTGTGTGTTATACTAATATTAACCTGTTTCACATATCAGTTACACATTTGCGTCTGTGCTGCTTATCCAAGACCTATTTAAAAAGTGGTAGGCAATATTGGATTTGTCAGTATCAGAATTGTAAAGGTTGAGACTTGAAACCATATATCAGCATGCATGAAATAGTTCCACCTGCAACATGATGTACTATGACAATATAATAACAGCTATGAACGACAAATTGTGCTGTGATGTAATTTATAGATATTTGACAGGGCCATGCACAAAACACTGATCAATAAACTATAACAACTAAGTACTTATGCGCTCTTGATAAGATGGATAACTGCATGGCTTATATTTAGGATATTGCAAGTATCATACAGCAACTGGACAAGTGGAATAATTGGTTACAGTCAGGCTATCCCACAGAGCTCTGAGCTAGGCCCAACCATGTTCAGTTTTCTCTTTAGAGCTCTCCATTTCATTTGAGTTGTTCTACAGTTTGTATGCAGATGACTTGAAATTCAGTATACTGATTATGTGTGTTACAGATGGAGCATGTCTGCTAAATAATTTGACTAAATTCACTATTTGGTCACAGGAGTATAATATGCTGATAAATATATCACACTAAGCATATGAAATTCGGAAGACATAAATAGAAAGGTGAATATTAAATACAACACACAGTGATTGAAAGTGTGGATTCATTTATAGACCTGAGTATATAGGTAGATCCGGCTTCGAATCATATCATGATACTGACCTGGAGTGCAGCTAGCTGTGGAATAGAGTCAGTTCATGGAACAGTAAGTCTCTGGTGTAAGCAATGCGCCACCTATTTGCACACTGCTTACCAATGCTCAAACAAGCTGAAAATGCTACTGCACATGCCCATGCACATAGTTAAGCAGAGTGCAAATCCAATGCTCCTCATTCAATTTTGTTTAAAATTGCATATCTATCTATATATATATATATATATATATATATATATATATATATATATATATATATATATATCTATATACACACACATGTATATATGTGTGTGCATATCTGTTTTGCCCTACATACCCAGATCATGGAGAGTAAAGCTGCATTACGACACTTATAATGCTGGATGAAGGACCAAAAGAAAGGGCTCAACATTAAATAATGCACTTAAAAATATGTGGAAGTGCATAGAATAACATGTGTTGCACTTGGAGGACAACTGGGCTATCTGAAGTTCAGAGTTCCAGAGTCTTCTCTCACGTCATGTGTAACTGATACCACATTTGACAGCAAACCACAATTTCATGTGAAACACACATAAGTATGAGTAAAACCTGTGTACTTGCTGCAAACATCTGGACAGTGGTGAGTCATACCTTGTCTCCCTATTACACTACATGGAAACCTTGAACATGTATGGCATCTTATATAAATACGTAAATATATTGTCGAGCCATATGTTTTTATCTATGGCAGCAGGAATACCCACATTCACTACAGGCCTCTGTGTCTGCTGGATTTTACCACACATGCATCAGAAACTGAACAAGGTGTGTACTGTATTATGTTGTGTGCATACTCATTGACAGGGCAAATTTAGCTTTGCCACAGCCTTGCCCATAAAAATGTGAACAGACACATATGCCAAAAATGGGTGCTGTTGTCACATAGCCAGGCTACAAAACAGATTTCTATTAGACTACCAGATGCAGATGACAGTAGGAAGCAATGTGACTCTGCAGGCCTCCCAAGCTGTTCAACACAGGGCTTGCTTATTTTGTCTAGGATTACTTTGCCTGCAGTCATTCACACAGCAGACTTAAGCTGTGGTGCATGCATTAAGTACTGTGATCTATAGTGTGTAAGACTAGATAGGTAAGGGATCTAATCTTACTCCAGTCCACTTGCTGTGTTTGGGTGTGTATGTGCAACTTCATCAAAACAAATATGAATCCCACATTGACTTACAAACAAACTGGGTTTTGCACTGTTTTGGGCCTAGCTGATGATGCAGGCCTTCAAACTCTTACCCTCCATCAGGCCTGCTGATATCATCTACCACAAAAGTACCGAAAGCCATGCTAATGTCAGACTTAAGCCATGGTGTGTGTGTTAAGTGCTGTGATCTGTAGTGTGTAAGACTAGATAGGTAGTGGTACCAATCTCACTCTGCCCGACTTGATGTGTTTGTGTGTGTGTGTGTGTGTGTGTGTGTGTGTGTGTGTGTGTGTGTGTGTATATATATATATATATATATATATATATATATATATATATATATATATATATATTTATATATATATATATATATATATATATATATATATATATATATCTCCCCAAAGAGGAAGTGTGCATACCACACTGACTTCAAATCTGTCATTGCTTTGCACTTTTTGGCACATGCAGTTGATGCAGCCTCCAAACTATCATCCTCCACAAGGCCTGCTGATGTAATGTACCATAAGATTACCTAAAGCCATGCTAATGTCAGACTTAAACCGTGGTGCATGTGTTAACTACTGTTATCTGTATTCTACAGTTTGTATGCAGATGACTTGAAATTGGGTATACTGATTATATGTGTTATAGATGGAGCATGTCTGCTAAATAATTTGACTAAATTGACTATTTGGTCACAGGAGTATAATATGATGATACATATATCACACTAAGCATATGAGATTTGGAAGACATAAATAGAAAGGGGAATATTACATATAACACACAGTGATTGAAACTGCAGATTAATTTATAGACCTGAGTATACAGGTAGCTCCGGCTTTGAGTGCTTCTAATCATATCATGATCTTGGCCTGGAGTACAGCTAACTGTGGAATGGAGTCAGTTCATGGAACAGTAAGTCTCTGGTGTAAGGAATGTGCCACCTTTTTGCATGCTGTATAGCAATGCTTAAAAAAGCCAAAAATGCCACTACACATGCCCATACACTTAATTAAGCAGAGCACAAATCCGTTGCTCCTCATGCAATTTTGTTTAAAATTTTATATATATATATATATATATATATATATATATATATATATATATATATATACATGTATAGATGTGTGCGCATGTCTGTGTTGCCCTACGTACCCAGATCATGGAGAGTAAAGCTGCATTATGACACTTATAATGTTGGATGAAAGACCGAAAGAAAGGGCTCAACATTAGATAATGCACTTAAAAATATGTGGAAGTGCATAGAATAACATGTGTTGCACTTGGAGGACAATTGGGCTATCTGAAGTTCAGAGTTCTAGCAGTCTTCTCTCAATTCATGTGTAAATGATACCACATTTGACAGCAAACCACAATTTATTGTGAAACACACATAAGTATAAGTAAAACCTGTGTACTTGCTGCAAACATCTGGACAGTGGTGAGTCATACCATGTCTCCCTATTACAGCACATGGAAACCTTGAACATGTATGGAATCATATATGAATATGTAAATATATTGTCAAGCCATATGTTTTTATATATGGCAGCAAGAACACGCACATTCACTACAGGCCCCTGTGTCTGCTGGATTTTACCACACATACATCAGCAACTGAACAAGGTGTGTATTGTATTATGTTGTGTGCACACTCATTGACAGGGCTAATTTAGCTTTGCCACAGCCTTGCCCATAAAAATGCAAACAGACACATATGCCCAAAATGGGTGCTCTTGTCACATAGCAAGGGTACAAAACATTTTTCTGACTATTAGACTACTAGATGCAGATGACAGTAGGAAGCAATGTGACTCTGTAGGCCTCCTAAGATGTTCAACACAGAGCTTGTTTATGTTCTCTAGGATTACTTCACCTGCAGTCATTCACACAGCAGACTTAGGCTGTGGTGCATGCATTAAGTACTGTGATCTATAGTGTGTAAGACTAAATAGGTAAGGGTTCTAATCTTACTCCAGTCCACTTGCTGTGTTTGGGTATGTATGTGCAACTTCATCAAAACAAATATGAATCCCACACTGACTTACAAACAAACAGGGTTTTGCATTGTTTTGGGCCTAGCGGGTGATGCAGGCCTTCAAACTCTTGCCCTCCATCAGGCCTGCTGATGTAATCTACCATAAGATTACCAAAAGCCATGGTCCACCTTCACAAAGGCTCTCAATAAAAATCTAACCAAACAGCAGAGACCTCCAAGGCAGAAATGCAATCGACGACCACAACACAACACTAATCCCGAGACACATAACTCTCATAAACAGTGTGCCACTCAACCAAAGCCCCTGAGGCAAAACAACATGCCCAAAAAACTAGTTATAGGTGACTCGATAGTGAGGCACACTGATGACCCACTCACTAAGTTGAATAAGGAGAAAGTAACAGTCAGCTGCCTGTCAGGTGCCAGGATCCACTACATAATGCACGCACTCTGGTCCCTCAACAACAGGTACAAATATGACTCTGTCATTCTACATGTGGGTGTGAATGACCTGAGACATACCTCCTGCACTACATGAAAAGAGACATGGAGGAGCTCTCGGATTATGTAGTCCAGGCAGGTATGACCCTAGCCCTGAACAACATCCTACCATCACCCAAAATGATACCACAGTACAAGCAGGAAATGATTGATTTCAACAATTGGCTAAGTTTCTGGTGTCATTCTAAGGGGATCCAGTATCTGTCTGCCTGGGATGACATGATTGACAGACCTCGATGCTTTGCCAGAGATGGCCTTCATCTGTCACCCCTGGGGATCTGGATACTGGCCAAGGCTCTTGCCACTCCTATAATGCCTTTTTTAGGCGGTGTTTCAAAGACCAAATTACCACTGTAACAGCTACAAACAAATGCAATTTGGGGGTCATGCTGCTCAATGCTAGAAGTCTAAATCTCAAAATGCATTCGCTCAAAGTACTCCTTAAAATGGATAATATCGACATTTGTGCTGTAACAGAGAACTGGTTCAAGGCAGCAGAAAGCACCCCTGCACTACCAGACTACAACTTATTCCACACCTTTCAGCCCAAGAACTTGGACTGAAGCTCCAAAGGCAGTGGTGTTTCTATATTCATAAAGGATGCGCACACCACCAGACTGGTAGCCCAACATAACACATCTCAGATACTTCAGGTGCAGCTAATATTGGGTAAGACAGCAATTTAGGTCATAGCCTGCTATAGGTCCCCAACCATGTCTCAAGATTCACAGTCCATATTCTTAAGCACTCTGGAGAATATTAGGGTCCAACCAAACACTCTCATACTGGGTGACTTCAACTACCCCTCCATTAACTGGGAAAACTACTCATGTACCAATACACCTGCTCAATGCTTTCTGGAATTCATTAATTCCAATGCCCTGGACCAGCTCATTCTTACCCCCACTAGAGGTACAACATCCTTGACCTGATCATTACTAACATGGGCAACCATTGCTTTACACCAATATTCAACTCCTCCCTGGTTAGATCCAATCACAAGCTAATCACCTTGGAAATCCACATCCCTCCCACCCCGCAACAAAGTTAACCACCATGAAAAACATCTCCAAAGCTATCTTTGGGCTCCTAAAAACAGAGGTGGCTAACTTCACAGCACCCATGCAAATGGAGAATAGCTGCATGACCACCAAATCATACACCAATGCAAAGTACGAACACGTACACAAATGCATGGATCTCCCCATACCCAATAGAGCTAAGATTCTCTCATCAAAAAAAAGGAAGCCAATCTGGTGGTCCTCTGCCATAAACAAACTCTACAACAGAAAGAGGAAACTTATGCGGAATAAGGTGAAGTCCCAAGATTGGAAAAACTCCCTTATCAGCCTCAACAAAAAGTTGATGTCCCTCATCAAATCCTCTAAAGCTAGCTATGAAATCAGAATTGCAGCAGATAGTAAAGACAACCACAAAGCCTTCTATAGTTATGTAAAGAATATCCATGGCAATACCCAGATTTGCGCTGAGCTACTGCACAATGGTACCTCCTATACCGAGCCAACAGATATTGCAAATATACTGGCGGACAGATTCAGTGCTAACTTTACCTCTATCCCCCCAAAGGACCAAATACAATACCAGTAGATTGCCAGGCACCCAGTATTACTGCTGCACAGGTTAAAACAGCACTGTCCAAGGCCAAGAATACAGCTTCTATGGGACCTGACAGTATCCCTGGATGTGTTCTACATGAACTACAGAATGAACTGGCACCTCACCTGTGTGCCCTGTTTAATCACAGCCTCACCTCAGGCTTTGTCCTTACTGAATGGTTCAATACTACAGTCGTCCTTCTCCACAAAGGATGAGAGACTACAGACCCCGGGAGCTATTATCCCATTAGCCTGAGGAGTCTAATATGCAAAACTATGGAACACATCATCATGGACCTAATAAACAAGGATATAGGGAATCTCCAAACTCTGGATCCTACACAGTTTGGTTTTGTGAAGGGTAGATCATGCCTGCTCAACTTGGTTGATTTCTTTGAATCAGTCACCAGAGCTGTGGATGAATGTAAGGTGGTTCATACAGCCTACCTTGATCTGACAAAGGCCTTTGATACCATGCCCCACCCAGGAATCACAGAAAAACTTACTAAGCTAGGCATCAACCCTATATCACTAGGTGGGTTGCAAACTGTCTCACAGATAGAACCCACATTGTAAAAGTAACTGACTCCAAGTCAGACTGCTGACCAGTCATGAATGGAGTTCCAGAGGGTTTAGTCCTGGGTCTTCACCTGTTTGGTATGTACTTCTCCGAAGTCCAGGCCAACATGAAGAGACTCTGGCTGACAAAGTTTGCAGACGATTGCAAGTTGGGAGCTATTATTAACTCCCCACGTGATGTTGACATCCTACAGAAAGGCCTCAATGAGACCAATGACTGGTGTCAGAACCATGGCCTTAAGCTCCATGCCAATAAATGTGTCTTCATCCCCTTTGGGAAAAACCCAGTTTCCTTAAATTACCACATTAATGGTTGTCCACTGAACACAGAAGGTGTTATAAGAGATCTGGGAACACAGGTTGACAGCAACCTCTCTTATGACCACCACATTGCCACTGTGGTCAGAAAGTTCTTCTATGTGGTACATCTCATTACTAAGGGTGTTGCATTCAGGAAGAAAGAGGTCATTGTCTCTCTCTACTCTTTCCTCATTAGACCAATCATCGAGTACAATGCCCCATTTGGCATGTACCTCACTAGACACCTGCAACAACTGGAGAGAACGCAAAAGTACCCCACAAAGAGGATGCTAGGCCTTAAATACTTGTCTTATATGGACAGACTCAAAAAACTCCAACTATTCTCTGTCTCATATTGCCTACTTAGAGACAGTCTCTGCTTGACTTACAAAGCCATGTCTGACCCAGCTCTGTTAGAAATGCTACATCTAAAGAAATCCCAATCCCTCCACATCACACATGCCAGAGACCTCAACCTCATTACCACAATCAACAGAACATGCTGGAGGGACAGGTTCATAACCCAGAGACTGGCCATGCTATGGAATAGACTTTCCATACATGTCAAGCAGTGCACCACACTGGCCCTTTTCAAGAGAAATCTTGATGAATGGATGGGAAATAGAAAATTCACCCCAGGGATCACTCCAGTGGCTCTACTTGACAGAGGCACTAGGAACTAAGGTTGGGTGGCACAATGCCAGGGTAATCCTATGGGCTAGGCTTGTAAAGGCTCTAGGGCCATTAGCCTAGTACACACCTATGAAACTATAATGTCAGACCAAAGCCGTGGTGTGTGCGTGCTAAGTACTGTGATCTGTAGTGTGTAAGACTAGATAGGTAGGGGTACCAATCTCACTCTGGCCCATTTGCTGTGTTTTTGTGTGTGTATATACATATCCCCCTAAACAACAAGTGTGCATACCACACTGACTTCAAAGCTGGCATTTCTTTGCACTTTTTGGCATATTCAGTTGAAGCAGACCTCCAAACTGTCATCCTCCACAAGGCCTGCTAATGTCGTCTACCATAAGACTACCTAAAGCCATGCTAATGTCAGATGCAAGCTGTAGTGCATGTGTTAACCACTATGATCTGTATTCTGTAAGACTAGATAGGTAGGGGGTTCTAATCTCATGGCAATTAACGTGTGTTTGTGTGTGTGTGTGTGTGTGTGTGTGTGTGTGTGTGTGTGTGTGTGTGCGTGTGTGTGTGTGTGTGTGTGTGTGTGTGTGTGTGTGTTCTGCAGAAATAAATAGGTAGTGGTACTATTCTCACTGCAGCCAAGTTTGTGGATGTTAGAGCATTTTACATCTGCCTATGGGATCATAGGCTCATTGGAATTTACTTGGATAATGGCCCTAGTGCCCTTATAATCCTAGCCAAGTTGTTACCCTTATGTACACATTCAGCACCTATTGCCCCTGTCTAAGAGGGACGCAGGTGGAACCGCTATGGTAAAATTATGGTCACCTATACAATCATGCTGATTGCATCTTAAGAGGGCCAATGAGGTGCTCTGTTTGACATGATGTGGAAATCTGTTCCATAGGTTTGTTAATCTGTGGTAGACAGTTCTCTCCCTCCAGCAAGTTGTATTAATGTCAGATGCCAAGTTAAGGTATATACGGTGAGTAACCCATGTACCATTTGATATTTGGATATGCAGCATTTCCTGTACAGCAGGGTCAGAGATTGCCTTTTATGCAAGCTAGAGATCACTTCTGAGTAGTCTGTCTGACACACACTAAAGTGGCAGTGATGTCAGATGATCACAATGGACAGATGCTGAAGACCTGAATTCCCCTTGTGAGAAAACTGTGGTCTCTCCAGTTGCCACAGGTGCTTGGAAATGTACATACCAAAAGGGACATTGCACTCAACTACTGGTTTGCAGAGGGAAGAGGACATGGAGGTTATGATGTCTATTTTCTCTGGAGATAATGCCCTCACTTATTACATGAGCATGATAGAATGCCCTTCTTACCACTGCAGAGACATGGTGATCTAAGGTAAGTTAACTTTCAACCTGTGTGCCCAGGTCTCCCACCCCTGAATATGTATGTCAGGTGTTGCTATTGATGTGGTACTCAAGAGGAACATCACTGTTACCAAAAGCAACAATAATACATATATTTGCATTGCTTTTAAGGCCATGACTTTGGCAACAAACATTTGTTCAAGTAAGACCCTTGTGTAGGATGTTGACATATTTTGGAGATTCTATGACTGCTCCCAGTTTGCAGGCATCAGCAAACCTTGTCAGCCACAGACACATACGTTGTGCTTGTACTTTGGAGAAATGGATTCCAAACAGTACAGGACCCATGACTCAACCCTGTGGAACACCACTGGTTAGATCTCAACTATTGGAGGTGGATCCCCCTATTTTGACTATATGACCTCTATCACTGAGGCAGTGAATGATCCCTCTAATGTTATAAGGGTTGATGCCTAGTTGGGTGCATGTGTCAATGATGGCTAAGTGGGGAATAGTGTCAAATGCTTTGCCTAGGTCCAGGTAGGCTGTATGCACAGATGTCCTCTCATTCAGGTCCTAAGAGACTGTCTCAAAGACATCCACCAGGTTTAACAGGCATGCTCTCCCTTTGACAAATCCAGATTGTGTAGGGCCAACTGTGAGGATATTACCTATATCTTTGTTGATAAGGTCCGTGATGATTTGCCCCATGACCTTGCAGATATGGCTAGTTAGGATAATAGGTATATAGTTTCTGGAGTCAGTGGATGCACCACCTCTATACAAGTGGATAACAGTGGCTGTTTCCATTCAGCTGGGACAAAGCCGGTGGTTATACTATGATAGAGTTCCCACTAGTGTTAGTACATCATGTTGGAGCCCATGCAGACTCAGCCTGTGATTTTATCATGGCCCATAGATGCTGTATTTTTCTCCATAGAGAGGCCATTTTCAACCTGCTCTTTACAGATAAGGGTAGGGGACAGGTGGTAGGGATGTCATGGGGTACGTGTGGTGGGGACAGGGGGAGTGATGATTTCACAGAACCTGTCAGCCAGCAAGTTAGCTATGTTGACAGGCTCTGTATATAAGGTATTATTAACTTTGAGTTCAGCACGCATGTGGGCCTTTCGTTTTGGGTTACAGATGTAACTATAGAATGCCTTGTGGTCATCCTTTGTGGAGGAGGTTAATGTGGAGCCATACTTTGTTTTGGCGGACTTCACAACAACACTTATTTGCTAATTTAAACTGAGGAAGGACTGTTTCCAGTTTAGGAGATCTCCCTCCCTCCTACCCTTAGACAGCAATGTCTTCCTATTATTGTAAAGCCTGTTACTGGCAGTTGTCCACCAGGCAGGTTTAATTCACCATGAGGAGCTTATTGTGCTCATGTCAGGTACAGCTGAGTCAATGCAGTCATACAAGTGTTTGTATAAAGCACTGGTGTATAGTTCTGCATTATTGCCTGTTACATCTGAGAGAGGAGGTACAGTGAAGCTATTTATACCAACCAATAGAGGGTTATACTCTGGATTGGTGAATGTCTTTAGTGCATTTGTTGCAAGGAGGGTGTCAGGTGTGATACGTACTTTGAATAAGACCAATTTGAGGTCAGATATCACTAAGGAGAACGTCACAGTGGAGTGCTACAGTAGTCACCCATATTGGTAAGCACCCAATCAAGTATGTTAGTTTTCCTTGTGGGGGTGTCAACCAGCTGGTCCAGGCCATTGGAGATAATGAAGTCAAGTAACCTTCGGGCAAGTGAGTTTGAGCATGACTAATCTACCAAGTCAATGCATAGTAAAAGTCACCCCAATCCATGGTGTCTAGATGTATCTAGATAGACTCATGTAGATCCAAATAAGCAGAGTGGGTGTCCTGAGTCATGGAAGGGCTCCTGTAGCTGGCAATGAGTTGAATTGGTGACCCACAAACAGTCAATAGCACCTGAAGTGTATCCATGGAATCATACTGTGTAACCAATGTGGGAGTGTATGCATCCTTAAAGAATATTTATACACATCCAACATTATTTTGCATGCCTTCAGTTTGAGGTCTGCACATGTGGAAGGAGGTGTGCCTGATATCGCTGTGGTGCCCTCTACAGCCTTGAACCAGGTGTCTGTGACTGCACAAAGGTCTGTGTGTTCCAAAATGAGGACAGCTTCTAGTGAGTGCAGTTTCCTGTTGACATGTCTAGTATTTAGCAGCATAACCATTGAGTTTGTTTGTACATGGGGTGTTTACATTGGAAAATTTGTCCTTGAGACACCACCTAAAAAGGGTACTATGGGATGGCAGTAGACTTGGCCAGTATCTGAAATACCAAGGGTGACAGATGGAGACCATCTGTGGCAAAGCACTTGAGGTCTGTTGAGCACGTCACCCAAGGCTGACAGATAGTGGACCCCCTTAGATTGAGACCAGATGCTAAGCCTATTATTGAAGTCAGTCATGTTTTGCATTAAGGCATCATCCTAGATGAAGGCAAAATGCAGCTGATGGCTAAGGCCATACCTGCCTGAGACACATAGTGTGAGAGCTTAGTCCTGTCTGTCATCACACAGTCCAGCGAGATATGTCACAAGTCATACACAGCAACAGGAACTATGATAGAGTCATAACAGTACCTGTTGTTGACAGATTTGACTGTATGTGTGATATGTTGTATACTGGCACCTCACGGACAGCTGACCTTGACCTTTACCTTATCTAGCTTGGTGAGGGGACATCAATGTGACTCACAATGTAATCACCTATGACTAATATGTCTGACTTTTTGTTTTGTGGTAAGAGTTTGACCAGTGAGAGAGTGGTGTATTAGCTATTATGTGTAATGTCTTCTGCAGAGGTAGTATTGTGTGCAGCATGCTTGCATTTCTGTTTGTGAGGTTTTTGGTGATTAGGTATGTTTCTGGTATGGACCTCCACATATGTAGGTATGTCTGATGTGGGTTTGGGTGGAACAGGAGGTAAGGAGGGCATGTTAGCACCCCACTAGTTGTCATATGTACTGTCAGTTGTGTGGGAGAGCATGGATTCAAGGTTTGTAATGTAGATGCATCTCATACATGTTGTGTTTGTTTTGAGTAGGAGTAGAGGTTTGGGGATGCTGTTCACATCTCTGCAACAGTTAGGGATAATGCCATTAGCAATAGCTTATTGCTTGTGTATATGTCACAAAAGGCCATGGTTAGACAGTGGCCTCACAGATGCTTACATGTAACATGTTATTACATTTATGGTGTCATATTAAGGTAAATCAGTACCTGACAGTGTGGGATGGCATTGTAGATTCAGTATACTGCTTTGCCAGGCTTGTGGCACTTTCATGAACCATAATCCTGTTATTAGGCATGGTCACAAAAGCATACTTACAAATATGACAATGTACAACTCCAGTAAAGTAAGGGTCATGCTGGTACACCCTTGTGGTTCACAGCCTCAAACACACACTCTGTAGGCACTCTTTGCAGTGAAGATGTGTATGTCCATGCATGCACAGAAAACCTGGCCAACTTTGCTGTCATTACTTAGCCTTGCAAGTCTACAATGTCTGTCAAACAACCAGACAGCAAATGTATGTTGTGTGAAATGATGTGGGAACACAGTTTAGTGTTCCAGGAACATAAATGTACAGTATGACATATGTAGGACATGTGGGAGGGACAGAGACTTTGCCCATAGATGGCCACCTGTCAGCAGTAGGCCTCACATCCACATCACACAGATCACCACCATTATGCTGTTGAAGGCCAGGATGCATGAATTGTTGTGAAACTGTCACCTAACATGGATCCCTGCCCTGTGGAGCTTGATGGAGCAACATTGGATATCTATGTCACCTAAGACTAAACTTTATATTGTGATGCAGCAACTGTGCTCCTAATCACCATCAGATCAATACCCTAGTCAAATGCTATGAGCCTCAGAACCCAAGACATAATACATGCAAATGTCATATGATTGGTCTGGTTTATAATTAAGACATTTACCTGGAAAAGGCTACAACAAGCCTAGAGAGCCTTCCATCATGTGTGACAAGTATATCGATCAACAAACAGGCTGTATCTTGAGCTTGGTGCTAACATTCTGCTTCTGGTGACAGACAAAGAATAGGAGATTTTTATCCCACCACAGTGAGGGCATGTTGAGACAAGCAGTAGTAGTAGCCAGGCAGAAACAATTCATGTGACTCCCCTCTTTTCATCATCCTTCATAAGATAAATGTTCTTTCCCAGTATGTACTGCTTGATTAGTGTATAACTTCAGATTAACTGTCTAAATGCGCCAGCCTTAACTTTACAGGGTGTACATATTACTTTCCCTCCAGTGTTTGGCAGTGTTCTGTGCAGGACCAGGCACCTTGGGTGAAAATTTTCTCAGAAACCATGATGACATTAACTCAAATACTGAGTTGCACACAGGACAACCAGCATACATTGTCAAGCATTGTCCCCATAGTTGCAGAACATGTACTTGTGACATTGAGTGATATACTCAGTACAGCTGTGTAATCAATAATAAAGGATCAGTTAGCATGGATATGAGGATTCCCACTGTGACCTTTACCACCCTGTTGGATATGGGCATCCTGAGGCAATGTAGAAATCACAACATGTTTGCTGATAACCACTTCATTAGCAAACAAACTGATATGGTATGTGAGAAATGTATATACACAATGCCACTGGAGGCAAATCTCTCACATAAAAGTACTCCTAATGTCAATAAGATAGTCAGTGGTACACCCGCCGCAGCCATCACACAAAATCCAAAGCAGACATGAGCTAAGGCACTGATATGTAACCTACATAAATCACAAAAAACTCATAGAAAAAGTCCAGATAGCAAATATCCTCAGCAGCCCCATATGCACTCTGTGAAAACAACACACATATTAACACATAGAGCAACATGTCATGGAGGAACAATCTGTAAGGTCGTACATCAAACTGACACACAAGCCAACATTCTAGTCATTGCAGATGTCATGCAAATGAAGAGCTGTCATTGAATCCCACAGTGACACAAATGTTCTCCAAGAGGGGCAGTTGATGTCAGAGCCATGGGCTAACAGTAAATACCAAGAAATGCACAATACTATCCTTTGGGAAGTCATTGTATTTCCAGCACACCTCGAACAGTTGACCGAGTAGTCAGTGAGTTATGGATAGAGATAGTGATGTACCCCTTGCCTGCCACATGTCTGTAATATTGTGGACATCATTCTGTGTTGCAAAACCTATAAACAAAGGTATGGCATGTAAATCCAATGAAGCCATTATTCCACTGTAATCAGTATTCAACAGACTGATCATTGGTGCAATGCCACCTTTGGTATGTAACTAACCAGGCGTAACCAACTACTGTAACATCCACAGAGGTTCCTCAGCAAAGTACTATGTTGTGGTGTATGTAACTTGTCCTATACAGACCACATAAAGGCCCTATCCATGTGGTCTGTCTCCTATATGCTTTGGAGGGGTGGTGTATGCCTGCTGTACAGGACAGTGTCAGACCCCACTGTGGACCTCTTGCATATCCATGAAACAAGTAGCACCAGAATTACCTGCTTTACAGACCTACACCTTGACAGTGGTATATATAGGAGATGCTGGAGATACAGGTATGTAATCCAGAGACTAAACCCTATATGGAACAGGCGCCACATCCATGTGAAGCACATTTCCTCCCTAATACAAATCAAGTGCAAGTTACACAATTGGATGGGGGACAGGACAATCATACATGCTTGTGGATCAATGTCTACAATGGATACAGGGAAACTGTGGATGGTTCGCCCTACACCCTGGCCTGTAGATGTTTCAGCTCCCAAAATCCTGCTTACTCTTATCAATGGTATCATATCTTGGCAGTGTTTAGGAATGCATGGCTAGGCTTAAAGGAGCCCTTGTGATTATTAGCATATTAAACACATATGAACCTATGATCCTCGGAACATACATTGTGTCACCTTTCTGATGACATTTGTCTTGTGTGCTGACATTCAGTTCTCTGTTCTGATGTTGATGGGCTGATTGTATATGTGTACCCATAGGTGTGTCCTACATATCCTGAAAATGAGACAAACACATTTCCATGTGACACCTGTCATTGTGTGACTACACAGCCATTACAACAGCATCCATCATAATGTACACACACTATTATGGTATAGTCATTATAAATGGCAACATACAAATTCTGAAAATGAACAGTACAGGTAGCATGTCAAAAGCAACATTGGATGAAACAAATTCATATTAATGTAGATAGTCATCCTGTGCATCAGACAGATACATTTATTTCCCTGCATCCATGAGAGAGTTGAGAGGAATGTAGTACAGCTATCATCACTTGCACAAGGTGTTGTGTAGGGGTTCAGGAGGCCTAGGATGACCCAATAGGTTGGCAAGCTTGTGTGTGAGTCAGGAAGGGAAGCAGGCAGAATGGAAAATGGAAATGAGGTGTGTGTGTCTGTAGGTTACCTTAATGTGACAGTGGTGTGTGAGTGCTTGAGTGCACATAGCCAAGCTCAGTGTTAGCCTGACATATCTGCATGTTGGACAGCTGTGAGCCATGCATGGCAGAACTGACAGTTCATTGCTTCGACCCACAAACATGTGAACTGGCTTTTCCAGGAGTTGTACTGGCACTACATGCCCGAGGTCAGATGCTGTGCTACTACCTGATGGTGCCTTCTGCCTGCTGGGAATGTGTCCTCCACGGGACCACCCAGGACCATGAGCTCATGGCCTGCCACATCTTGGTGTGGAGAGTACCCTCCCTTCTGAAGCACTGGATGTACTGCTACTATGGGATAATGACTGTGCACAACCACGTTGCCTCTCAGTGGATGTAGTTGTTGACCTACATCCACAAGGTTAGTTGTTGACCTACATCCATGAGGCCCATGCTCATCTCTAACAAAACATCCCATCACAGACAATGTGCATTCCAAGACAGATAGTGTGAGATCTGTCTCAGACCAACATATTTCCTCTGCATCAGTGAACCGATCCAAGGTATCAGCACTCATTATCAGGCCCGGGGGGGGGGGGTGGCCCCGCCTGTTGTAGAAGGAAGTAGCAGTTGACAAAAATCACAAAAACTGATAGGCCAAAGAAGAGCCATAAAGACGATAAAGTGGACCATTGAGGATAAGAAAGAAATTATGTATTGTTACTATCATGCAAAAAGCCCAGAATTTCCAGACACAAGATATACAACATGATTAAGAGAAAAATTAGAAGAAAGAAAATACTTCTGCAAGAAAAACTGTCAGAAGCTTCAAATGAAAAGTTGTGTTCATTGATACAACAGATTTGTGAAAAATAATATATAGATCAAGAAATCATGACCTGTTTGAAAAAAGAAGCATCTGAGGAAGTGCGACAATATTAACAAGAAAACCAAGAGATATTTGAAAAGTATAAAAAAGCAAATATGGACATGGGAAAAAAAGAGAGATTTGATATTTTGCAATATTTATGCAAAGGAGAAAGCCAAATTAATCAATGTAAAGAAGCAGCCCCAAAGATATTCGAAGAGAAATACAGGCAAAGGCATCCGGATATGGAATATTTCACAATAAAAAAATAACATCACAAAGATGGAAAATAGAAAAGAAGATCAGTAAAGCAGAAGTTAAAAAATAGAAGTTGAAGTATTGGAGTACCTGCAAAGTGAACGATTTGGTGTAGAAGGTCTAATACAGGTTACATGAAAAGAAAACCTCCTGCACGGCAGCAACTGCAAGGCTCAAGGAACATCAGCAAACAGGAACAAAAAAAATCAGAGCCAGCAAACGGTGACTATGTAAAATTGTATTAGACAAAAATCACAGCATGTTACAAAAACAAACCGGTTTCGGCTGGCAAAGCACAGCCTTCTTCAGTGTACAAAAAAGTTAATGTGAAAAACAATGGCTGCATATATACAGATAGCAAAAAATCCTATTGGCTGAGAATTATAGATGTTCATTAAGTCCAGGTGGGAACAAGCCACCCAGTCTAATTATCCATTTCTTTTCTTTTGCATTTAATTGCAAATATATTCAAAAGTCTAAACAATTCTCTACTCGCAATTGTTCACAAGTTTTTGATTTGCGATTTTTTTCTAACTGTTCCAGTGACTGGATCATTTATTTAGCTTCTTGCAGCTGTGGTGCTTTCTATGTTGGACAAACGTCCAGACCTCTCAGAATTCGTATTTCTGAGCACCAAAGTAATATTAAACAAAAAAAGATACACAATGCTCTGTACAAACACACTTTAGCACATTCCACCAGCAAATTTAACTTTATCATCATTGATATGATTTCTGGTAATAGGGCTAATAAATCTCAATGGCACTCCATATTAAATGCAAAAGAAAAGAAATGGATAATTAGACTGGGTGGCTTGTTCCCACCTGGACTTAATGAACATCTATAATTCTCAGCCAATAGGATTTTTGCTATCTGTATATATGCAGCCATTGTTTTCCACATTAACTTTTTTGTACACTGAAGAAGGCTGTGCTTTGCCAGCCGAAACCGGTTTGTTTTTGTAACATGCTGTGATTTTTGTCTAATACAATTTTACATAGTCACCGTTTGCTGGCTCTGATTTTTTTTGTTCCTGTTTGCTAATACAGGTTACATCACAACAGGATGGACTGAGTCCCCATAGTAGGGAGAAACAGGAAGATCAGAAAACATCATGACCTGACATTATATGCACATTCTAGTGCTGTAATAGGATTAGATTGGATCTTTTCTCCCGGGGCCTCTGCTAAAAATTGGCTCACTCCAAGTCAGACTTTCCCGGTAAACAAATGTTAAATAAAAAAAAAATAAAATAGAGGTTAAATGTGGTACTATTTGTAGCCCTTTAACTGCCATTATTTAGAAGCAGGCATTCAAACTGTACTGCTTTGGGTGGATAAATAGGTGATGAGACAGTCATACATATCAGAATTTATACTGGTGATGTTCCATACATGTATTTTAAATGCTAGACACAGCAGTATTTGAACTCAGGACCAAAAATTAATGTTTTCACAGCATTTAACAGATTGAGCTACTGAGTTGCTGTCACCACACTTGTATTTTAATATGTTGTACATATAATTGCACACTTGCCTGCTGTTACATACCTCACTAACATCTATTATTATGTGTATGACTTTATAGTGATGTATTTCTCTACCAGAGACACAGTTATACGCCTATTTTTCCATTACTCATGTAGCAGGTGGATTTGTACATGTTGTAGATATAATTGCACAGTTACCTGTTGTTAGATACCTCACTTACATCTATTCTTCTATGTATGACTTTATAGTGATGTATTTCTCGACCAGAGTCCCAGTTACACTCCTATTTTTCCATTAATCTTATAGCTGATTTGCGTGATGTAGCATGATGTGCAGTATGGCTTAAACATGCTTAATGATGGGAACTTGACAATTACTATGTTTTGCTTAAAACAGCTGTGTTAATTAACAACAGTGTGGCTTGGTGGTTTTATGCACTATTCTGCAGGTGCAATGGTCCTGATATCAAAATAAGGCTCAGGTGTAATTTTTTAATAATATTTTTTCAAAACCATGTATCAATATAACACATTTAGGGGAGCTTAGTGATGCTGCAAATTGCGCAGCATTATGCAAAAATTCTTTAAAGAAAAGAAAAATGGGGATATAGGACAGTGGTGATATGGGGTGCAAGCAGGGAAAAACATAGTGAAAGACGGGTAGGTTTGTGCAGGAAGGGTGTAACCATAGCTGTCCATTTCTTGTTCAGCAACAACTGTGCACTTGAACAGATTTTTTAGCTGAATTTGGACTGTCACCCTCAGAGAGAGGGGTGAGGACAACATAAGTGTGTTGTCAAGCCAATTGGATCAAATTAAATGTCCAGTGGACATGTGTGAAATGGAGAGCTATGTATGGGACAATATTTTTTTTGTGACAGGTGCCCATTTTTTTAAGATGAGAGTGGAATGTTGGAGAAGGGACATAGGCATGTGTGGGGGAGGTAAGCTGGAAAGGTGAGGAAGCTTTTGTAGACAGACAAAACAGCAGACAGGGCTGGTGTGTGACACAAGGAGGGGGTGAACACCTTGATTTGGAAGAGTGTTGTGGAATTCCAGACCCATGAATGTCAGACATGGTAGTAGTGTGACTCAAGTCCTCTGCCATTGGACTGTCAGCACTGCACCTTTACTGCAGCTGTGGAGGCAGTGGTTGATGCCAGCACCTGGGGTGAGGCTGCCCCAACAGGATGGATGGCATGCTCTCCATCTAGCGTAGGCATGCATCAACAGTTTTGCACAGAAGCCCATACACCATGACTGACAGTTCATTGTGGGTGACATAAGCACCCTCACCACTTCCACTCCCAGGGTGGGGGACCACCCCCAGCCTGTGTGGCAGAACTACCCTATGGAGCAAGTAGTGTAGGGGCAGAAGAGGTGGTACCACCAGGCTGCAGCCCAGATGTGCTGGGTCCCAGTGCCACAGCCGGGGGAGCCAAGGTAGGTGGATCACCTGGAACTAGCATACCTTGGCATACTATGGTAAATTAAATATAAACATAAGGTAAAAATAAACATAGCCAAACAAATGTTATTAAAAACATAATAGAAGAAAATAATGAGTAATGAAAAGAAATAGAAAAGAATATAATGAGGAACACAACAATAAATAACTTAAATGAAAGTATTTTAGCAACAAAGCAATATTAAATCATGCATAAGGCCAACATAAGAGGTAATTACAAATAATATATTAATATCAAATTATAATAATAAATATAACTAATAAATAAAAGTAGAGGAGCATGTGGTGAGGGAGAAAAAAAGAACATTAGTAACTTAACAGATATATCTACACAGACTACTACATACTTATAGATATGTTACATTTCTATTGTTAGAACACTGTCTGCTTATATTGTATAGATGATGTTGCATGTACATAGCCCTCAACCTGTTAGCATTGGACATTATGGGCCAAGCCATACCTAATGGTGGTACAAAGGCACATCAGCAGGGAACATTTTACATAATGTGCTCATACATTAGTAGCAAGGTGTTCTGATAACAGATTTGTCATTAAATTGCATTCCAAGTAATGTCCTATATTTGCAAATCAAAGGACCAGACATATGAGGTAGTAGTTATTACAGTCTGCAAATATCATGACAGTTGCGAGGTATGTTTGTATACACTAGTTACACTAGGCAGCTGGTCATTTCTCAGTTGGCTGCCATGGGATTAGAACCCACAAACAGTGACTACAGGAATACTGAGCACATAATTTGAAAATAATGAATTATCAAAGCACCATTCTCCTTTAAAACTTTTACTGACATATGTTGTGTGAAATTGTACATTTACACACATGCATAGCTGTGCTGGTGTCAGATTGGAACTCCCAAGCAGTGACTACAGGAATACTGAGCACTTTATTTAAAAAAAGTAATTATCAAAGCACCATATCCTTTTATACTTTATTGCTCAATGTTGCTTCAAATCTGGTATTTACACACGTCAGGCTGTCTAAGACTTCTGTTAATGTACCTGTGTACCATGTTCATTTACTGAGTGCAACCTACAGCATATTTTAGACAAAATGAGCAAAACACAAGCTTAACCCTTAATTTGGGTATTGCACTACATTTATTTCTGACATTTGTTGGTGCTTTATATGTAACAGTTGGTGTCAGATTATAACAAACATGCAATGAATACAGGAATACTGAACACTTTATATGAAAACATTATTTATCAAAGTACCATCTTTTTAAACTTATTTAGACACATGGATAGCTGTCCAGGACTTCTGTTAACTTACCCATATACCCTGTTCATTTACTGAGTGCAACCTACAGCATATTTCAGACAAAATGAGCAAAACACAAGCTTGAACCTTAATCTGGATATTGCACTACATTTATTTCTGGCACTCGTTGGTGCACTATTTATTTATTCACAGGTAACAGTTGACTGGTGTCAGATTAGAACACCGAAGCAGTGAATATAGAAATACCGAACACTTTATTTGAAAACATAACTTATAAAAAAAAAAACCTCAACTTTTAAAATGTATTGATTAATGGGGCTTCAACTTTGGCATTTAGACCATGGATAGCTGTTTAGGACTCCTGTTAACTTACCCATATACCCTTTTCATTTATTGAGAGCAATCTACAACATATTTCAGACATTGAGCAGACCATAACAGTGACTCTTAATCTGGGTAGACTACAACATTAACTGATGGTTGGAAGCTATGCTATTACTGCATGCTTACTTGCTTTAACTTGCTTTACAATTTCAGATATGCACTGACACGTTAATAAAGCTCTAAGATGTCCCAGGTATTTCATACCTGAGTGTTAGGACTGCAAAATCTGTATTTACTTTACTGTACTATTAAGTTATGCATTAAGTTATTACTTTGATGATTTTCTTACATACCACACACTTGCCTCATCCTGACCAAATGCCCAGCTTGGGATTGTACATTGTGAGTTCTCTCTTCTACAGCTGTGGTAAGAGAAGCAAACCATTATGTATGCCAGTTTTGCACACATTCAGCTTGTATATTTATAAATTACTGGAAAACATGCTTACATATCTGTGGGGTGTGCTCAGCTCTAGAATTTTGGACCCAGGTGTCCAAGGTTCCCCTCTTCCTATGTTTCAGGTCATCATAGTGGTGATGACACTGTTCACCAGTGTGGAGAATCCCAGTAGCACTGGTTAGGCCCCTAGCCAAATGATCCTAGGCCTCAGACATGCCTTCTGAGCTCTCATAGTCACCCTGTAGCAGCTGAGATCCATATCTCTCTACTAGGAGTCCAATAAAAACCTTGGACTCCTGCACACCCCACTTTTGTGCCCTAAAACATGATCCCTCTCTAACTCCAGCAACCAATCCCACAACAAGGTCAGGCTCAAGGAATGATGTGAAATTCCCATCTACTGGCCTTTATATAGGCTGCATTCCTGCTCTTGCACATCATACTCTAACTTTCAAAAAAGCTCTGTGTCACTTAGCATCTTGCAAACTCGCACAATCCATGTTTAAGTGAAGCTTAGCAATGAGGAACTTTTCTAACCATTTCTAAATGTAACAATTATTTAATTTAAAGTCAACTGATGTTTTGGTCACCTGACAATTTCACAGCACTATATGTAGAAAGCATTGCTATCCAGGACTTGAACATGGGACCTATTGCACTGATGGGCCAAAAGGTGCGTGGCTGCATCGTAAGTCTTCCACTTAGGCACGCACAATAATTAATATGTATGGCAGATTGCTGAGGGGGAACTGTGGCCATGTACATGAATACATTCCATGTAGGTTCTACATGGAGCCTACACAGACTTTATTGAATCCTAGGGAGTGTTTAAATTTGAACCACAGAATTTTACAGATAGACTTCTACTGACAGAATTATAAATAAAATTAAGTCATAATTCCAAAGAGTAATGCAGATAGAATTCTTAATGTGGAACTCCATAGACAGAAAAAACTCACAAAGCCTATTGATTTCTAAACACAGATTTTCACATAAATAGATATCTACAAGATAGAATACTAAGCACAGAGCTCTAAAGTTGGAATTCTAGAACAAAGACTTAAAGACAGGATTCCGAACGGCATTTTATAGACATAACTCTTTAAAAATGTGTAGTTAAAATTGTAATTTCAAAATTATAAACATATCATCTTTAGATACAGTTCTAAACACAGAATTCAGAATTCTGCAGCTAGATTTCTAATTAGAAAATTTACTACGCAAAATTCTACATCACACATTTCAATAGACTGAATTAAAAACATAGAGTTCTGCACCTTCAAATTCTGTAGATGGAAATTTAATCACAGAATTGTGGCGATAGAATTCTAAGCACATATGTACTTCTAAACATTAAGTTGCACTAAAGGGCAGATTCAATAAACCCTACATGGTCTGCTTACACAGTATGTGCTACACAGCATGATACCCACATGATAGTGCATTGTTTTGGATTTAGTAAGTGGCTCTACATGGTGTGTAGAGCTGCGCAAACAAGGTAAACATGGCATTCAAATTACAGCATAAGCAGCTGAACTGTATGCTAATCAACCAATCCAAGGTGAAGGAGATAATCAACAAGCTATAAAGCAACTGTGTAGACTCAACGCTGGTTTTCCCTGCGATTTCCAAAACCAACTGGAATACAGCCGTGGAAAGGAGTCTACACAGAAAGAATGTTAGGGGCTGCTGTTGCTTTAATTCAAGTGTATGTGCAACAGGCTGAAGTCTATGATGCTGCTGCTGCCAATAGACCAAGGCCAAGAAGGAGAAGAGTTTTCAGACCCTGTTTACCTTATCACAATCTGCATGACTTGGAAATTGTAGAGCACTACAGGATGGATGGAGACACACAACAGGAACTCTGCAACCTCCGTCGTCCTCAACTGAGACTCAGGGCCAAACAAGGGAACCCACACCAGTGGAGACAAAGATATGTGTAGCAGTTAGAATTGTAGCTACAGGAGCCTTTCAGAGACCAACAAGGACATGCTGGGAGTGTCACAGGCATCTGCATCCAGGATCCTCCATCAATTCCTGATTGCTATTCTCCAACATGCCAATGAGCACATATATTTTCCTCTTACTCCTGAGGATATGGCCACAAATATGTGCATATCTATATCTGTGTAATCTATACACACTACTCTGAAGTACTGGGTGCCATAGTTTGTACAGATATAGAAATTAAGGCACCACCCGGGGAACAATGAAGGCTATATGTAAATAGAAAGGGCTTCCACTCTATTAACTGCCAAGTTGTGTGCAATGCCAAGAGAATTATCTTAAAAGTGTGTGCTGGCACCCCAGGCAGTTACCGCAACTCACATATGTGGCATACTTCACAACTGTATCAGATTCTCACTTTTGGGATAACCCACAGGGTCATTTACTGGGGGATGCAGGTTATGTACTAGAACCGTGGGTGATGACACCCATCAGAAATACAGACACATCACTGAGGAACACCATAACGAGGCACATGCTCAAACCAGAAATAGAGCATGTATTTGGGCTGCTGAAATCATGGTTCCATTGTCTAGATACATCTGGAAGAGCCCTGCAGTACAATCCATGTACATGTACTGAAATATTCACCATCTGTGCCATGCTACACAACATCAACCTGAGAAAGCAGCTTCAGCAGTATCAACAAGGGTAAGGGGCACACATTCCACCACCAATGGCAAGGTTACCACAGCCACACACAGGTGAGGAGTAAGAGGAGGATCCAGAAGATGCTGTGGGTGCAAGCAGAGGTAGGTATGCTCAATATGTCCTTGCACTGGATAAGAGGCAACAAATCCCTCACTCACCCACCACCTAAGGGGCTGAAACCTTCATCCTATGCACATACATATAGTAACACTGCTGCCAGGCAACACTCACATCCTTTACCTACCCATGCAATGGCTGTGCACTGCTAGCATCAGACAGAGTTAGTTCTGAACTAAGACTGTTGCAACTTCTGGATTTACAAGGTAAGTGTTGAACCTGGTGTGTATTGTATAAATAATATGAATGAATGACATATCTTTGAATGTTGTTACTTGATAATATAAACAAGTAAAAGGTGAAAGATTTGTACAGAAATGACTTTAACATGGGACAGCAGAGACTGATGTGATTGCATGTGTCCTCTATCAAGTAGAAGGCCTCAGGAATCAAAGATTCACACATTCATACCTCTCAAATTACTGAAGGTCACCAAATGTCCTCAGTTTAGCATCATATTTTTGTACTGGAAAATCATTACAGAGAGAAGTTAGAAAATAATGCAAAACATTTCAGTTTCAGACTTCACAACTTTCAGAAGATTATTAAAAATACTGACACAAAAAATGTTTGATTCTATCAACTGTCTAACTTTCTAAGACCAAAATACGTCAAAGGTACAATCAGAAAAATGACATCACAAATGCAGATGTACTAAGCATTAAGCACTAAACCAGCTATGCACCTTGAGCTTCAGACACAAAGGTTATGTATCCCTGAATCCAAAATATAGAAAACAAGGATATGACACAGTTATCACTTGCACAGGGTGTTATGGTTGTGTATGGGAGGAGGGCAGGAAGCCTAGGTTGACACAAAAGTTCAGTGAGTGTGTGTGATTAAGAAAGAGAAGCAGGTTGACACTCGGATAAAGTAACAAATGGCCAGTGAGACAAAATGAACTTTAAGTTTCATGGCTGAACTATGTAACTGTTGTGTGTGTGTTTGTATGGGTCCTTCAGGTGAAATTGGTGTATGAGTGCATGAACACAGTCAATCTATGTGCTAGCTCTACATCTTGGTATGTTGTACAGGTGTGAGCTGTGCATGGTAGAGGTGGCAGTTCAATGATGTTATACCCAACAATGAGAACTGGCTTTGCTAGGAGTTGCATTGGCATGTCCACGTCCATGGTCAGCTGCACTGCTGCTACCTGAACATGACTGATGTATGCTGGACAAGTTCCCCTCATGATAATGCCCAGAACCACAACCCCATGTCCTGCCACATCTGGGTGTGGACACTTCAACCACTGATGGAGCAGTGGAACTATTGCCACTATGGGAACATGATTGGGCACAGCCACATCATCTAACAGCAGATGATGTGGCTGACCTATGTCCACGAGGATTCTGTCCCCCTCCCAGCAGATGTTCCATCACAGACACCGCATGTTCCAATGTGTCATTCATCTGATCCATTGAATCAGCAACATGGTTTGAGGCAGTCACCCACGTCAGCCTGTACCACATCTACAAACCTAAGCATTTCTCTGGAGGACCTATGGGAACATACCTGTGCCTCCATGATGGCCCTAAACATACATTGATTGGCACAGGAAGGCACACCTGGATCAGGTGGAGTATGGACAGCAGGCCTCCTCCGAGCACCCCTAATAACCCTTCTGTGTGGGACCTCACCCACACTTTGGCTACAGTCAGAATCAACAGGCAGTGAAGCTGCAGTAACCAAACTTCCCTGATCAAGTGTCTCACCATCCATCTGTCCAATATCTAAGGGCTCACTGGAATGGGTTGGCATAGGTCTACTGGCTGTGTCCAATGGAATTACAGGGGATGGCTGAATGTCAAACTCAGCATCAGTTTCAACCTCTGCACCCCCCAACTGTGCCTCTGTTTAGCCACCACCATCATCAGAGCCGGCTGATACTCTGATATCAGGTGGTAAAAAGTCCTACACTTCCACTCTCATGATCACCTGTGATGATAAGCAACAAACACAAGAATGAAATGAATAGCTACACTACTATAGTCAAATGTATACTAACAAACTGACAGTGGTACCACTACTACAGCTAGTACAGTAATATACACAACAGTCCTGATACCCACATCACACATATTGATAAAATATATATTTCTTTGAACTGCTCATCACTACTGACAAAAATATATTTGGTTTACCATTTGCAGATGAAGCTATGCTTCCCATGAGTGATGGTCCTGGAAGAAGTTAAGCAAAAGGTAAAGACAACATTGTCACTATTAACAGTAATACAGGGGATTAAAACTTTTTGCCCTTTGTATGTCCATTAACAAGATTTATATCAAGAACTTGCATGACATAACTAGAAATTGGATTTCAGATACACTTCCTTCGTTCAATGAATTTAAAAATGTTATGAATATAATGTGCCATATGGAAATAAGCACAATTAGAATGAGAACAACTAGAAAAACATCATATTATATTGTATGGGATAATTTACAAAATTTGTTAAAAAAATTCTAATTTCAATAGCACGGTATTTTAGTTTAATTAATTGATCTGATTGTAGTAGATGTCTTTGTAAATACTTTAGTTGTTTTGTTGAATATTATAATAATACCTATTTTTAATTACTTGTATAAAATTGTTATGATATTTCTCTTATATGTTAAAACAATAAACCTGTTTTGAAAAAAAAAAGAACTTGCAAGTGGAACCTAAGCCAATGTGTAATCAATCAGAATGTGTTGTCAACTGTATCACTCTACAACTCACCCTCAAACAAATTGATTGTTAAACAAAACTTACATATTGCTGTCAATATTTTACCGTGCAAGAGTATTTAACAACTGAGATACATAAGCCTACCTGGAAAGTCCTCCTGGGATATACTTGTTCTCCCTGAAACAGTAGCACCAATGTCAATGATATGCTGTTCTGCACTTTCCAGGAAGCTGTCTGGATCCAACAGTGGACAAAAACTCTTCATTTGCTGTTAGTAGTGGCTCTGTAGCAGGGCTCTCCAGTACCCATCTGATCACAAGCCACTGCAGTTGTTCTCCTCCGTGCAGATGCAATCATGTCAGTGGGCCTATGGTGCACCTGATCATACATCCTGCTGTGGAATCCTACTGAATTCATATAAGCAGCTATTTACTGCCAAATTTGCATTCTGCCTGACATATCTCAATATCTCCTCTCAAGCAGAAAGGTACCATGTCAACTAAAAGATTTCACAATGACCTGATTCCCATGGTCAGTGAACGGGGGTTTTTGGGAATTAGGATGCCTGGGTGCCATAGCCCTAGGGGACCTAAAACACAACAGTGGGATAATACACATAAGTATCGCATAACTAAAAGTTCTGTTTTCAGATAACACATAAACATATTGTATTTCACTATTACCCACTGGAGAAACACAAAACAGTCAAGATATTGAAATATAAAAAAAGGAATTGTGTGTTTGTAACATATAGCAATCACATACAAAGCAAGGTTGGATCTAAAACAAGAAGAGTAACAATAGCAAAATATCTTGTTTGTGCCAAAACAGAAATGCATATTCACTCCCCCATCCCCAAAAGAACAGGCAAATGACACATTTTGCTAACAAACCATCAGTGAATTAATAAAAGCACTGTCACATGAACTGTCCCTGAAACATGTGTACAGATTTAACAGAGAACATTCCATTTTAAGCTATTGCCAGTCATGTCTACCTGTGGCCAGCCCCTAGAGGTGTGTATGGTCCATTATAGAAGGCTAACACCACTGTGTCATTGACAATATAGGACATCTACATTTCTGGAAATAACAATAGAAGAGTGTAAATAGAAATACAGTTGTAACATTAGCACTTCTGATGACAGTTATTAAGGCTGTGCATGTGAGAAAGTGAAATGCCCTGACAGACATGCCCATGCCATCAGCACACTTCTAAGAAATGCATACAGATAAAAGTAGCATTTGCTAATATATATATATATATATATATATATATATATATATATATATATATATATATATGTATATATATTAACAGATTTTTCTTAAGGACATTTCAGCATATGCAGTATATAGCTGAGAAATGCAAGCATATCTTATCTAGGTCAGACATCTTCTGTGCAGATATATCCCTAAGTAATAGCTTCTTCTGTGTTATCCACATAAGCAAGTCTTCTCACCTTCAGGTTCCATAGCTACACAGTTCTCTTTTTATGGTGTAGATTCAGGGTTGTGTGCATGGTGAAAATGCAAATGAGGTGTGAACTCATTAGAATTGCTGAATCCCAATTACTTGTCTCTGTGTTGCATATGTAAACATAGTGCAGGTACTCCCTCAATGTTTGTTGCTAATGGATTGCAACTGTGAATGATTACTGGTAGGGAGAAGGAAAACACAACAGCAATTCAGACTGCCCTACCTCCAGTGGATGTATCAGCCAGGTTACACTTACAAAGTGCAGAAGTAATAATTGTACCAAGGTTTTAAATGTAAGGAAGCAGCACACATTTCACAGTTTTTGTTCAGTAACATTCAACCTCACGTTCATTTGTTGACAACTGTCATATTATTGCCATTTAATATCCTCACACATTTTCCAGACAATGATACAAAATGCCTTACTGTCATGTCCCAGATTACTGCTCAGATAAACAAGCATGAGCAACAAACACAAAGAGATGAGACAGAGCTGCATTTCTGCAAGTGATAGTCATTAATGGTTGTATGATCACTCAGTGCACTACATCTGAATGTAATATATGTACAAATAACTGTCATATGTTTTGTTAATACTGTGAATGATGTTGCAGTTAGTTGTGTACAGTATGATTTCAGTTCCCTGCTGCGAAGCTGTTTGTGTGGCAAAGAGGGATAAGACATCCTTACTGGGGCAAAGAGGGATAAGACATCCTTACTGTGTTTGAAAGGTTCATTGGAATGTGAGTTCAAATCCAGACCTGTGTAAAAATATTTCATGTGTATAATGAAAAATTTTGCAGTGTTTATTTCATAGATGACTTTTCTTTAGTTTAACTAATTTTCCTTTTATTTTTTTATGCCAGTGTTTGCATGGTGAGTGGCTTAGTGCAAGCAAAGGAAATGGAGAAAGACGTGAAGGTGCCCAGTTTAGGGTGCAGAGGTGTAGTGTCCAAAAGTCCAGGTTATTTATTGGACTCATGGCAAAGCACCACAGCCAAAGGCTTCTGCAGGGGAGCTATTCTGGCTCCCAGTACAAGTCTGAGGCTTGAAGTAGTTTGGCTCTGGCTATATCTAGTGAGACAGGTATCCCATGTGTGAGTGATAACAGTGTAGACACCACTTCAATGACCTACAAAGGAGAAAGAAGAATGCATTCAACCAGTGTTTGACTGAGTTTCAAACCAGTGACATCCCACAGTTGTGTAAGTATGCTAATAAAAATTATTTTAATACATAGAACAGGGAATATAGACAAGACTGTTATGCATAATGCTCTCCTGTTATTTTCTTTTCACAGTTGATACTGAAATTGATTTGAATCTGCAGGCTATTGCTGAACATCTGGAGAGACTGAGGGAAGCAAGTGGTATGTATGCAGCACAACAGAAGTATTACTGTAGCTTTAAAAGTTAAGGATCAATTTTTTTTTGTATTCTATACAGTTGTAGTAAAGTGAGCATGCATATCCTAACTGTAAAAGCAAGTATGCATGCATAAGGGAGTAGTACAAACCATCTTTAAGACTCAAGTGTAAGACTGTAGTCAGAGGTTATGGGTTCAAATACCACAAGAAGCTACAATACAATACTGAATTTCCTTCATAGTATTACATAAATTAAACTCTATACAAGTGGCATAAATGCCCTGCTGATAACTGCAATCAGTATACTTGGAGCAAGGATATGTACAATATATGCACACTGCAAAGATTACTTTGAGCAATCCATAATTATAGTTTGTAGTTGATTTTATTTATTTTATTATTATTTTTTATTATATTATTTGTTGACCAGGAAAGTCTGACTAGGACAGAACCTATTTTCAGTGGAGGCCTGGGGAGAAACACTCCAGACACATGTCTTTAGAATGTGAGAGAAAACCAGAGTACCAGGTGGAATCCCATGAGAATGCAGGGAGGACATGCAGACCCTGCACAGAAGGCACCCCAGCCAAAAATTGAATTAGAGATCCTCCTGCTGTGAGGTGACAACATTAACTGCTGCACCACTGCACCACCTATTGCTAAGATATATGCTTAAATATAAAAGTTCAGATAAAATATTTCATAATTGTGATAGTGCATTGTTTGCCACATATGATGGTACTAATTGTATCTCATTTTTTTCTCTCACTCCAACCCTTAGTTCTTTTTTTATTTTCTATGTAGCATCAAAATGGTTCCATGTCATCTAGTTGTAAGAAATCACTAAAGGCTTCACAGCACAGTGAGGAAGGCTAGATCCAGTGGATCAGCCTGCCCGCCTCTCCACCAGCTCCAGCACTGATGTCCAGCACATCTGGGAGTTAACCTGACAGTACTGCCTCTCTTGCTCCTGCACTACCTGTGGCCTCATGTAGCACTGTTCTGGCAGCTGGCACTATGGTACCCTCTGGAAGTAGTGGCAGAGGTGGGGATTTCATCACCTGCCAGGAGATGTCAGAGTTGTTGCTTAGGGTTGTGCACTGCACCACTGGTGTACAACTATGCCAGATGGAGATACTGCTCCCCCTCATGGTCCATAGGAGGGAAGACATCAAGTGCTCTAGCAGGCAATGGACTAAGGGGGCAGTGATGATAGTCCTGTGGGTGAGGACTACATTCTCACTGTCACCATGTTTTATGGGCATGAGCTTGTATTGTCACCTCCCTCACCCCAATCATGGTGTCCCCAACCTTTTGTGTCTTTCACCATCCCTGTGTCTTGTCTTGTTTGTTTGCATTTGCTTCCTCACCTACCCAACTTACCTGACCCAGAAATACCAATGTCCCTTACCCAGTGTTTCTGTCTTAGAGAATTTAAAAAAAATGGGCATCTGTATCATCCTATACATAGCTCTCCATTTTGCACATGTGTCTTCTTGAAACACTTGATTTGGTCCAATTGGCTATACAACAGGATTGCATTGTTCTCATCCTTCTTTTGGGGAGTTGACAGTCCAAATTCAGCTAATATTCTGTACATATTTTCTGTTAATACTGTTAAAGAAATGGATAGCTATACTTTCTTACCACCCTCCTGCACATTCCTGTATTTTTTCCCTTTGCTCCCTCTGCTTGCTCCCCATTTCACAACTTTCCTATCTACTCCATTTAAACACATATAATCTGGTCAAAAAATAGAATCACACATACAACACACACAGCACACATAAGTACCCAGAAAACCAATGGAGCCCTTCACTTTTTCACCTCTATATTTGTGCAGAGTTTGGCATTGCACACTAATGCCAAGCAAAAGTGAAAGGCTCTACTGTAATGTGGTTACCTCCATGCAACGCTCTTAAACACACTGTGCTACATCAAAATACAGTAACACATGGTAAAGATAGATTAATGTAAAATTTCATTGCATGATTAATACTTATTTAAAAGTATTACATACACCTGGATTAGAACCCTATATCATCTGGGCTGAAAAAAGGAAAAGTGTTAATGCATTTACACCTGCTGCCACAGAGTCAGCTAAGCAGAAGGTATGTTTCATACACTCAGTACTTACTCTCATAATTTTAGCAATGAGCCTCACGTTTGCTCAATGCTGAACTATGCATAAACAGGGAAAGCAGTAGATATGTGTATCCCACATGAGCAAACATTTACCAAGCATTGAACAAATCCGCTGCTTGCCTTTGCCATATGCAAAGTAAATAATAGCATGTATTTAGTTTTGTTTACAGTCCATTTAGTCTTTATTCCATGAAACTACATGTGGAAACATAATAAATGAAGGCCCTATCTAAGAATTTGTCATATATGTACAATACAGCCATGTGTTGCTTCCCCTCATGTACTGCAACCTTAGTCTGTCAGTACTTGTTGACAAATATATCAACTACACAATGTAAATTGATATCAAATGTTGTGTGATATACCATGAACATCTTTAGAATGACAATACACATTCAGATTTTCAAATACTTGTATTAATGTGGACACCTGTTAGCATATAGTTTGTAAAGCTGTCTGTTAAACTATACCTGCACATTGGAACATAACCGCCACATACTACTCATTGCACACTCATCAATTTGGCAACATGTAGAACTTCAACTATCTTGACAATTGCACAAGCCTTCACATCCATTTCTTGCAGGCCTTCCAAAATCTTCTCTCCAACATCCAGTGCTGATGGCATCCACTATAAGTTGGCCTTCTGCCTTGTAAAAGTCAGATTTGTGCTGTGGTGCTTGCTTAAAGTCCTCAGTTTTCTAGTCTGTGTACTCAGATACATAGGGGTTCTGTTCTTACTGCAGTCAACTGGGAGGTGTGTGTGTGTGTGTGTGTGTGTGCGTGTGTGTGTGTGTGTGTGTGTGTGTGTGTGTGTCTGTGTGTGCGCGTGTGTGTGTGTGTGTATCTATTTAGCCAGAAGAGCATAAGTGTGTATCTGACAGTTACCACTCCAGTTCCATGGTTTGCCAGTATTTTGATACTTGCACAAACCTACACATCCATTTCATGCAGGACTTCCAAAATATTCTCTCTGACATCCAGTGCTGATGTCATCCATTATAAGTTGGCCTGCAGCCTTGTAAAAGTCAGACTTGGGCTATGGTGCTTTTGTAAAGTTCTCTAGTCTGTGTACTTAGATAGGTAGGGGTTCTGTCTTTACTGCAGTCAGTTGGGAGATATGAGTGTATTTATGCACTTGCTTGACTTTAGAAAGAGCATTTTGCATCAGCATGTGGGACAGTACTATTAGCATTCTCTTCTCATCAGATACTGCTGCTGTTATCACCTCTAAGGTGTTGTCTGGCACTCTTCAAGTCTGACTTGAGCTGTGAAACTTTTCTCAAATGCATAATTCTCTAGTCAGTGTAGTTAGATAGTTAGGGGTTCTGTTCTCACTGCAGTCAACTGGGTGGTGTGTGTGTGTGTGTGTGTGTGTGTGTGTGTGTGTATGTGTGTGTGTGTGTGTGTGTTTGTGCACTTGCTTGACATTAGAGAGAACATTTTAGCCCAGCATGTGGGACACTGCTATTACCATTTTCTCCTCATCAGACACTGATTATGTCATCATCTATAAGTTGTTGTCTGACGCTCTCCATGTCAGACTTCAGCTGTGGCACTTGCATTAAATGCAGAGTTCTCTATTTGGTGTACTTAGTAAGGCAGGGGTTCTGTTTCCATTGCAGTCAATTGGGGTGTGTATGTGTTTGTGCACTTGCTTGACATTAGACAGAGCATTTTACAACAGCTTGTGGGACAAGGCTATTGCCATTTTCTCTTCACCAGTCTCTGCTGATGTCATCAGCTATAGCTGATTTGCAGATGAGCAGTATTCCTTTCAGGGCAGGGTCAGAGACTGGCCTGTAGGCCTGGCACAAGTCACCTCATCCTATACGATGCAGATTACAGTGACAGAGCTTTTGCTCTATCCACATACATCTTGGCATAGTTTGTAGGCTCTGTATTTTCTTGGTAAGATATCCCTGTGGTCTCTCCAGCTGCTGCAGGTGTGGTGAGGTACATTTGCTATACTAGTGTTCTCATGAGGTTCAAGTACAGTGCTGTTATATCATCTTCAGATCTGGATATGATGACCTTATGTATGAGGTGCATGACATAGCTTTTCCATACCACTGTGAATACTTGGTGATCAAAGTTCAGATTGCTATGTGTGTTCCCAGGACTTCCACCACTGAGTTTCAGCATAGGATGAATTTTGTCAATGCTGTAATTAGTGGTGAATTTCACTTTGCAGAAGGTCAAAATAATGACATATTTTTGCATTTATGTGTAGACTGTGTGCTTTGGCACCAATCATTTTTCTGTGTTAGCCCCTCCTGTAGTATGTTATCATCATTGGTTGACTCAATGATTGCATCAATATGCAAGAATCAGCAAACTTGGTAAGTCAAAGGTCATATACTTTAGCCTGGACTGTCGAAAAATAGATTCCAAACAGTAAAGGGCCAATCACATATCCCTGGGGTACACCAATAGTGACAGCTGTACTGGTAGAGTTCGATTCACCAGCTTTCACAGCATGTGTTCTGTCGATGAGCCAGCTGGTTAACCATCTCGTGATGCAAGGGTCAATAGCCAACTGGGAGAGTTTCTCAGTGATACCTGAGTGGGGTATCGTGTCCAATCCTAGGCCACATCAAGCTAGGTAGTATGTACTGTCATACCTTCATTCAAGCCTATCACACAGAATCAATGGGCTGTGACATCACAGACCACCTATAGTGTGACTCAGAACATACACCTACCTGACACGGTTGGATATGCACTTTAAAACACCCTGCACATTGACTATTTATTTATTTTTATTTTATTTTTTACATTTGTTGACCGGGCTAGTCTAACTGGATATATGTCCATTTTCAGTAGAGGCCCGAGGAGAAAAGATCCAAGCATGAACAGTGACAAAGTTAACTATGTAAAAAGACATGAAAAATCACAATACAGAGGTAGCATTGGTCAAAAGAAAAATTATAATAATAAAATTATAAACTATAACAATTTTAGTAAAAATTATACTAAACAATTATACAAAACACACTAGAAGGTATGAGCAAGACTCGGTTAATAGAGAAAGAGCTTATATTTTATCCTCATATTACAAAGAAAAGAGTAGTAACTAGATTTGGAGGCATAGGTTAGAGGAGTAGGGATAGGGGTAAGAGCAGGAAGGGGAAAAAGATATCAGTCTGGGTTAGTACATGGACAAAGCCAGTGAGTTTTAAGATGTTCTTTAAGATGTTTTTTTAAATAGAGAAGTAGAAGCAAGGGTTGATAATTCTGAAGGAAGCTGATTCCAGTTTTTACCGGCTGTGTTTGAGAAAAGTGAGTCACCAGCTTTGTTGTTAGCTTTAATTGAGGAAACTAGAAGCTTATTAGCAGAGCGTAGTGTTGCTAGATTTTTATATGGTGTAAGTAGATTAGTGAGGATAGGGGTGTTGTTGGGGTGGTATAGGATCTTTTGAGTGATAAGTAATTGTTGACAGAGTATATGGTTTTGCAATTCTAGCCATTCAAGTTGTTTGAGGTTGAGGCAGTGGTGAGTTTTAAAGGGAGAGCATGTGACAAATCTAGTTATGCTATTATAACAGGTGGAGAGTTTAGAGAGGTTGTTTTTAGATAGGTTAGTATATATAGCAGAGGCATAGAAAAGGGTGGAAATGAGGTGGGTCTGGGCAATAGTTTTCCTTGCAGAAGGGGTAAGGAAGGGTTTAATTCTAGAGAGGGTACCAAGTTTTCTGTTAACAGACTTTATGGTGGAGTTGATGTGGTCATCATAGCTGAGACGATTATCAACTGTTACACCTAGTAGGCAGGTTGTAGTATCTGGGGTTATGTTGGTACCATTGTTAGAGGTTACAGAGAAGAATGGATTAGGTGATTTATGAGTTGGAGTAAAAAGCAGTAGTTTTGTTTTTTTGGGATTTAGGAGGAGGCAGTGTTGCATAAACCAGTTTTCAACATTATGAAAAACAGTTTGGGTGAGGGAGTAGAGAGAGGCTATATTCTTGGCTGTACAGATTAAGGTGGAGTCATCTGCATATTGAATGCAGGTGGCTTGAGGTATGTTCATGTGTAGATTGTTAATAAATAAGGAAAAGAGTAAGGGACCTAAGATAGAGCCTTGGGGTACTCCAATATTTACTGGGAGTAGTGAAGACAGATTGTTATGCCAAAGTACTGCTTGCTGTCTTTTTCCAGATAAGACCTAAACCATTGTATAGCTTGAGGATCGAGAGAATGGGCCTTTAGTTTGTCTAGAAGTAAGTTATGGTTAACCATATCAAAGGCTTTTGACAGATCAATAAATAGTGCAGAGGAAAAAAGAGTTATTGTTACAATTTTTATATATAGAGTCGGTAAAGTATAAGAGGGCAGTTGATGTGCTACGGAATGGCTAAAGCCATGTTGGCAGTTTGCTAGTAGGTTATTTTGTAGTAAGTGGTTAAGTAGTTGTTTATGAATACATTTTTCCATTAACTTAGCTAATGGGGAGAGTAGAGCAATAGGACGAAAGTTAGAAAGCTCAATAGAAGGTCCACCTTTATGTAGAGGGATGATGTGGGATACTTTCCATAAAGCAGGGATTTTGCCTTCTGAGATAGTTCTGTTACTAAGGATAGAGATAGGATAGTCTATGGCTTTTGCGGCAATTTGTAGGTATTCAGATGGGAGACGGTCAGCGGAAGGGGTGCATGGTTTCAGTTTTTGAAGTAGCTTACAGATGAGAGATGTAGATACAGGTTGTATTTGAAAGGTAGGCAATGAAGTCATGCAGGTATTTAGTTGGGAAGCAGTGAAGGGTGGTAAAGAACTGGCCAGGGTTTGAATGGCTTCTGTAAAGTAGTTATTAAAGGTATTAGAGATCTGGTTGGAGTTGTTATGGTTGAAACTGGCTGGGTCTGGAGTAGTAGGGTGACCTGGCTGAAGAAGTTTGTTTATCCCTGACCAAAATTTTTGTGGAGTTTGTTGACTGGTTTGTTGGAGGTGAAGGTAGAAGTCTTTTTTGTCTTTAAGAATATCCTTCTTGGTGGCATTTCTTAGCTGTTTAAAGTGGAGGTGATCTGATGGACATTTGGTAGCTCTCCATTTAGCCCAGATTTTATTTCTGAGGCGTATATTTTGCCTAGTTTGTTTTGTGAGCCATGGGGCAGATTTGGTTCTTATTCTAGTAGAGCGATAAGGTGCATGGCAGTCAAGGATTTGAAGAAAGTTAGTATTAAAGTAGGTAACAGCCTCATCAAGTTCAAGATGGGTTAGTGGTGACCAGTCACATGCTTGCAATTTGTTTAGGAAGCTGTCTGGATTAAAGAATTTTTTTAAGCGGGAGGTTTTGAGATTATAAGTAGTTGGAATATGGACTTTTTGTCTAATAATGTAGGTAAGCATATGGTCGCTGATATTGTCGGGAAGGGTTCCTGGAGTATAAGTTTTGGGGTGGCTATTAATAAGGATCCAGTCCAGAGTAGTTTCCTTACTGCTAGGTTTGTGGATTCTAGTAGGAGTTGTTATTAATTGTGAGAATCCAAAAAGGTTTATGTGGTTAGTAGGGTTAGGAGAACTGCAGGTGGACCAGTCGATGTTAAAGTCACCCAGTACAATGGTCTCCTGGGGTAGTTGGGTAGAGAGGTAACTAAGTAGGTTTTCAAGAGTATTGGTATTATTACCTGGGGGGAGATACATACAAATTAGATAGATAGATTTGGAGTTATTGATTTGGAGTTTGGTAGTTAGGATTTCAGATTTGGTGTCTAATGATGGAAGCACATTAAAAGGGGAAATTTGGAGGTTAGATTTATAGAGAATGGCTATACCTCCACCTTTTTTGATTTTACGGTCACATCTAAGGATGTTATAGCCAGGAGGACTAATTTCCTGGTCTAGAGTAGATGGTTTTAGCCAAGTTTCTGTAAGACATAGAATGTCAAATGAGTGCACATCAAGAAATGCATGCAGGTGGGAAATTTTGTTGCTAATACTTCTAATGTTAAGGTGAGCTATCAAGAGGGAGTTAGATGGTTTAGTTACTGTAGAAACCATAGGCACTGTTAAATTGTCAAGGTTATTGGCATAGTCAGTATTGGGGCCAGGGTTTGGATGAATATCACCATCTAGGAGAGGGTGTTTCTGGGGGTATTGTAGAGATTTAAGGAGTTTATAGAGGTTATTAAAAGTCTTTTTGGTAGTGAAGTAAATAATGTGGGTTGCTCTGTGATATTTTGGTAGTATATAGTTGGAGGTACAGGTTATGTTACTGTGGTTAAGGGAGTAGATGAAAGAAGATGGTAAAGTTTGTTGGATGTAATGGTTTTGTTCAGGTAGAGAAAGATATTCAAAGGAGGTGAGTGAGTAAGGTATGGTAAGACAGGCTATTGTGGTAGTTAAGAGTAGTATGTCTGTGAAAATAGTTTTATTTGTTGGGGCCATGGTAATAAATAGATTTCCGTAGGGAGTAGTTTGAGTTAGTAGGTGATGTAGAAAGTAGGAAAGAGTGTTTCAAGAGATTGAGCAAGGTTTAGAATATGTAGGTAAGAAATTAGTTGAGGTTTGGATAAGAGGTAGGATTGGGAAGTAGTTAGTGCAGCGGATGGTTAGAAAGGAGAGGGAGTAGTTCAAAAGAGATTTAATTAGTACTAATTTGGAGAGACAGAGACAGGGGAGTGGCCTGCTGATGATGAGGTATGTGATAGGATGAGAAAAGGGGGGAGTGGTCATTGAAGTGTAAGTGTATGACTACTGGGGGTGTGTGGGAATTGGGGGCAGGGTAGGGGAGTGGAGTGAGCCCGCAGGGCGAACGGAGCAGATAGAAACAGGCAAAGGAGCAGCTAGAGGAAAAACAATCAGCAGAGCTGATTACTGAAGGTAAGTTAAGTAAGTCTAAAGTGGGAAGGAGCAGAGATAAGTAAGGAGTCTATTAGAAAAACAGGAGAGTGTAGCAAGTTAGAATAAAGGGTAAAGTGTGAGGTTTCAGAGTAGTTCAAGGTCATAGAAGTATAGAGTAATAAAAGCAGAATAACAGATGGATAAGCAGGAGAAAATAAAGGATGGGATGGGATAGGGGTGCCACCTACTGGACAAAGCTAGTATTACAGGCAATACAGTAAGGGGGGTTAGCTAATGTCAGATTTGGGAAGGGGGAAAAGTTACTAAGAGGTGGTGTAGGAGTTTTGTTTACAGGGTAGCTAGTTGGGGGGGGGGTAAAAGGCTGCTGGCTGACCAGGCTCAGAGCGTGCTTTAGAACCCCTGAAGCAACAGTGGATGGTAGTATGCTTTCCAGGCAGGATATAGATAACATACTTTCTTGTTTCCTTGAGAGAGGGAGCAGGGAGTAGAAGCTGAGAGATGAAACCACCGTTTATTTGTTGGACGGGTCCTTTGTCACCAGGTAGGTAGGTTCTCAGAAATTATAGACTGGAACAGCACAATGAAGATCAGGGTACAGTGGGAAAAGACGCTGGGCCAGGAGCGGACAGCAGCCAGGGGCAGTACTAGGGAATTCTATGTTACTGTAGAAGGGTGTATATCGACATGCATCCATCTGAGTTTGGGGCGAACAGCACATGATACATGCATGCATGTATAGACACATCCTGACTCTCCTTATATGTGAGGTAGATCAACATGCCATCATGTGCCTTTTCTAAAAGGACACTAGTAATATCTCTGCTGAGTGCAACAGACATGTGAGTTGTTAATGCATCAATGTCTGTTACACCTGTTAGATGTCCTCAAAGAGGTCATCTAGAGTATGCATGATGGCAACACTATCATCTTGTGGAACTTGATCAGGCCAAGGCATGTGACACAAATCCACACTGAGATATTCACTCAGCACTGTCAGATGTGGCCATAAACACTCACATCAGCAAATGGGTAGACCAGTGGATCACATATGTAACATCTAAATATTTGAACTGTATGAAGTAACCTATATCTCAGGTCCGGTGATCAGGTCAGTACATCAGAACTGCCTGCTAGGCCTTTCTCTGTCCATTATTTAAGTCAGAAATGTCATGAATGACATACACAGCCTGTGTCCAGCTGTCTGAAGGACTACAGATTGTGGGCAAACATTGACTCCAATTGTGATATTTGTATAATGCAGACAATATCGACACACACCAAATATTGCTGCCACAGCCATGAAAATACATGAGATGAAACAAAAACAGGGGGGATTGGTTACATTACGAAAAAATGCACAGCCCAAGGATAATGTGGACATCACACCCTATAAGCAGACCGACTGGTATGTGACCTGTGTCCTTGGGTAGATGGTATGTGGACTGCCCACCAGTATGTGGCCAACGTGCTGGCTACTCCCTAGTATGTAACACAACTACTGAGTATGTGAAGGACATCCACATCAAATGCTACAATACCTCCATATTTTACAGCCTTCCTCAAACCAATAACTGAATACAATGCACTTTTCTTTATGTACTTCCTTACACACCTTCCAGTGATGTTTAACTGAAGTGTATCACCTTTGCCACAGTGAGCCATCACACATGTTATTGGTCATACCTAGGTATTCTTTTTGTTACATAAATATTTCTGTCTGATGGTGCAGAACACCCATCAGGGTGTTACACCAGCTGCATGTATGATACCTGTTCAGCTGATGCACACAGTACATATATAGCTGTTTGACAACATTGATGGCATGGGTTATATTTGTAGCAGTGTGGATTGTGCCATATCTATCTGCCATGCACACCAGTCATCTAGCCTATAATGATCCTAATGTCACATGCAGGTATAACATTTTTCCTCTTAACACCTCCAGCAAATGTTACAGTATCAGGATGGTGTGCTTGATAACCCTCAAAGATTGCTGACTTGTCATAATAGCACTACAAGTGTGTTTGCACAGAACCATCTATGATCACTCAGAATCGCATATGTTGTTTCAGAGACATGGGATTACTGGTGGAATTATTCTGATATTGTCCGTGATTGTGAGTGCTTCTTTTACTTTTGTCCATGAGCTTGTAACTGTGTCCCACTTGTTGGATACCTCTGCTGACATTACACTCATATGACCCTCCCTCAATATCACTATAATTTTAACAGTGTCTGTTACAGATATACATCTTATCTTAAATGTTGTAATGTTAATACTAATATGAATTGAGAGTCCTGCACTAGAGAACAAGCTGATGTTTGCAAGATAATGTGATCTAGTAGGCATACATAGTAAACAACCACCATCAGCTCTATGGGCTTGAGCTACTGAAGAGCATTTGCAAAAAAAAAAAAAATTATATCAATGCTTTTTTATATTTTTTAAATAAAAAATGGGGAATAAACTGTCATGCTGGGTGACCAGCACAAGTGGTGGGGGTTACTAAAAAATAATAGTAAAATCTGACAGGTAACATAAAAGAATATACTGTTGTAATTGTTTGAGCCACAAGTTATTGATATTAGCAATATTTTAATATTAAGGCTTACATTGCAGGAGTATTCTGTTGTGCATGGGAGTGATGCATGTTTAAGGGGGCAATGAGTGCAGTGTGCGTAGAAACAAAATTATATTAAACTAACTTGAGTAGGAGGAACACAGTGATACAACTGACTGTGGTAGAAGGTGTGAGTATTTGCAAAATTCTAAAACTGGAACTAATATCTGATGAATTGTAGATCATGCATTATGAAGCAGAGTGCCATCTGCAAATTCACAAATATAGTAGAAACTGCATGGAATTTCACCGAGTGGTTTAGTTATTGAATAGCTCTTACAAAAATGATGAAATATTTTAAATAATTCATATATTTAAATTAATAAAGTGAGCAATGGAATGTGTTATTGTTAGGTTGTGAGAGCCCAGGAAAGCAGTGCTAGAACAAATGTTATTAAACACATGAGTTACTGAAGGGTGTTTAGAGAAGGGTAGAGCAATTAGGAAATATTTGACATTCACATTAATAAATCAGAAATAGGAGGTACTATAGAAGTTGGGGGAATTAGAAAACACACTGAGACTTGGGTGAGGGAAACCTGCCAAGAAATGTAATTTTGTGTACACTGCATTACTATTAACAGTATTCTAATGTTGATAATATCTCAGGAAAAGTATGCTGCTGGCTAGGAAGCAAGGTAGCATCTGTATGATGGCAGGGTATGGTAGATATTCCCAGTGAAAACACCAGTGTGAAATATACACAACTTGAATTAAAGAAGAATGTTTGCAAGAGATTGTGAAAATGACAGATAATTTACTCAAATAAAGCAAAATGGTGAGTGATGACTTCATGTTAAAAGGTAGTCTACACAAGCAGTGACTGCTACAAGAAAAATAATGCTACACACTTAAGTAAGACAAGCACATGCACAAAAACAACTGTTTGAGGTACAGTGTATTAAAAATAATATTCTAATATTTTTAAACAACTGTGTTAAACATTATATTTTTGAAAGGTGCCATAGGAGCACATACAGATATTGAGTCTCATAGCTCATGAATGGTAAATAAGTCAAGCATGATAGACCAAGGTGCCGTCTAAAAGCTTAAATGTGCATGCATAGTGAAACAGTCAGTGTGGGATGTATAGGGCTACAGATTGTAAAGAGTGTTTATGAAAATATGACATATTTTCATATTTTCATCTGTTATTGCAGAAATAGGGAGGGATACAATAAGGTTCATATGCAAGTCATTGGTGTTTGCAGAAATTGGCATTAAAACATGGTGACTAATGTGGAGGCTTCAAGAGACATCGATGTTTGTTTGTTAAAGCAGTGGTGAATATTAGCTATATTTTTATGCTGGAATATTTTAAAAACTCTCTGTCACAGATGCAAAGAAACAGTACCATCTTATACATTGCATTGTGGCGGAAAATATTGTCACTCATAGTTGTCATCTATCATACAGAACTCTAGAGATTAATATTCTAGTTTGTAAATATTGTGAAAATGTGACATGGATAATTTGGTTTGATTGCATAATGTAACAAAACAGCACTTTGCTACACGCTCTTTTCATATATCTTTGGAAAGCTCTTGAATAGATAAATAATACACTCACTGATTTGTTGGGTCTGTTATGGTTACAAAAATATACCCTTTTGTTTGACCATAACACTGAAATATTTAAGTAGGTAAAATACATTTTTATTAAGTTTGCTATATAAATTCAGTGTCACCAGGCAGAATTTTGATACTAACAACAGTGCATAGCTCATTGTCTAATAAATAACTTTTTTGTAACATGCACCATTTATGAGATAAATAATAAGTAAAACCGAAACAGAGGAGTTGAGAGAAAACCTCTCAGAAAAAAAGAGATTTCCTAGCTTGATTGTAGAAAAAAAATAAGAAATACTGTGTTGGTGCATAAACAGAAAATGCAAAGACATTGACACACTTTTGTCTGGCAGTTGGTGCAGACAATTAAGATTATGAACTGGCAATTGGTTGTTTCCTATGGTACTGGGCTTGATTTTCTCAGCTTCCATTTGCTTGACAGTATGACTTTGAGCAAGTCATTTAACCAGACTGCACTCCCAGGCAGAGTCTGAAAAATGTCCAAGGATATCATTGTCCTTCCTCATTTAACACATATAAATAAATAAAGAAACAATCCCAGCTGTGATATAATACATTTTACTGGACTGACATAAATTTTGCAATTTCACAAGCTTTCAGGCTAGCACAAGCCCTTTATCTTGAGTTATTAAATTACTGATATTAGATGAAGTACTTAAATATACGTATGCCTAGAAAAGGGAAGTACATCATTCCATTCCTACTGCCTAAATAAGGCAACTTAAAATGCTAGTCAATTTTGTATTTCCTAGACTGAAATACTTCAGAAAGCAATGGGATTAATTAACCTTTTGCTGTTCAGAACTGAGAGACTTAAGAAAAACTTCCTACAGTTAGCAGTCTTGGGGTAAAATTCTAAACCATTTCTACATCCAGAATTTAACAAATGGAATTCTGCAGATGGAATCCTAAACACAGAATTAATAATCATACCACTCAGCAGCTCAAATTTGTGCAGAGTGTTCAGATTTTTGCTTTGTATTTTAGGTCTGATTCTCATAAAGTATGTGGTTTTCTAGCAAATCACTGAGCACTGGACTCACAAAATAATAACAACCATTTGAGTTTCAGACTTTATATCTTTCAGAAAATGCAAGCTAATGCAAAGCCTATTATTCTAGCAACTTTCAAAGTTTATAAGATTAATATTTAAAATTTGTTCCTGATTTTGGTCCTTTGTCCCTCCCATTATTTTTAGCTTTTGTCCAGATTTCTTGCACTAAAAGGTTAAGAGTTATGATTCATATCACAGATTATTGCAGGCAGAATTCTAATTGCAAGTGTTCTACAAATACAATTCTAAACTAGGAAATAATATTAAACAAATTATTTATACAGATTAAATTATAAACAAATAATTCTTTACAAAGAATTTTAAGCTAAGAATTCAGCAATTTGATTTCCACAGATGAGATTCTACAGACAGAATAACACAGAATATTAAGGAAATAAGGTACTTACATATTATCGCAACAAGATTTTAGCGATAATACCACTTGTTTCCTGATATCGAAATCTGACTGTTTTTGTTGTACAAATGTCAGTAAATGTCTTTTCTTTCACACTGAAGTTTGTTTTAAGACAGGTTGTCAAGAACAACAGAGGAAGTCAGTGTGTCGCTGTGGCTGTGTGCACTTTACTACCAGCATGTGTGAGGCTATTTCATTTGTGCATTAACGGTGCTTGCAGCAACAGCGACAGTAACTTTTCATGCTGTTCTTCATAACCCTTCTTAAAACCACCTTCTCTCAAAAACACTCCTTTTTTTCTCTCTTCCTTGTCAAAGTGCATGTCACAATACATGTTTTCGTTTCAATAGGACTCCAAATGGTGAGGAGGCATACCTCTGTGTGTTTTAATCCTAGAAATGCATCTTAAACTAAGCAAAATACTGTGTTGTATGAGTCTCAGGAAAGCTGTGATACCTGAAACCCAAATGCAATTATGACCGTTATTCATCAGCATTTGCTGCCATGAAAAAAAAGGAATGTTCGGCGGGCGGGCTTTCAGTAAGCGACATGCTGCTGGCAGTAAAGTGCATAAAGGAATAACAGCATGTTTTTTTTTTTACATTTTATTGAAAACAGTCTAAAAAAAAACTGTATTGTTAAAGGAAACACACTATATGACAGTTATAAACCACTAACAGTCAGATGTCGATATCGGGAAGCAAGTGGTATTATCGCTAAAATCTGGTTGCGATAATACGTAAGTACCGGAAATAATTATATGGAAAGAGTTCTTCTACATGTTACATTTAGAATTCTAGAATTAGAATTTCACAGTTACAATCCTATAGAGTTTACTATAAGGTCTACTACAAGTGCTCACATACCATTAGCTTACAACATACTTCCCTGCTGCCACTTGCTTTTGTTGGCAAGTGTCACCCTGATTTCTGTGCACTACCATTAAGCTAACTTTCCTTCCCAGAACCCTGACTTTAACCCTAAAATCAACTCCTGATCACTCTCTAAACCTAAAAATCTCCCTCCCCTCCCTAACCCTAACCCTAAGTCAACTGCTGATTACTCCATAACCCTAAAATCTCCCTCCCATCCTTAACCCTAACTCTGAGCCAACTCTTGATTGCTCCCTAAACTTAAAATCTCCCCTCCCCTCCCTAACCATAAAGTAGTGCTCACTTCCAGTCACTCCCTAAACCTAAAATCCTCCTCCCCCTCCTTAAACGTCCCCATTCTCCTTTCCCTTCCCCATTTACCAATTCTGTGATGAGACCTTCATAACAGGTGACCACTGTGACAGCTGCATCTCTAAACTCATGCTCAAGTTTTAGAATTCTAGAAACAGAATTCTACAGATAAAATGTTGCAGATATAATTCTATTTCTAGAATTCTAAACATATAAATCAACAGAGAATTTAAAAGACACAGTTCTGAAGTCAGAATTCTAAGGATATAAGTATAAACACAACTGTAAAAACATAATTCAGTAGCTAGATTTCTGAACATAAGGTTTTGTAGATAAAATATGAGCAGAGTCTTCCATGGATAGAATTCTAAGGACAGAATTGTAATCAAAGAAATCACTTCCACTATGAGTTGTTGAAGCTGAAACTCCTAACAATCAGAATCTTCAGACTCTAATCACAGAAAAACACCCACAAAAAACTTTTGTGTTTTTAAGATTTTTTTTTTTTGTATGTGTGCAAGCCTTCCTGTACTACTGATGTGGAGGTCAAACCACCCATACCTACTGAACTTGTATATACCTACTCCATGGTCACATCAACTTAAAGAGACAGAAAAAAATGCCCAGTAAAGGACATTACTGCTGGCACATCTCACTGTAAATGATTTCTGTGGAGCAAATTAGAATCTCAGGGAATTATGTCTAGGGAAATTGACACTTGAGAGCTGATAATTTGTCTGCTAGTAGGACAGTGCACAGAATCCAACACACAAAAATTCCTGTGCTACAGATTAAATACTAAACAGTGTTCTGAAAGATGAAATTCTAATCTCATAATTCTACAGACGGAATTTCATGGATGGAGTTCTAAACAACGATTTTCTACAGTTAAAAGATTTATATACCCAAAGTACTACAGCTAGAATTTTCCACCTTATATTCTAAACATAAAATTCCCACATTTTATTTGAATATGGGATTCAACTGGCAACATTCTACATATATTCTAAACAACTAGAAAACCAATCCAAATGTACAACTGCAGACAGAATTCTAAACAGCTCATTGCATCATATTCTACAGATAGAATTCTAGTAATAGGAATCCAGGCAGAGTTCAACAGACGGAGTTTAAACACAGAATGATAACATAGTCTTCAGAGAGGATTGCTCAGACAGAAGTCCAAAAATTAATGTGAAATATAGAATAAGGAATAATGTAAACAAAGATATGCAGATAGAAACCTAAATACAAAATTCAATTAGAATTCCAAACATAGAATTGAACAGGCAGAATTCTAAATAGATATTTTAGCAACAATTTTACAGATAAAAGTCTTCAGATAGAACTGTACATATCGCTTTCTAAATGTGGAATACTGTAGACAAGAATATACACATAGGAATCTACAGATAAAGTTATTAACACAGAATTATACATACAGAATTCTGAACAGAACTCCACAGATAGATTTCTAAACAGATAATTGTTCATATATAATTTGAAACATACTGTTCAGAAGATATTATTATAAATTCGAAATTTTGCAGATAATACTCTACAAACAAAATTCTAGACAGCATTCTGATGACATAATTTTGAATACAGAATTCTTCTGTTAGAATCCAAAACAATTTACAGGTAGAATTCTCAAGACAGAATTGTGCACATGTATTTATATTTGTGGTACCCTAAACTCCACTGCTGACATCCATCATTCTGTTTAGATGAACCCATTCATTCCCCTCTTGTAGGGCTAACAAAATCCTGCCATATTCCTTATGACAGCTGCAACACCCTCTTCAGGTAAACATGCATTGTGGCATCTTCCTGAGTGAGACTGCTGCCCAATCAGGAAGGTCACGAGTCATGAGGTAAACATTATATGCGCAGCTAGGTACTGGAATTTTATTAGATGTATAAAGAGGGTGGAAACCTTAGATGAGGTGATGCAGGTGTGCAATATAATTAACATAAACATACAGGGTACTTCACCTAGTCAAGCATCTCCTGCTATTCAATGTATGGCAACCTAATTTGTAACCAGGTTACACCTACCAGTCTGCTTTGGGTAGACCATATGTAAACAGAAGCCCACACCTTGTGGTAGGATGGGTGAGCAAAAACCAGTGGTTCAACTCTTACTTTCATCAATTGCCTCCTGTGCCTGGGCTGCCAATCAAATTTAGTTCACCTGGGTCAGAGTCAGGGCTCTGTTCCTATGTGCCATGCAGTTAGGCCACAGAGATTTATGAACGTAGAATTTTGCAGATAAAATTCCAAAGACAGTATTCTATAGATAGTAATTTAAACACTGAATTCAACAGACAGAATTATAAACCCTGCATCTCACAGGGAAGAATTCTAGGAGAGCTGTTCTAAGCACAAAATTATTTAGATAAGCTTCTAAATACAGAATTCTTCAGACAGGATTCTGAGCATAGAATTCTGCAGACATAGTTTCTTGGATATATCTCTAAACACAATATTCAACAAACAGAATTCTAAACACTGAATGCACAGATAGATACTGAAGGCAGTCTACAGATATTGTTCTACAGACGGAATTTGAGAAACATATAATTCTATACAGATAATTCTGTATGAAAGGTTCTTCAGATTGTTTTTAAATACAGAATTCTAGAGAAAGAATTCTACAGAATTGCAAACACCAAAATCTACTGTTAAAATTCTAAGAACACATTGACGTGCAAAATTTTAGTCTCAGTTTCAGATAGTATTGCACTAACAGAATTCTAAATGCAGAATTCTATAGAGAGAGACATTCAAACATTTGTCCTTATTCAGCACTTAGTATCACATACAAAGGCAAAAGTTTCATAGATAAAGAGAAATAAAGTGTACATTGTCAGTACATTACAGTCCATTCCATTCATTAGCAGCAATTTCATTATTCAGATATTCCTGACATCAGGTACAGTCACATGGGTTGCATGTATATGTATATATATATATATATATATATATATATATATTTTTTTTTAATACAAGGAGGTATATGTTGGCTATATCATCAGTATACAAGCCTACAAAATACAAGCTAGAAGATACAAGGAATGGACAATTTACCATTTATTACTAGTCATATTTTAGTTATCAGTGCTGTCACTACAGCAGAAGTACCCTTATGACCAATAGCATATTACTGCCATGCTAGGATGTGCTTTCAACCATGGATCCTATACATTAATCTTACTAGATAAGAGCAGTTGTCCATGTTCCTGATGGATAGACACAATGAGCTATGCCAAATGTGTTAGTCAATGGAACTGGCAGGTGTACGAGGAGGGACAATACCTTTTCAAACCAGGGCCATAACTGGTGTAAATATCCTGGCCATGGGCCACTTCCAGGGACCTACAGAGGAAACTGAAAACATATATTAGGCATCTGCCAGTCACATCTTTCAGTGGATTATGGACTGCCTACTGGAACTTGCAGACTAATACTTAAGGGTACCAGTCATGCAAGTAGAGATAATAACCCCATTACTGAGGCTTCCATGCAGTATGCTACCTGCCAAGTGTCTTGGTGTAGTGGATGGAATACATGTAGCCATACTAAAAGCAGCCACTGATGATATAACTCTATAGACTCACATATTACTTGGTAAACTGGCAGGTGGTGTGTAACACAAGGGATCCATCATGGATATGTCTGCTTACAATCCAGGGGGCAACGATGATAGAGATATGTGGCATTTCAGTGTTATTTACCTCTGGAGTTGGGGCTGATACTCTATGGATATTTATTATGTGATACAGGATATCCCTTGGAGCGAGACCTCCGACACCCATGCATTCCCCACATTCATCAACACATAAGGACTGCAACTGTGTCCAGCACTGCAGACAAAACATCATACACTAAATCTTTGGTCACCTGAAGATATGTTTCCACTATCTGGAGAGATCAGGTAGCATATTACAGTACACATCAGTGAAGGTCTACAATGTATTAATGTGTGCTACATTCTACACAATATGACCCAGACAAAGAAGAAGGCACAGCTAGAATATGATAATGAGGAGAAGGATGCAAAGACTATATAACCACCACCCCTGTTCCACCACAAAGGGCACATGTGGTATGACAACAACATGATCAGTAGGCATGAGATGCCACAAACTACAAGTGTTCAGAGGAAGATAGGTTGTGAAAGCTGTATTAAAAGGCATATCTATTATTAATCACATGGCAGTAGTAATATGATATAGTAGCTTTTGTAGTAAAATATATGAAGTATTCAGGCAAGCAGGACATACAGTTACCATTAGCAATGGGTAAATGTATACTGTTGTCATAAACCAAGTTATTTACATATAGTCTAGGTTGCCACAGCAATCACAGACACACAGGCGAGAGTACCTGAAGGTCTCCCATGTAATGAAGCAGTATGTGGGCTTCTAGCACAGCCTTCTCAAGAGCTCAGTGCCCCTGCATGTGTCACCCACCCCATACCATAAACACATGTAGTTATGGCAGCCCTCTGTGCTAGTGAGGTACCTAGATTGGTCTTGCTGTATGGCCAGAGACATGTGCACAGCAACACATTTTGCCACTTGGAGAGAGATGTTATTCCCAGATAGCATGGCCACCCATGCACAATTTGTCTGCATTGCTGTGTATGACTGGGTCACAACAAGTACTCTGGATACATGTGGTAATGGGTAGCTGTTTGTCTCTGATGGAAACCTAAATTTACTGTGTCTGGAAAAGCTGTGGGAACCATTCATAACACAATGTACAGTGACAGGATGGAATCATGTATCTTATGACACAGCCTCTCTAGGCTGTAGCACAATGGTTTAATTGTTGTATGGTAGCTATCTGTAAGCCCCGTAGGTCATCATCTTTCTTGTCAGGCTGCACATGAACTGAAGAGGTCATGTGCTGTATTTCAGTCCACAGCATGCAGTCTGGCTGCAGACTCAGACTGTGTCCACAGGCTGTGCTGCAATAGCTTGGCATGGAATTCCAAAGATGTGACAGCTGCAATCACCCAGGACCCATTCTTTGGCACCCTACAAGATTGCACTTTTCTGAGACTATCACAGTAGGTACTGAGGTGCTGGACCATCACTCATCAGACTGCCATCCCATCAGATACAGAAGCAACACTACTATGTAGTGGAGATCATTCTGGTGATGTGCTCCAACCATGACCTACATGCATTGGGCTTAGTCCATGTGTAGCTCAGCTGTCGGAGTAGTAGCTGAGCTGTCTGAGTAGTATGCCACATGGGACCTGTATCAGAGTCCTCCCTATTCTCCATGGGCCTTGTCACTGCCTGCTCTATATGGTCAACAGATGTTCACAAATCACTACCATTTCCAGAGATAGGCATGGTGTTAGTATCTACAATAAGGTAGGGTATCCCCTGTGCCTGTCCCAGTGTGGTATCAACACTGCCTGTGGCAGCTGAGTACATAACATCCCTCATGGGAACAAGGAAGAGGTCCAACAGTGCTACTAACAGGACTTGTAAGAGAGTACAAGTGTCAGTGTCAATCTACTACCATCCTACCTGATAAGAATGGTCTGATAACTGTCACATATGTACTTATCTACTCACTTTGGGTGTAGTGTATACATTATCCCATGATGTTTCCTAGTTAGAATCACGTATAGAGTGACAAAGAATCATTAGTACTGTACAAGACATACACCATACTGGGATATGACAATGTAGTATCAAAACATGACGTGGTTATGCATTCACACTACATGAGAGGCCCTAACCTCAAGTTTACCTGGAATACCCAGGGTGGAAATCACTGGACAGAAACCAGCAATAGTTTATTCTCCTTATTCAGCAGGGTATCTTGTATGGGCATATGTCCACCTTATAAGATGACTTGCAGTAGAACTGCCCTGTTCTTTGCCCAAAAACATAGGATCATCATTTTCCGGTTGCATTTTATTATGATCATATCAATGTTGCCCAACAGATTAATATCTGCAGTTATCTCTGAACAGTGCCACTATTTCTCTTCATTGTTCCCACTATGACTCATGAGAAATGGACTTTCCATTCAGAGGGCATCAAGTAGGATCTGCAATTCCTCTTTGTTGAAATTTTACTTCTATTTCTTAGCAGCCACTGGCACAAAAACAGTATACATGCAACAGAGTTGCATATGGCACAACAGAAAAGCACATGCAAAGATAAAGAGTTATGTCCTAGCAGCACAACACAATCATCTAGTTCAAATTACACCTAATTCACAGGCTTCCTGTCTATGTATTCAATTCTCAGTATGATGTGTCACAGTAGCAAACTGTGTACAATCCAGTGTAGATGTGAATCACATCACAAGCACATGCAATGAGTCATTCACTACCAAAAGTTTTATGAATCTGTTTACATTTACATAATGGAAGTATATACTGTATAGTGTGGTAAGTTGTGCAGAAGGTTGGCAGCAAAAGAGTCTGCCTGGGGCTGGCAAATATCTCATGCAAAAAACAATTACGCAACAGAGGGCACCAAAGTGAGTCCTACCAGTGGCACTGCACTCCACTGAGCAAACTCCTCACTGTACATAGTCAAGAAAATAGCAGTGCAGTGGGTACCTATAGTTCTAGCATAAATGGATCAGGAATTATGGTTGTTTTTGGGCCATATCCTTCCACTCCTTGATATGTTAATTGGAAATGTTCCCTTGTCTGAAGTATAGTCCAGGACAGATATATTTTCAAACATGCTGGCACTGATTGGACACCCTCTTACTGTAAAAACCAACATCCTATGCAGTGGTAAGCAGTGTCACCATAAATCAAATGGCCTGTACGAGTATATATATATATATATATATATATATATATATATATATATATATATATATATATATACATATATCTGTGTGTGTGTGTGTGTGTGTGTGTGTGTAGTCTAATATTAGTACTACAGGTATGTATCGTCTGCAGTGTACATATGTGCTATATGTCCTGTTCCCTACAGATATAACAGGCCACTACATGAATGAGGTAGCCTACTGGGAATGAGAGGAAAATCTCCCTTGTCAGCACAGTAAGCATTATGAATATGCAGTGCATATATGCATACAAAAGTAATGTATTTATTCTTTTATATATAATTTTTTCATACAGTTTTACATGATTGTCATGCATCTGCCAAAGGCCGCATCCTTGGTGCCATTCAAGTGCTGTATTGCATGACATTTCCTTGGAAATGGATGGTGGTTTTGAACTAGCATGTTGCTTTGCCAGTGCCATAATGAACAACTTTTTGCCTTGCTATGTAGGATCTTAGCTAATGCACGCTTCACCTTCTCCACCACATTGTGTGGCCCTGTGCACAAGCTGCCATTATGGTATGTGCATGTCTAAAACCTATGCTAATTTAGTGTGTTGTATCACTATACCCATTGGCATGTATTATAATGTGGATATTAGCACACAGCTTTAGTATGTGGCCAAGTAGCCTTTGGCACGTGTAGACATTTATAGAAATGTTCTGGTGTTGTACTGAGACTGTGGTGTGCATTACATTTTTTGAGGTTTTAAGCTTTTCAGACTGTGTTGTGCCTCACAGTAACTCAGCAATTGGAGGATTCCATCCATGTAGATATGCGCAAGGTCCATCTGTAGTATGTGGGCCTGTTGGGTGGATCTTCTGGTGGGCACATGTGTGCGATTCATGTCATTAGGCAGCTCATAGTGGCTCTGCAACAGGATGTCTGCAATCTAGTTTATGCTAACAGGTATACTGATGGATTCCTATGAGCTCACTTATAAACTTGCAGGCTCTTACTCAACTTTTAGCCAAAGGAGACCACTGAGAAGCTGAGCCACATTACTTAATATTGGTGGGAGGATAACAATGACCCCCTTTAAGCAGATTTTTTCCACATATTCCTGTTGAAAACTGTCATTCACCTATCTAGTCATCCAGACTGGTTTCAAAGGTTGTTAGGGAAGTACTCTCCATGATAGATAAGGGCAGCCTATTCTATAAACAGAGAAAGCATTGGGTCAGGTACCTGTGACATCATCTGAAGGTGTTGATGTGGTAGTGTAGGTTAAGGTCTCTAGAATAGATGTTTTATTTACAACTAGTTTTATTTTGGTGAAGAAGTTCATAGAGTTCTGCATTGTTTATAGCATGGATGGCTAAACCGAGATCACGCCTCAGGAATGAGTAGAGGGGCTGGGTCATTAATCTATCAGAGTAGCTAAGACCACTTTGACCTGAGATGTTTTTGATGAGAAAACATTGATATCCCTCAATCTGGTTTAGATGCTTTGTGAGGTACATAGCAACGTGTGCCATATATATATTCAATTAGGAGCCTAATAAGGAATTAATAAAGTTGGATTATAACTTCTTTGGACCATGACAAGATGCCATGAAGGATGAGATCGCAAGGTAGGAAGATTTTCTAACTACCACTGAGTCATGGTGATCAAACTAGGTTCTTTTATCAACATAAGCACCCACATCCCTGATAACTGTCAAATGTAAGTGGAACATTATATATATATATAGTAAGCAGAAGTTATGCTAGATTTACCAAGGGAAACTATGCTGCATTTCTTGGTGTTCAGGGTAAGCCCGTGAATAATACACTAAAATCAGGGCCAAACTATCCTCAACAACATTATTCTGAACTCATCTATATTTCTTATCTGGCAGCCTCCATCCATAGCAGCTGGAGGCCATAGATGATCCATGCTGACCAGCCACCATCACTCCATATCAGAAAGTGCCTCTATCTGGCCACAGGAGACAATGCACCTCATCTGCAACTGCAGGTAGTGGCTAGCATTGGCACAGTAGGATGCCATTCTGGTACTGCAAATACATAGCAGAGAAATTATAGAAATGTGCCCACTCCAGGTGAATGTCCGACAGGCCAGAAACCTTCCTCTTCTTATATATCATGTATGTAGTGTAAATAATGTACTTAATCACATGCTTGTATATAACTGCTGACATTTTTATGGTTTTCATAGTTTTGTATGCATTTTTGAAAAAAAAAATGTACTTGGAAGTGCATGCATGCATTCCATGTCTGTATTTATATTTAAAGAGGATTGCTTATGTGGTGTTTGTGATTGCATCATGCTGAATGTCTAGCATTGTGGTAGGAATCTATACATGTCAAGACCAAAGGTTACCCACCTTGTTGTGTCTTCTAGACTTTTTTGTCAGGACAGTATATCGCATCTGTACAGCATCACCAACAATGTATACAATGAGCACTATAGTGCTTTTCTGTCAAGCTACCTGTGATGCACTGTAATGGTACATGATTCACGGAGTTTAACTGTTTATGAATTGTGTATGAGTTCTGATGGGGACATCTGTTTATGTAAATTGCCTACAGCATGGCAGTGCAGTATGGTCATCAATAGCAGTTAGACTTCTTTCCACATAAATATATGTATATAATTTTCATTACAAATGCACACATAAATTCCTAAAGAGAATTTCTACAGATAAATATTATAAACTCAGAATTCTAAAGATAGACTTCCAAGTCCAGAATCATACAGAAAGAAATGTATAGGTACAATTTTAAACACAGACAGACCTCTACATCTAGACTTCTAAACACACACATTTCTATAAACAGACTTCTAAATGAGGAATGATATACATTTAATTTCCTGGACACAGTTCTAAATATAGAAATCTGCAGACAGAACTCAAAACACAGAATGCACAGAATTGTATAGAAATAATTCTGCAGGAAGAATTCTGCAGACAAACTCTACAGATAAAAAGAAGTAGAAATATAAATAAAATAAATACTCCTGTCTGTGATTTGGCTGTCTCTTACACTATTTAAAAATAAACTCAAAATGTCTGTGATTTGGCTGTCTCTTACACTATTTAAAAATAAACTCAAATTATATCTCAATACACACTGGTTATGTTCCTGTACTAATCCAGACTAACTTTCCTATGTCTCATTAATAACAACCATTCATCTTTATGTATGTATACCTCCTTACGGTCCTTGCGAAGCACAGTTGTAGTATTGAAGTTAGTATTGTTATAAGAATGCTTATCTATTGCTAGTATTGAAGTTAGTATTGTTATAAGAATGTTTATCTATTGCTATTACAAAAAAAAAAAAGTTTTTCTTTTTTGTTTTATTTCCTAACTGCTACTACTTTCTATATTTCAGTTTGTATGTATCTTTACTGTACTTCTTTTTACACTGTATTTTTACATATGTCTTGGAGCTTTTCTCCCCGGGCCTCTACTGAAAATGGACATATATCCAGTTAGACTAGCCCGGTCAACAAATGTAAAATAAATAAAAATAAATAAATAAATAAATAAAATAGAAATATAAGAACAATGTTGAGCAAGTGATAACATGGAGCCTGAGTCCTCACCATATATGCCTTCACACAGACACACTTAAAGTTTTTGCCACTCTTTTAAAGCATTTAATAGTGCTCCTCTCTAAAACTGAACAGTGCTATACATGATAACCCTGGTGTAAATTGATGTAGATCAGTATCTTCCCTTACAGCTAACAGACTATCTTTAAAGATAGCAGCCAAAGTAGCACTTTGACCTGTAGTGCAACTTATTCTGTAGAAAGGGCACATATTGAATTAGAAACCTATCCTTCCAGCAGGTCTTGTTAATTTTTGTTGTTGTAAATCTATGCCCTAGTTTAGGTGCTTATGGATCCATTGGTATTGTGAAGAATTGTGAGGTGAAATAGGATTAGGGCTTTCATTTCTCAAAATCCAAAACATGTCTTATCAGAGTAGCTGGTGGGTTATTGAGTATAAGCAGAGTCATACTAATCTGTCAGACTAGTTGGAGGATTTAAGGCTTTTAATTTTCTTGGTTAGAATAGAATTGTAAACAAACAATTTTACACTTATTGTTCATATAGGATTTTAAACAGAAAATGCTACAGATGAAATCCACGCATATAATCTCTCAACTGTCCATATTTTTTTGCAGAATATCTAAATTTCTGCCTCCTATTTTTGGTCTGTTCCTCATAAAATTTGTAGTTTTCTGGCAGATCACTGAAGATTGAAGTCATAAGATCATAGAATCATAGGAGGTTACTAGGCTATCGATCTGGATTTCATTTCAAGCTACCCGTTTCATCCCAATGTAACACCATAGATACTCTAGTCAATAGCCAGGATTATATTTAGTGACTGCCCATGTCCAGGAGGGTTGTGAGCGCTATCCCTGGTATGAATTTATGGAGCCCCATCCACTTTTCCAGGTTTCTTTTAAACAGTGTCATAGAGGTTCTATGCTTCACATGAACTGGCAGCCTATTCCAAAGATGTGGCAGTTGCTGGGAGACAAATCTGTTCCTCCAGCAGGTCCAAATCAAATTGCAAGCCATACTTAGATTCCTTGAATGGGTAGCTCTAGTTCCATTTAATTTACGGATGTGCAGCAAATTCATTAGGTTTGGGTTGGAGATTGCTGTGTAATCCAGGCATAAGTCTCCCCTAAGAAGTCTATACAATACTGAGCATAGTGACAGGGACTTTAGTTGGTCTGTGTAAGGCACGTGCTGGAGTACCTTGATCTTCTTAATTAGAAACTTCTGAGGTCTCTCCAATTGCTGCAGGTGCTTTATATGGTACATGCCAAAAGGGGCATTATACTCAATTATGGGCCTGATTAGTGACAAGTATAGAGGGTTTATAACCTCCTTTGCTCTAGAGGTGATGCATTTGTTAATCAAGTGTACTACATAAAAAGCCTTCCTTACTACAGCAGACACAAGCTGGTCAAGGTTAATGTTGCAGTCTACTTGTGATCCCAGATTTCTTACCACTTCATAGGCACATAGAGTATTGTTGTTAATCTGATAGTGCGAAGGGACATTGTTTTTACCGAAGGGAATGATGATGCATTTCTTTGATTTCAGTTTGAGATCATGACTAAGACACCAGTCATTGGTCTGTGTAAGACCTTCCTGAAGTATACTGACTTAATTTGGGTATTCAATAACTGCATCTATTGAAGAAGTCATTAGTAAAAGGTCATCGGGCCACTTTACCCCTCCTGTTATACAAAGGTTATAACATGCCAGAGTCACACACTAACATTTTAGCATCTCCTGCTTCAACAAACATACAGGAGGAAGACAAATTAACTAGACTGTTAACAACTTATTCACTTGACTCTAGAGTCATTAGAGAAATTGTCAACAAGAACTGGGCATTTATTTAGGAAGATTCCTAGAAGTTCTTTAGGTTTGACACCCCAACTAACTTTTAGGAGGGGCATAAACCTGAAAGGTTTGGTTGAAAGGCCGAAAAGGACTTCTAAATTTAATACAGGATAAATGTGGGAGATGTCGTCAATGCAAGTTCATTAAATTAACTGACAGAGTAAAAATCAGAAATAAAGTATATTACACCCATGATAGATACAACTGTGATTCTCTAGGGGTTGTTTATGGAGCTTTCTGTGACAGTTGTGAAGTATTTTATATTGGGAAAACAGAGAGGAAATTAAAACAGAGGATTTATGAGCACCAGTACAGCATTATGAACAAAACCAGTACTAGTGCTTTAGTACTAGTGCTTTAGCCAGACACACCCTTATTTTCCCAAGTCACAATTTCTTATTTGTGGTTTTACAACAGGTAGAACACAACAAAAGAGGGGGGCCCTGGGAACTCAAATTAGAAGAGGCTGAAGTGGAATGGAAAATTGCAACTGCTGCTTACTCTTTTCCAGGGTTAAATGAAGCCTTATCTATCAAGAGCTTGTTGAAGCTTAAAGCCCTGGCAAGATAGGGGTGGCAGCTTGTTTGTTTCACACAAAAATGTTTAAAACATCTAACTGACTTTTCTTCTTTTTATATTTGTTTATGAGTAAGACTTTCTATGGTTTTATATGTTTTTACATACAAGTCTTGTATAATGTATTGACATGTTGGTTTTTTACATTAACATAATGTAACTCAATTTAATAACATATATTATACCATGATCCCCCCAAAACGTGCACGCTGATTGGCCAGCATGCCCGTTGTAAATCGAGTTATACTAATGGAAAAAGGTCCGGTCGCCCGGACTTTTTTCCATTAGTATAACTCGTTTTTTTTAAACACTGTCTCGCTATATTAAATGGGTTTAACATAGCGAGACAGCTTTAAAATAAGCAATGGAGATCTCCGTTGCTTATTTTAAAGCTGTCTCGCTATGTTAAACCCATTTAACATAGTGACACAGTGTTTAAAAAGAAAGCAACGGAGAAAGCCAGATCTTCGTTCCTTTTTTTAGTGTCTCGCTATGTTAAATGAGTTTAACATAGCGAGACAGTATAAAAATAACAACGGAGATGTCCGTTGCTTATTTTAAAACTGTCTCGCTATGTTAAACTCATTTAACATAGCGAGACACTAAAAAAAAGCAACGGAGATCTTGCTTTCTCTATTGCTTTTGCCCACAGCTCTGATGTACTGCGCAGGCGCGCAGTACATCAGAACTGCCGCGGATGCCAGACATCTGCGGAAGGGCAGTAAACAGGCATTATACTATGCCATTATTTAAGAAAAGTAACAGTTTCTTTTCTTAAATAATGTCATGGTATAATAGCAATAACCCACTTCTGGGTGTGAGTAATGCTAAATTTACCCACGGTTGGCTTTGTTTGGTCCCTCGGGCTTTGCCCTCGGGACCAAACCACGCCAACCGTGGGTAAATTTAGCATTACCCACACCCAGGCATGGGTTATTGCTATAATATATTTCAATGCTACACATTTGCACAGTACACACTTTATTTATTATCATTATTTTTTTTCTTTTTTATATAACAATGGTCTATTTTTAAGCATCATTTACCATCCCAATTGTATTTGTATTTACTTTTTGTCTTGGGTTGGAAATGGTAAACTTTTTTATTAACTTTTTTTAGATGCTTAAGACTATCATTTGTGTGGTGCACCTGCAATGCGCAAACATGCTGTTATGGAAAAAGAAATAAAAAAAATAGCAAAAAACAGAATTTGTGAGTATGTACAGTAATGGATTAGAAGACCCTATTTGGAGTATGTACAATGTAGGACTGCTGTGGTTGCTAATGAGGCAGGGTCGGAATCCGTGTAGTTACCAGGTACTGTGCATGGATCTGTATGCAAATGAGATGGGGTTACTGAATAACAGATATGTGTATATTTGTCCACAGATCCCATCCATGTAGGAACAGAATCATGTTGGTGTCCACAGAAGAGTTAGCTGACATCAAAGGGGGTGTGTCCACAAACCTTTAAGCTCACTGGAGCTCAGGGGAGCCTGTTTGTGTGGAGCGCTGCTCTGCTCAGCGGGGGGGGGGTGTCCAGTGACTTCTAAGCTGTGTTTACCGGTGGGGTGCATTTTTCAGTGGGTTTGAGCATAGTTGAGCTTGTTTGCATGGCGTGCAACAGTGCTGAGAGTGACCTGCCATGGGATTGTGTCTACTGACTGATGAGCTTTGTTCATCCCTGTGGCACAAATTTGCACAGTGCACTGCAGTGTTCAGAAAGGAAGGCTGTCAAAAAAAAATTGGCTGAGAAAGCCCAAGGTAACCTACCAGGAGCTACACGAGCTACAGAGTGGACATGGACAAACTACAACTCAGTGAGCTCTACCATCTCAACTCAGACCCAGAGCCAACAGAGGGGAACTCATTCCAGTGAAAACAAAGGTATGTGCAGCTCTTAGCATACTAGCTACAGGTACTTTCTAAAGACCAATTGGGGACATGATGGGGGTCTCATAGTCATCTGCTTCCAAGTTACTCTACCAGTTCCTGGATGCCATGCTATCACATGCCAGTGAGCACATTTATCTTCCCCATACCCCTGAGGGGAGGGCCAGCAGTATGCGACTCTTCTACCGTGTAGCACACTACCCTGAGGAACTGGGTGCCATAGATTACACTCATGTACACATCAAGGAACCACCAGGTGAAGAGGGTATAATCCATGTCAACTACAAGGGGTATTACTTCATCACCTGCCAGGTCATGTACAATGCCCAGAGCATTATCATAAATGTGTGTGCTGGCAACCCAGGCAGTTATCATGACTACCATATCCGGCACGCATCACAGCTGTATCAGATGTTTGCTAGGGGGGGGGCATCCGACATGGCCATTTACTTGGGGATGCTGGCTATGCACTGGAACCTTGGATGATGACATCCATCAGAAATGCATACCCACCCACCGAAGAATGCCATAAAGAGGCACACACACAAACCAGGAACATCATAGAGTGTGTGTTTGGGCTGTTGAAGTCACAGTTTCAGTGCCTCAATATATCTGGTGGAGCCTTGCAGTACTCTCAAGCCACATGTGCACAGATGTTCACAGTATGTGCCATGCTACACAATATGATCCTGTGGAAACAGATGCAGCAGGATCAGCAAAGGTAAGGGATACAAATCCCTACACCAGTGCATAGGTCACCACAGATGCACCCACAGGGGGACTTGGAGGAGGAACCCCCTGAAGCTGTCCCTGTAGGTGCACATAGGCATGCCTAATATGAACTGGCCTGGGACAAAAGACAACACATAGCACATGGACTGACAACCTATGGCCCTAGGTACTGACACTGTACTCCGACTTGTATAAATATCAGTTAAAATTATTTCAACCAGGCCACAATCTGTACCTCACCATGTATTGGCTGTGGACTTCCTGCATCAGACAGAGTCAGTCCCAGTTTGGCAAATGCTGCATTCGTAAGGTAAGTCACTCTCCTGTACACCACTTGTAAGGGGTACTAAAATATGGTAGCATATATATATGGACCTGCCACATGTATGTAAGGGAATATAGTGGGCTATATATAGTGTGCTACTGGGCTACTTGCAGAGATGTATAGTGGAATACTGGCTACTTGTACAGATCTAACTATGTTCCCCATAACAGCCACTAGGCCACATGGCTGGAAACTCCATGACAGGATTCCAAGGAGATGGCCAACAGTGGGGTCACAGGACAGTCACACAACTGTCTAGGCCAGCAGAGCATAGGCTGGTTGTCCCCCACCCCAAACACATCAGTGTTACTATACAACTGCTGTAACAGTAAGTCTGCAATGATATACCAGTAGACCAGAAAATTCTCCTATCTTGTTGACAGTATGAAGGAGGAAACCTCTCTGTCTGGTGGCCAGTGTGGTTCAGTGGGCCAGGGGCAGTAGCTTGTATGATAGTGTTGATGGTTTGGAACTGGCAGCATCCAACATTTTGCATGTGAGGTACACATATGGTGGTAGTCCAACAGACTGTCAGAACCTGTCAATCTGTTACTGCAAGACAGCTGGACAAAGCCAGAGTGAATGGGGCACAAAGTTCTATACCTACAGACAGACATTATACACGCCCTGAGTAACCTAGCAATTGGTTAGTTTATCAGCAGGCTACAACAGGTCAGATTAGCTGCTGGATGTAAAGGCTATCAGTTAAATGTCTCAGTAGGTACAAGAAGTCAGCAACCAATGTACAGTATAGCACTGGGAAAACACAAAGTATGAGGAACACAGCAGAGATATGGGGGTGAAATGCTGGGCATTCTGCAAAAACATGTACAGGGAGAGGTATGCAGACTGTCACCCTGTGTGTGATGTTTCACCATGTACCCAAGTCACATCATACCTCTCATCCTCTGACAGAAGGAAATCTGTTGAAATAAAGTGAATAAAAGTGGGACCAAGGCCCACAACTTGGGACAGGTTTTAAATAATTGCTTCTACAAGTGTAGAATGTGGAGAGAAGAAAAGGTCCTGCATTCGCATGACTGTCCTGATGTGCATGGAGTCTAAAACTCAAATATCTGCCAATATTAATTTATGTCAGTCTTGACTGATTTGCCACTAATTTTCCAGAAAATAACAATGTTATGCGAAATGGGCCAAAAATATGCAGCAAGAGTCTGGACAGTCTGTGAAACTCTCTGCAGTTATAAATTTTGAGCCCCATATTAAGTTCAGCAAACAGCCGGGGAATGCCATAAACAATATTAGTCAATTGCAGAACTGTAGTAACAGGTGCAGCAGCCAATGGTCTGCAGCACACAATAATCCCGAACTGGAGTACAGGTATCTCTGGCCTGGAGTCACCTTGTAAGTACTGACAATCACACTGGGCATGCTCCTGCAGTTAGGTAACTTGAGCCCAAGTCTGTTGCCTCTACCGTCCAAAGACCAGCTATGTGGAAATATGTCTCTATCAGTATGTCATATATATATATATATATATATATATATATATATATATATATATATATATATATATATATATATATATTTATATATATGGGTCTACTTTGTTTCACTGAAAGCTCATCTCACTGAATTCACCCTGACCAAATCGCTGAAAGCTCAAATTACTGAAAACTCATTTCACCGAATCTCATTTCATTAAAGTGAAGAACTGGCACTGTGTAGAATACTAAGGCAAGTAAAAGGTATATGTCCTTTTCCCCAATTTAGTGCAATCCTGGAGTTAGTATATAGAGTTAGTGGGGGTGGGGGAGGCATAAACCACTACTTAGTTTGGGTATATATTGTCTTCTACAAAGAGTTAGTCATTGGTGTTGTAAGTATCCATGTCTATGGTTTAAAATGTATTGTTTTGATGCCTTTGATGAAATATAATATAAAACCAAACAAGGTGGGGGTATGCCCCCCACACCCCCAATGTGGGGTTCTTTGCATTAATTATGAATGTTATGGCCCTGTGACTAGCTGCTGGCCCTAAATTGCCCTCCTGTATATTAGCATAATTAATGTCTGCCACCATCTACAGTTGTACATGCAGACTACTCAGGTGACATCTATCAAGAGTAGTAGAGTGTGTCACAGGGTATGAAAGCATGATGACGCTGACTGTCTCCATTGTCCCTGACACATATGCACCTAAGGAGCCATCCACATATACTGACATTCCTTGCTGACATCATATCTCTGCTGTGTTGCCTTGCAATCCTGTGCCTCCGTGTGTCCATAGTTGCACCGCTCAGACTCCTGGACAAAAACATACACAGCTCCATGACACAACTGTCATTCTGTAACATTACTGCCAGTGTAAAATCAGGCAACAAATATATATGTATAATGTGTAGTAAATGTAAAGAAATAAAGTCACCCTTTGCATCAGACACATATATGCAGGTCCTCACATCAATGGCACGGATGGCAGGGATGTGGCACAGGTATCATCACATGCACAGGGTGTGGTGTGAGATTGCCAGAGGCCTAGGGTGTGCCAAACAGTTGACAGCATGTGTGTGAGTCAGGAAGGTCTGCTGGTGATACGGGTTATGCAGAGGTGCTATGTGTGTCTGTAGGTGACCTACATGTGACAGTGGCATTGGAGTGTGTACATGTACAAAGTCAATCTCAGTGCTAGCTCTACACATGCTTATGGTGGGCATCTGTGGACTGTACATGGTAGAGTGGATACTTCACCATCTCTGGTCATGAACATGGGAAATGGCTTCTCCATGAATAGCATGGGCAGCACCATGCCCAAGGTCTGATGTGGTGCTAGTACCTGATGGTGACTGCTGTCTACTGGGCCTGTGTCCCCAATGGGACCACCCACAACCATATACCCATGGCCTGCCAGATCATGGTGTGGACAGCACACCTCCCTCTGTAGTGCTGGAGGTACAACCACTACTGCAACATGAGTGTGCATGGCCATGTGGACTCCCGGCAGATGGTGTTGCTGGCCTATGACAACGTGTCTGACGCCCAACCCCAACCCCAATCACATGTTCCAGTACAGAAAACATGCGCTCAAAGAAAGACCCTGTCTGAGCCCACTGTCTTTCCACTACATCCATGAAACTTTCTATGACATCATCAATGCAGTAGAAGCAGTCACGGATGTCATTCTGTGCTGCATCCATAACCCTAAGCCTCCATGCGGTGTTGCATTCAGTTTGTGCCTGTGCCTCCATGACAGCCTGAAACCTGCAGTGAGTGACCCGCAATGTGACACACTCAACAGAAAGAGGATGGGTAGCAATCCTCCTTCGAGCATCCCTGTCAATCTGCCTGTGTGGGACCTTGCCAGCTCTCTGGCTATGGCCATTATCTACACTCAGTGATGCCACAGTTCAAACACTGTCCTGTACTATGTCACCACCCTCTGATTGCCCAATATGCATGGCCTCTGGTGACTGGGTATGTGTGGACATACTGACTGTGTGCGTGTGGGGACAATAGGGGCAGAAGATGGATGTCAACCTCTGGGACACATTCAATCACCAACAACCCCACCTGTGCCTCACTATGGCCACCATCATCATCAGAGTCAGATGAGATACTGACATCATGTTGTGAAGGGGACAGACTCCAACCCCCTGTTCACCTGTGGGAAGCAAGACAAAAGCAGTACATTACCACCTGCACTATTGTGTATGGTAATCCACACAGACTCATACAGATGTGGATCTACAACTGCATTACATGTCCCACATCTTCTCATCTATGATTCCATGCACAACACACACACTCACAACAACATACACACACAGCCCAGGCCCTGTATAACATGCATGTCACCTACATCTGGGTACCATTGCCAATCCAATACACCTGTGAACTACGCAATATGACAGTGTATGTGACAGAACTACACATAAAACCCAGTACACCCATCTTGACAATGATGTGCGAATTGCAGTAGCACTGCCTCAGGTATGTACATTCTCCCTATTGTGTTCGAATGGGCATCTTGGAGCAATTTCTTCATGTATAGCAGGCTATGTAGTTGCTCATAACTTTAAGTGCAAGCATGTTAATGCTTGTACAAATACACTCCTCTCATTCCCTAAGCTATGCACTGTAGTTAACATCTCCAAAATGGAACATACAATTATTCTACTCTAGCTAAGCACAACAGTTGTACAAAAGGCAAAATGGCAGCCCTTAACATTCATAGGGTATATCTGATCTGGCAAAACAGCAGTATCACACTTACCAGGTACAGAACCATGAACTCTGACCACACCTGACGTACCTGTGAAAAGGTGAGGGAAATGTTGCAGTATTACAGGGTAATATGTGCATATATCCACATGTACAGTAGCTAATGTGATACTGGCTATACTGGTGACATTCTAAGCATGTGTGCACATCTGTGGGTAAAAGCCAACCCCCTGCCCCTCCATTGCAGATAGACCTGACACCTATGTACTGGTCGGTAGAGCCTGCCACAATAACTGCTAATGTATTATACTGGTGAATACAGTTAACTTACCTGGACGCTCCTCTGATGTGGATGATGTGGCACCCACCTCCAGGACGTATGTCATGATGCTTGGCTGGAAGCTGTGGGTTGATCCTAGGTTCACCAGGAATTCCTCAGTGGCTGAGAGTGGTTGTTCTGTTGCAGGCCCTCCACCAGTGGCAGAACAATCCCTGGCAACAGCAGCTGCCCTTTGACGTGCGGCGTTGACCATGTCTGTGGCCCTGTGTCAAACCTGCTCGAAGGTACTGTCCTGTTGGCCAATATCTTTAACAGCCCTCACAAGGTCAGCCCACAATGCTGCCCACTGTTCATAATTGTGGTGACCCGCTGACAGCAGGATGTGATGGCTGAGTCTGAAGGCATCGAGTATAGTGTCATTTTCTGCAGATGAAAATGGAGGATGTCTCCATCGGTACATCATTTCTGCAAGACAACAAGAGGGGAACACATTACAGGACCAGATATGTGGATGTCCACTATGTACAGACCCTAAACACACATAACAGTCTGCACTATCCACTGCTACCTCACACATCATACCCCACAGTTTGGCGACACAATATTTGTCTGGCTATCACCATGACAGTAGCACTCCTGGGTAATGTCCCTGTGTGTTGTGACAGATTCTGCTTCATGTCTCTACAGCCATCACTGCAGTGTACTATGGTGTGTCTTCTATGGGCAAATCCCCACTAATATATGACATGACTACTGTCAGATAACTAGCAGTGTGCTATTCTAACAATTATATGGGACAGTCCAGCCACACCAATGTGCCACAGTGACAGACAGAAATGTAAACCTGTTGTCATATATGTTCCCTATAGGCATCATACCCTCAACAATGCAGATGTTTGCAGAATGTCACCATGTTTGTCTCATAGCTGTGGTCCTTCTTGCACAAACTTGTGCATGTCTGACAAATGGTTGTCCACTGATTGTTGGCTACTGCCAGAAAACTGACACAGAATGTGTCACCTGTCAGAACCTCAGACAACACATATGCTACAGTAATATCTGTTACTCTAATCACATTCTTACTTTGCATAGCCAATATGTATAAGCTGTCACTGAGTTTGAGCCTTTGTCCCCCCATTGCATATGGCTTTGTCCTGATTTCATACTGTAGGAGATTGAGAGGCATGTTAGGCATAGATCTCAGGAAGACAGGGATGAACATCCATGAATCAGGGACTTAGCCAGAGTACATCAGGGATATTCAGGGACACTTGTACAATGTTAGTACTATTTATGTGTGACACTGACAGACTGAGAGGAGGTGAATTACAGTACATCATTTGATGTTACGGAGTGTACACCCTTAGTTATTATCACTATATGGCTTTTGTGTAATCCACTAGCTTTACTACAACAGCTGACCATTGTAGGAAGGATTGACAGGGACAGAGCAGAGATGTGATTCAAAGCAGGGACAATTGACAGGCATGCCTGTAGGTGTTGGACAGCACAGTATCACTGACATGTCATTATCATTGATCTAATACATGCCTACTGTTTTAATCCCTATTCCCCATACCTCCATCCTCCCATCTGCATCCCTTTTTGTAGTACATACCTGGTAGAGTGATGTATTCCTTTTGTTGAAGCATTCTTCTGCAAATGTTTTGCACATACACTGTCTGTGTGAGTAAAATCACATACAGACCTGTTCCCTATAAGCAGCTGCTTACCTTTTGTAGGTAATGCTCATTAACAGGTAAATGCCTGTGCACCAATCTGTGGCTCAGAATTGCTAATTGCATTCAAAACAGCTGAATTGCACTATCATTAGCCAATGACATGGCACCACAGTGCAATATATAAGGCCTTATGTAGGCTTAGTCCATTTCTTAGTTGTTGAGATGGACAGTACTGAGGTGTGGAGACTACAGCGTTGCAGAGGATAAGTACAAATACTGTCCACTGTAGAGATGTATGTCCACAGTTTGGCCTTGTATGTTTGGTCAGTATCCCATGATAGTGTGGTCATCTGGAAGGTCACTGGCAAACATTTTGGGTTGAGGTCAGAAGGGGAAGAGACGTGAGTGCACACTTCATAACCATCAGAATATGCATGGTAACGCAGTAGCTGCTATTCTAGTGACTTACTATCTTTATAGGAGAAAACTGTGAAATATGTACATATCATTGGGTCTCCCCCCCTTTATGTATGGTTATGTCCAGATCCCTTGTTATAGGGGGTTGGGAAGTATGGTCGGTCTTTAGCATCTGCCTTAACATACAGTCATGTATGCTCCAAGCTGCAGCTGCTGCTGCAGCCTAGGACACATGGGGGGAGTGTGAATACTTTGGAGGTCTGCAAGCTGTATGTGGTAACTGTGGCAGCTGTTTCAGCACTATTGTTACAGCAAAGCTAGGGTAAGGGTACCCATTACTGTCCAGTCGAGGCATGTGCTTAAAGTGCATCTGTTATGCAACAGTGCCAATAGAAGGGTAGTAGCCGAGATATAGTTAGGCTATATGAATGTGTGCAGTGTATCCCTACCTGTATGCCTGTGACTTGCAAAACTGGGTAGCTGATAATTCAGTAACAGTTTTTCTTGCACAACAGTTGTCATTATGCAGGTGTTGCAACACAGCTGTAATTCCACAGTTATTGCACTACAAATTTTTAATGTATATACTTTATTACTGTTAATGGTTTAGTCTTCCCTGCTTATGGTACTACAGTTGGCAGTAAGCACTTCTTGAAGTATAGGTGTAAGTCCACATTCGTTGCACTACACTCTTTACTGCATATACCTAATCACAGTTACTGCTTTACTCTTTCTTGCTTATTTGACTATAGATAGCAAAATACATCTGTACTTACCACACCACATTCACAAAACAACCTGGCCAAGCACCCAGAATGCACCTCAATGTTGCGAGCCCTCTCCACTGCAGCTGTTGGGATAGAAGAACACCATTATGCATACCAGTTTAGCAGACATTCAAGATTAGATATTGGTGAAACACAGGTAATGGTACTTATGTACATGTGGGACATTCCCAGCTTGGAATTCTTGGACCCAGGTGTCTATGAGAGACACGTCCATCTTTTCAAGTCATCATGGTGGTGACGACACTGCTCGCCAGTGCGGGAGATACCAGTTGCAATGGTGAGGTCCCTTGCTAGTTGGTCCCAGGCCTCCACCTTGCACTCTGAGTCCTGGTAACCACCCTGCATCAGCTGGCCCACACTTTTTTTACAAGGAGTCTGACCATGACCCTGGACTCCTGAATGCCCTACCCCTGTGCCTGAAAGTGTGAACCCACTCCAACATTTGCCATTGTATCCTTCAGAGACAGAACTCCAACAGATTATGCTGTATTCCCACCTATTGGGCTTAATGTAACCTGTTTCCCCCTTACACACCATTGGGTAATATTTAAAAATGCAGCGCATCACTTAGCAGTGAGCAAACCAGCACAGCTGAGGTGAGCTGTGCTAAAACCCATATGAAAATATAAAAAAACAAAGGTTCAACTGCAAAGGCAACACTGTTTATTAAAACAAATACACATCGCAAAGCTTTCAAACTTATAGTTCTTTGTCAATGCATAATTATTTAGTTAAAAACAGCTGATTTATATACAAAATACCAGCCTATCAAACATTGTCATCAAATCACATGACTAAATAAAAATATTTAAAGTCACAATCACATATATAGTATTTAAACATTATATAAATCTAAGAGCAGCCAAGGTGTAACAAACATATGGAAGCACAAATATATGGATATAAATATATTATATATAATTTTGTCTTTTCTTTAATACTGGTTTACGACTATTTACATTATTCAAACCAAGACTCACATCAGCTCTGAAATAATTGATCCATTTATATTCATTCAGCTCATTAAGGTTAACTATATCATCCCCTCTTTTTGGTTTCCATAATTTTTGTAGCACCCAAAATTTAAAAGTATGTCCTAATCCAAAGTTCATTATGCGTTTACTTAAAGCATTTGATTCAATATTTCTCCGTATTTGGGATAAATGAGATCCAGTTCTCTCTTTTAGGTTTTGGTTAGTTTTGCCTATATAGAAGCAAGTACATGCTTCACAATTAGCAAGGTAAACAATGTTATCAGTACTGCAAGTAGCAAATGTAGTAAATCTAAACATTTCATGTGTAATGGGATGCATAAATTACTTGCTGGTGTCAATATATATATATTTATATATATATATATATATATATATATGTATATATATATATATATTTTTTTCAATATATATATATATATATATATATATATATATATATATATATATATATATAAATATATATACAATATACACAATTGTGTCATGGAACAGTACCTCTCTTACTATTAGTAAAGCCATTATTTTTGCTACTAAAAGTATGATCTTTATAACATAAGTGATGTCTTAAATTTCTTTTTCTCTTATAAACAAACCTTGGCCTGTCTCTAACCACTTTTATAAGCTCCAAGTTTGATTGCAGGATGGCCCAGTTCTTCCTAATCACGTGTTGGATTATTTTTTATTTATTTTTATTTATTTACATTTGTTTACCAGGAAATTCCAACTGGACACAGGCCCTTTTTCAGTGGAGGCCCGGGGAGAAATGCTACACTGAACAATAAATGAGCAGCAGAGTACATGAAGAACAAATGAATATACATACAATAGCAAATAATACTTACTGCAGCAAGCGTTAGCTATACATGCAATATGAAACATAGCAATGAACAACCAATATCTAGCTAGAGGCTAGGAATAAAGGTAGGATGTTTATGCAGATAGTGCTAAGCTCAAACAGATACTGTTCTAAACTCATATACCTAAATCTTATATACAAATATTGCACTAAACTCAAGCAAATATAAAGCAGAATCTCCACACGAATGTGGAACAAGCTAGAAGGGCTAATGGAATGGAAGTGGAAGATAGAGGAGTGAGACAGGAGACTGAGTGAGTAGTATACGTGGTAGTGAGAGGAAGCTAGGTGTAAGTCAGTTGGATATGTATTTGGAGTCGAGATGAAGTGAGGTAGTTAAGCATGTTATAACAGGTCTGAGATACTGAGTGATGAGGGAAGAGGATGGTAAAGGGTGATCCAGAACCTGCAGAGAAAGATATGCAATGATCAGATGGTGTGAGACACAGTGGCTAGGGTAGGGGAGAGGAAGGGGAGGTAAAAGGAGGGTTACTAGTTGGGATTGGTGCATGGGCATAACCAGAGACTTTTTAAGTGAGTTTTTAGTGCAGTATTGAAGTGATTGCAAAAAGGTAGTGTGGTTATAGAGGAGGCGGGGATTGTTCCATAATCTGGATATGACGCAGGAGAATAGTGCTTCTCCCACTGAGTTCTTGGGTTTGGTCACTAGAAGTAGATTTTTGCTGCTGGCATGTAGAGGTCTAGTGGAACAGTAGGGCTGGAGAAGGTTTTGAAGGGTTGGGATTTTAAGAGGATGGTTTACTAACTTGTGGGCAAGGGAGAGTTGATTCAGGTGAAGAAGTTGAGGGAGTTCAAGCTAGTTAAGTTCTCTAAGTGAGATACAGTGGTGGCTGCGATAAGATGCATCAGTGGCAAACTTAGCAATTTTATTGTAGCAAACCTTGAGCTTGTTTAGGTCTGTTTGTCTAAGGTATGCGAGTATAGGAGAGGCGTAGAGTAAAATGGAGATTAGGTGGGAATTGGCAGCAGAAATTCTGGCTGTCTTGGTGAGGAATTGCTTGTTTCTGTACAATGCACCTAGTTTCTTCTGAACTTTTTTATGCTAATTGAAATATGAGTGTCAAATCTGAGATTGTTATCAATCTCAACACCATGGTTTGTTCTGTTGTTGAGATGACAATATTGTCTTTGTCTAGAATATTAAAGTGGGGGATAACTGGGTTAGATTTACTGGGTTGGAATTTAAGGAGTTTAGTCTTGCTTGGGTTGAGTAATAACTGGGCATTAGATACCCCAGATAGATTTATATTCATATGTTTGTGCTTCCATATATTTGTTATATTAGTGTGTCTATTAAATTTCATAATATAGTCAAAGTTGTTATATTTATTGCTATTATTATTATCACTAGCTATTCCATCTGTAGATATTTCATATTTATCTGAAAAATAAAGTGCCCCTATATCTTGTAGCTGTGCTAATACATACTCTTTATTTTTATCTAATATCTTAGCGTCATAACCTCTAGATTTAAAATAATTAGTCATACTCTGCATCTCTTCTATAAATGTATTATCTCTTGTATTTAACCTACTTGCTCTTAGAAATATTGAATCAAATGCTTAAAGTAAGCACATAATGAACTTTGGATTAGGACATACTTTTAAATTTAGGGTGCTACAAAAAGTATGGAAACCAAAAAGAGGGGGTGATATAGTTAACCTTAGTGAGCTGAATGAATATAAATGGATGAATTATTTCAGAGCTGATGTGAGTCCTGGTTTGAATAATGTAAATAGTCTTAAACTAGTATTAAAGAAAATACAAAATTATATATATATATATATATATATGTATATATATATATATATATATATATATATATAATATATTTATATTCATATGTTTGTGCTTCCATATGTTTATTATACATTGGCTGCTCTTAGATTTATATAATGTTTAAATACTATATATATGTGACTGTGACTTTAAATATTTTTTTATTTAGTCGTGATTTGATGACAATATTTGATAGGCTGGTATTTTATATATAAATCAGCAGTTTTTAACTAAATAATTATGCATTGACAAAGAACTTTAAGTTCAAAAGCTTTGCTACGTGTGTTATTTGTTTTAATAAACAATGTTGCCTTTGCAGTTGAACCTTTGTTTTTTTATATTTTCAGACTTTTATTCCATTGGTTTCATTTGGCCATTATAAGAAGGATTTTTTGGATTCATCCAAAACCCATATGCTTAGCAGGGCTTAGCAGGTCTTAGCAGAGCTTAGCTGAGTGCAGCAGGCCAGTATTTAAAAATAATTTGCATCATTTCTATTTTGATGTTAACTTGCCCTCCCATGTATTCAAACCCTGCATCTACTGCACATGAGGCCATAACTCTACCCATTTAGCTATGTAGATATCTTGAATTTTGCTATACCTTTACATATACCTCTGAGCTACCTTTAAGCAGTGCTGAGCACCATGGTGCACTGCGCAAACCCACTCAGCTAAACTTAAACTTGACCTTTAGACATCTGGTTTCTATTTTTAGATGATTGATGTCTCGGTGCTCCTTAGCACTGCTGCCCTCCATGCCGTACAAACATGATTTGTAAAAAAATAAAAAAAAATTAAACTACTCCAACTGGACAGTGCATCAAGTGTGTTACTCATATGGAGACACAGCACCACACTCCCTACACTAATTCAATAACCATGTCCCACGACTCTCCCTTGGCAATGCACCATGATTAATATGCATGGTGGTCTGCTAAGGGAGAACCGTGTACACAGATGTGGTAACATTCCATGTAGGCTCTACACTATGCCTACATGGAATTTCTTAAATCTAGGAGAATGTCTTTATGAGGTCCATGATGATGAGTTCCATTGCTTTACAGATGAGGCTGGTAAGACTTATGGGTCTATAATTCTCTGGGTCTGTTGCTAATCCACCTTTGTGGAAAGGAATAACTGTTGTTGTTCTCCATTCTGCAGGAACAAAACCTGTGCTTAGACTGTGATTGACTGACCTACATTTGATTTTCAGATCTCATATCTGTCTGAAAATGTGTGCTAAATAGAAAATGTATTATTCTATCAAGTTAGAGAGTTTATAAGAACGTTTAAAATGTGTCCTTGGTTTTGAGCCCTTTCTCCCATTATTTTTGACTTTGTCTAGATTTCTTGCAATTAGCAGTAGAATGGTGTACAGCAGAGATACATCTGATAACATAGAATTCTACTGAAAGAATTATAAACTCTGTATTCTATGGAAAGAATTCTGAAACTACAAATATAATGCCAATTACATAATTCTACAAATAAAACACCACTGATATATTTTATTATTTTTTATTTGGTACATTTGTTAACTAGATGAGTAAATTGGTTCCTAGACCCTTTTCAGACATAACTCAGGCCAAAAAGGCAAAGACAACAGAAGCAATCATAACAAAGAATGCAATTTGAATTTGCAGTCATACAAGATGAATTTGCAACATAACATTAGCATTTAGCCAATCTACAGTGCATATATTTTAGTTGCATACTTACTTCTTTACTCACACAATATATATGTTAAAGCCACTGAAACCTGTCAGCTGCTGCATGCAAGAAAGGATAGTCTTATCAGGGCTAGCTATCCTTCAATGTTACAGGTGTACACAGACATGAAACATGACAGTGTGTATTACTTATCCAGCATCTGTAAAACAAGTACACATGTTCACCTTGAACGTATAATCTCTTAGTTTTTGTCTGAACTGAACTAAATTGTCAGTTTGTCTGCTATTATCTGGAATATTATTTTAGAAGGCTAGCATAAGTCTTTTGAAAGCTGTATTAGAAATGAAAAATTTGAAAGGGGGACAAATAAAAAAAATCCTTTAGAGCCTCAAAGAGTGTAAGATTATTCCCGGAGAGTCATCTTATAGTCCAGAGAATGGCAGCACATTCAAATGCAGTGATTTAAAAAATTTTTTGTAGGAATTGTAATGCTCTTGTTATAATGGGAAGTCAGTTGTACTTGACTAGTGTGATGCAGAATTCTGCTGTGCTGATGAAGAAATATCAGCATTTTGTTTTCTATTGTCTGTAGTACAGAAGCATCTTGAAGACAGAGCAGTATGGTGAACATTGATACATTAAGAATAATTGCTATTCTGGCATTTGGGCTAAGAAGATTAGAAACTCTGTTGGTAATTTTAAGATGTGTCATGTCTTTGCTAATGGCTATTTTTATTTATGTGCTAAATGATTCCTAGATATTTATGGGTAGCAGTAACTGGCAGTGTTAGACTTGTATGGTCAGTGATAATGACATCAGAGGCATTTATAATAGATTTTGAGGTTCCAAATAGTATCACCAGTATTTTTGAAGTATTTATAACTAGATTGTTAGTAGTCAACCAGATCCAAAGGTTCATGCATGTAAGGTCTTGGTTATAACACTTGCATATGGACCAGCATGTGTAAGGGCAATCCTCACCTGCATAACGGATGCAGTTAAGATGTGGAAGATTCTGCAGATGATCATTCAAAAATAATGAGAACAAAAGAAGGCCTAACATGGTACTGTAAGGGCACCCCTGAGGATAGTATGGCAGTTTCAATGTGAAGATTTGGCTCTTCTACTCTGAATGTTCTGACAGTAGGACAGTTTTTTAAATCAATTGTTAACCTCACTAGAAAACCCAGTTTGTTAGCTTCTACAGAAGAAAGGTGTGGTCAGCTGCCTCAAATTCATGTTTCATGTCAAGAAAACAGCACCAGTCCAATTTCTCCATGTATATAATTAGTGAGATAGTATAAAACACTGACTGTAATGTACACAGGGAGGAACCTATGCTGCCTGTCAAACAAAATATCATATTTACTGACAATAGTCCCATATGTGGTTGTCGTACCTCTCAAATTGTAAGTGCAAGAAATCTGGGCAAAGCCATAAATAATGGTGAAGAAATCCCCAAAAATAGGGACAATTTTAAATATTGTTCTTATCAACTTACAAAGCTGATATACCAAAAGGTTTTGCATTAGCATGTATTTTCTAAATCATATGAAGTCTGAAACTTAAATGTCTGTTATTTTTACAGACGATAATCCTTGATGATTTGCCAGAAAACTGCACATTTTATGAGGGACAGACCAAAAATAAGAGGCAAAAATCTGGACATTCTGCAAAAATCTGGACAGTTGAATGGTATGGTGTTTACAGATTATTTTGAGATATTTTTGCAGCCACATAAAATGTTGGCAATTGGTTTAAAGTCTTATGCAAATGGCAGTGGTGTAACTTTGGGCAGTGGGGCAATATACGCATGTTTGAAATTATCATGGATTGTGCTAGTAATGTGAGATATAAATTGTAAATAAAGGTGAGAAACTGACATAGCATTTGACTACCAGGTCTCAGTAGCTTTGGGCATATAGTGTGAAAACCATGAGAGAAATTGTACTCTATCTTGCTTAATAGTTCAGAGATATCCAGTTTGATGATCTTTTAAATAAAAATGGATATAATGAAGGTATGCTTGCAGTGAGGAACAGGGTATAACTTTTTACAGAATATAAAACTATAGCTGATTTATTTACTTTGGGGAGGACTGGCAACTCTTTTACTGATGTTGCTGTGGATCTCTTTGGTGAAAAATTATTCAGGAATAATTTTCTTGTAGAAATGTTTTTTTTTTTTTTTTACTACTTGCCAACATGTTTTTGTTATCCCACCTTGAATTGCTGCATGTTTTTCATGTATGTTGCCTCTGCTGTGTTGGTGTATATTCTGGCCTCCATTCTGAATTTCTGGAAGACGGTATAGTGATCATGACTGCATGGGTCAGTTTTCCATGTTGTCCATGAATTACCTCTTGCTTTGATCTTGTGTTTGAGCTCATGGTTAAGTCAGGGTACAAAGTTATCTTTATTCTTGACTTTTTCATGTGGTCACAGTCTATGCTGGATAGGGCTAAGCAAGTTGTAGAAGGTAAACAGGGGAGATGCAGGATCTGTATAGCTAGAGAGGGAGATAATCTTATTATGTTAGATGCATTCCCATAGCAAGCACATGCTCATAACTATTTACAATTTGACTCAAAAAGATCATTTCAAGAAGTAATTATGCCACTTTCATTGACCAGTGAGTAATGAATGGCAAGTGATCATTGGCAGCACTAGGCAGGACATTAAGTGATTTCATCTTTTTAGGTATATTAGCATAATATTTAAAGTCATGAATTGTTTTGGCATTGGACTCAGTTTTGTACCTTTGAATACCACTGAAGTGAGTTGGAAACAGTTTGCTGTTTTAAGATTATCATTACTGAGGCCAGTCCAGTTGATGTTTTTGTCACAAATTTATGTTGACCATTGTTAATTCTGATTTGGTGCAGTAACTTATCCAGCATGGAAATAGATAAAGGAAGAGGACTATAAATGACTGCACTAGATACAGTTGCATAATACTCTAGTAAAACTAGTATCATGATACAGTTTGTTTCAGTATCTGTCATTCATGGACATACACTAGCTGAGTTATCTGTCAAGATGGGTCTATATTAAATTATCGAATGGAACAAATGTCGAATGGCCAAAATATCAAAAGTGCCATTCAAATTAGTTAGTTTTGTGGGAGGCTGCACCCCCCTGCTAATTATATATACCATCTCCGAGATCGCACTACAGTGAGTAAAGGGCAAAATTCCTGATCTTCACTGCACCCCAATCCCACAAACCAGAACTCGATGAACGGCACTTTCGATATTTCGACCATTTGACATTCATTCAGTTCAATAATTTAATATAGACCCGTCAAGATTGCTACCCCACCTCCTCCCTATAAGCACCTGACCTGTTGTCAGTAAAGATTAAGTAGATTATAATGGAGTCATCTTGCAACCAAGTCTCTACAATGACTATAGTCTTAGATTAGTCTGATGCACTCCAGAGTTTAAATTGTGCTCACTTGTTTAAATTGCAGATATTTAGCGAAGAGATGGATATTCCTCTAGAGATTTGTGGAAGTGAGTTGTAGATTGAAATGTATGACTGTTAGGGTTATAACGACCAGGGATAAGTTCTATATCACCAGCTAGCAGTATTTTAAGACAACAAAGAATATAATTGCAAGTAAACACTATCCAACAATATCCAGGGATCTCCACTGTGTAGCAAATAAATCCAAGAAGTTTCAATAAAACATAAAACTAGTAAAGACCAGGCTTCCAATTTCTAAAAAGCAGGTTTAATTCTGTCAGACTGACACACACACACAAGCGCTTTCACAATTAGCTTTTTCAGGTGAATAAAGTGCAGTTACAAAAATACCCTTTATATAACAATTAATTAAGGTCACATGACTAATAATAATTAATTGATCTTAAAGCAACCTTCTTATTTCATAGAATCTATAATATACTCCATAGACATAATATGACAATAAACAAATAAATTCATAGAAGGCATATTCAATTAAATACATAGATGCAACACATACAATGTATATCTGTAATAAAAATATACTTAAAATTCATTTTCTTAGAAGTTGTGCCTTAAGTAAAGGTTTGATAGGAACATGGTCATTAAGTCCATGTCCCACATCTGCCCTGAGTCTGATAATCTACTCAGCTTCGATTGTTTCAGTTCTTGTTCTAATATCACCAGCTCTCATATTTAGAAAACATCTGCCTAATGCTAAAAACTTAAAATTGTGCTGTGGGTCAGTCTCTTTTACATGTTTAGCCAGAGCATTATGTACACTCTGTTTCTTGATGTGATATAAATGCTCTCTAATCCTAAATTTAAATTGCCTATCAGCCTTCCCTACATAAAATTTACAACAAACTTGGCAAATGGCTAAATACACTAAGTGTAGGCTATCACAAGAGGCAGATGTCCTAAAATAAAATATTTCTCCTGTATCTGGATGCACAAATCTAGTCTCTTCTAAAATATATCTGCATTATTGACAATTTCTACAAGCCTTCATCTCTTCCATGTATTGTACTTTATTAACATCTCTCGTAGTGCATAACCTTCTTTTTAAAGACTTCTTATTTTTAAAAGTAAACTGTGGTTTAGTTTCCATATATCTGCTAACCTGTTCATCCGTCATTAAAATGTCCCAATATCTATTAAATATGTCCGTATATGCTCGAATATTCCTAGAATAGCTAAGGCACATCCTTAATTTCTAGCTAGCCTTCTAGTATCTTGTTCACTAGTTATATGGTGAGCATGTTCTGAGAAAAAAGGTTTGGCCTTATCTCCTCTAAGTCTAGCTACCTGATTTATGTTAGTTTTTACAAATTCAGTATCATATCCTCTCTGTATGAACTCTTCTTCTACTTTGCCCATCTGTCTTCTAAATTCTTCATCCTGTACATTAAGTCTGGATAATCTATATGTCTGATTTTGCACGACATTTCTAAATATAAAATTAGGATGCATGCTTTCTCTGCTGAGCATGCTATTAACATAACATTCTTTTCTATAAAGTTTGGTACATAGCCTAGAGTTCCAATCCCTGAAAATTGAGACATCTAGGAATTTAATGTGCTAAACAAGGGACTATCTTTTATTCCCACTTCAGACTCTGATATTACAGATGTTATGTTGGACATCAAACAGTCTAGAAGAAACTTAATGTTAAAAATTATGTTTAATGAAGATTTGAATATACATAGTAATTTCAATGCATTTAAAAAACCTAGCTTATTTGTTCCAAAATTTAATCCTTTGGTGCATACATTTGAAAAAATGCGTATAGACGAGGCATATAGAGTGCATTACTCACATAAGGAAAGGAAATATTTAAGTAATAGGTATAATTTAACTAAAGGTGAATACCAAGCGTTATGTGATTTACAAAAAAATCCTGAAATTATGATCAGACCAGCAGACAAAGGAGGACAGATTGTGGTTATGAATAAATTTGACTATGATGCAAGTATGATTAATATGTTGAATGATAGTAATTTCTACAGTAGTAATACTCAATATGATGTTAATAGAATGATCAAGAAAATAGAAAATGAACTATATGAGTTGATGAGAACACAGAAAATAGATGATGAACTATTTAAATACTTTAACATGAAGCATCCCACAGTACTTATCATCCAAGGACTTCCTAAACTTCATAAAAGTTTTGTTAAGCCACCTATGAGACCTATAGTTGCCGGTGGGAATTGGTGTAAAGAATCTATATCCATCTACCTAGAAAAGAGTCTACGCTGTCTTATAGACAGCTCCAAGTACATTTTAAAAGATACAGAGCAATTTCTTAGGGACCTGTACCTAGAGACCAAAGGAGGCCATATTCCCTCAGAGTATTTGTTACCCTTGATGTGGCATCACTTTTCACGGTGATACCAAACGGAACAGGTATTGAAAGCATTACTAGATAATTAGAAGCCTTGGATTTAGATGTTAATAAAGTGGGATTGATTCAGACTTTACTTAACCTAGTATTAGAGAATAATGTATTTCTATTTAGCAAACAGATCTACTGGCAATGCAATGGAGTAGCCATTGGCACCTCATGTGCTAACACCTATGCAAATGCAGTTTTGGCAGAATGGGAAGCTTATTATTTAGTTCAAGGTCCATACACTTATAACATAGTGTTCTTTCGTAGATTTGTGGATGACTCTTCCTTATTTGGAGGGGGTCATTCAATTTACTGAAGGAATTTCATCATTTTATTGATCATACCACTGCTTAATTGAGGTTTACTATGAATTGGTCCTACACAGATATCAATTTCCTAGATGTCTCAATTTTCAGGGATCAGAACTCTAGGCTATGTACCAAACTTTATAGAAAAGAATGTTATGTTAATAGCATGCTCAGCAGAGAAAGCATGCATCCTAATTTTATATTTAGAAATGTTGTGCAAAATCAGACATATAGATTATCCAGAATTAATGTACAGGATGAAGAATTTAGAAGACAGATGGGCAAAGTAGAAGAAGAGTTCATACAGAGAGGATATGATACTGAATTTGTAAAAACTAACATAAATCAGGTAGCTAGACTTAGAGGAGATAAGGCCAAACCTTTTTTCTCAGAACATGCTCACCATATAACTAGTGAACAAGATACTAGAAGGCTAGCTCCCCAATAATTAAGGATGTGCCTTAGTTATTCTAGGAATATTCAAGCATATACGGACATATTTAATAGATATTGGGACATTTTAATGACAGATGAACAGGTTAGCAGATATTTGGACAGTAAACCACAGTTTACTTTTAAAAATAAGAAATCTTTAAAAAAGAAGGTTATGCACTATGAAAGATGTTAATAAAGTGCAATACATGGAAGGGACGAACGCTTGTAGAAATTGTCAATATTGCAGATATATTTTAGGAGAGATTAGATTTGTGCATCCAGATACAGGAGAAATATTTTATTTTAGGACATCTGCCTCTTGTGATAGCCTACACTTAGTGTATTTAGCCATTTGCCAAGTTTGTTGTAAATTTTATGTAGGGAAGACTGATAGGCAATTTAAATTTAGGATTAGAGAGCATTTATATCACATCAAGAAACAGAGTGTACATAACACTCTGGCTAAACATCTAAAAGAGACTGACCCACAGCACAATTTTAAGTTTTTAGCATTAGGCAGAAATTTTGTAAATATGAGAGACGGTGATATTAGAACAAGAACTGAAACACTCGAAGCTGAGTAGATTATCAGACTCAGGGCAGATGTAGGACATGGATTTAATGACCATGTTACTATCAGACCTTTACTTAAGGCACGACCTCTAAGAAAATGAGTTTTAAGTATATTTTTATTATAGATATACATTGTATGTGTTGCATCTATGTATTTAATTGAATATGCCTTCTATGAATTTATTTGATTATTGTCATATTAGGTCTATGGAGTGTATTATAGATTCTATGAAATAAGAAGGTTGCTTTAAGATCAATTAATTATTAGTCATGTGACCTTAATTAATTGTTATATAAAGGGTATTTTTGTAACTGCTCTTTATTCACCTGAAGAAGCTAATTGTGAAAGTGCTTGTGTGTGTGTGTCAGTCTGACAGAATTAAACCTGCTTTTTAGAAACTGGAAGCCTGGTCTCTACTAGTTTTATGTTTTATTAAAACAATATAATTGGCTTAGTATTTTTGTAGAGTGTGGTTAATAGACCCTACTGGTACAGAAGTTTGACTGTAGTGATGAAGTTAAGCTGATCCACCTATTTGAGAGTGAGACAATAGTTGGAGAATTAAACTATTATTCTGAAGACTGAAACTGTGTATAACAAATAATCTGGGGATAGACTGGATGGTATAGTGGACAGGTGAGGAAAAGTATGAAAAGTCCTGTGATTAGCATTATTTTAGAATATAAGGCAAGATATTAATTAATTCAAATTAGATGAGGAGCAAAATCTGAGAAGGTTGCAATGTATGGGAAATGATTACCTGAAGTTTGGAGTAAGTAGGTGAGGGAGAAAGGTGTGTATAGTAGGAGCCGGTGTAAGTTCTGTGAGATTGTATTCTGACTGGGTGCTTTGGGAGGGAGGAGCCTACAGATGTATAAAGAAAATGTTGTTAGGTTTGTTGAGGTGGGTGAAGGGCAAGGGAGCGAAGTGATGCCAAGTGAAGTGAAACTTCCACACAACAAGAGGATATCACTAATGTCAAAACTGAGAGGCTGCAACAAAATAAGTAGTTTTGTTGCCAATGACACATGTATTGCTTGGTTACTAATTTCACACTCTAGTCTTTTCTGTGGGTTTAGTGCAGGGAGTATGGACTGTTAATGGTTTGTCAGAAAGTATGGTCAGTCTGATGGAAGGTAAGAAAAGCCTTTAGTCTAATCTGTATTGAGGAACAGCACATGGCTCCCAGGGTTAGTTAAGGCATAATTTTAATGATATTGTAAGTTTGTTAAATGCTTTTACAGCTAGTAATTTTTGTTAATAAAGGAGGTTATAGTTTTTGTCAGTTGTTAGAATTCTCTGTCACAGATGGATTAGGGTCTCGCACTTTGCAAAGTAAACACCTTAACCATTAAGCCAACCTCCCACTAAAGATCTCACAGTGCCTACCATTAACAAAGACAGTTAGGGCCTTGGTTTAACATCTCGTCCAAACAGCAGCCCTTCCTGTTAAAGTGCACTGCAATATCAACAATCCATCTACATGGTGTGGGAGTAGAACCCACAGCCTTCTGTACAAAAAGCAGGTATGCTGCATGCTGTGCTACTAGCTTATTGATGAGATATTTTATAAATGTGTTTTTTTGGGGCTCTACTTCAGTAGACCGTAAGACCACTTGATCAACATCCAAACCACCGAGCCCAAAACAACGACAGGACACAACACCGAACGTTCACTTGACCGACTATCATAATATCGACTGTCATAACACCGGCAAACACAAACATAGCAACCACACTAACCAATCTAACAAAGTACTACAAAACATTCCCAATGCTGCTAATAACTACAAAAACAATCCCCACAACCTCTACAAACATTCTCCTAAGTCAGTAATAATACTAACATTTAAACTTACATACTGCACTTCCATAAACACAAGACTAATTTTAATGCACCTGCAAAACAAACACATCATCCTACACCAGAATATCCTGCACCGCCATTACCTAGCTAACTCAAATATCCCATGAATCCACAGAATCTAAATAAAATTAACAAAACCTACCATTAATGAACAGCATATAATCAAAATGTCATTCATCCTTTCTTGCTCCCCCCACCCTTCCTAGTTATATATACCAACTCTGAGATCGCACTACAGTGAGGAAAGGGCATATTCTCCGACCCTTACTGTATCATGAACTCACTGTTATTGCTGTTTCAACTTATGGGAAGGACTTCTTAGACTCCGCTGTTCTACTGCTGCATGTGGGGAACTTGATGGTCAAATGCCATTTCAGTAATGTGGAACTTCGGTTTTGTTTGGTTTTGTTTTGGGATCGGTGTTTCCAGTGTCGATCATATTGTCTTTCAGTCTACTGAAGTAGACTTGTTTTTTGTGGCTATATATGTGACATGTAACCCTAAGGGACATTTTACTTGCAACACCAACGGATTAGTGTATACTATTAAGTGTATTAGTTATGACAGTTTCTACATAGATAAAACTACACCAGATGCCGTTACAATACATGTATGAGCATTTATATACTCTTAGAAAAGAAAACACCGTCAGGTACATAGCACATTTAAGAGGTTTATGTCTTCTGTGATGAAACAGGTTCTGCTAGACTGCAGGATTAGTAACTCTGTTTACATGTATGAAAACAGAGAGCTATACTGAGGGATAGTTTTGAATGTGTGTCATCCCCTGGTCTCAGTGAAATTTGAGGACATTTTAAAAAATAAATATTAGTTTTTTACCAGATGAGTTTACTATTCCATTTACATTTCAAAACTGACTTGTTCCTTTTATTCATTTTTATCACTAAATGAATACTTATGATAGTTGTTGATAGTGTTGCTCTTTGAAAAGCATACTTTAGTATAAATGACCCCAGTTTATACGTGCCATCACATTTACGTTTATTTTTAGATAAATTTATTTTGATGTAGCTGAGAGTGTGTATATTTAAAGCTTTTCAAAGTTAAAATATTCATCTTCATTGGTTCATTTACTGAATTGTATGATGTCACTTTCTACATAAGGTTATTTAACATAGATTAGCTATTGATTATGTCTTTTTTGTAGAAAGATGAAAACACTTTACTATTAAATAGAGGTTGGAAATTATGTACTAGCATGAGTTGCTGTTTTTTTTGCTTTAATTCATAATTCTACAGACTGAAATCTAAACAAAAATTCTGTAGATAGACTTATAAATATGAAATTATACAGAAATAAATCTTGATAGAATTAAGCACGTGGAGTTCTGTGGATAGAATTACTAAAACGGGCTTCTATAGACAGAATTCTAAAGACTAGATTTTGAACCACAGAATTAGACATATTGGTTCATAGGTTCCTAGGTAAGTACTAGGCTATTGGCCCTAGGGCCTATATAAGCCTAGCCAAAAAGGTACCCTGGCTTTCGCCACCCAAGAAAATTATTTTCCTGTGCCCCTGTCGAGCAGAGCCATAGAAATGATCCCCGGGGTGAATTTCCTCTCTCTCATCCAATCATCAAGATTTTTCTTGAAGAGTGCTAATGAGGAGCTTTGTTTGATATAGACAGTTTGTTCCAGAGTATGGAAGTCTCTGGGACAGAAATATATCCCTCCAGCATGTTCTGTTTATTGTGGTGACAAGGTTTAGGTCCCTAGAGCATGTAGCTCACAGGGATTGGGATTTCTTTAAGTGGAGCATGTCCAACAGCTCTGGGTTTGACATAGCTTTGCATGCCAGGCAGAGATCGCCTCTGAGTAGGTGATATGCAATGGAGTAAAGCTAGATTTTTTTGAGACAGTCTGCGTAGGGCATCTGTTTGAGGACATTAATCCTCTTTGTGAGGTATTTCTGTGGCCTTTCCAGTTGTTGTAGATGTCTTGTGAGGTACATACCAAAAGGGGCACTGTATTCTATAATGGGTCTAATGAGTGATGAGTAGAGGGGAACAATGACCTCTTTTTTCCTGGATGAGAAACCTTTTGTGACGAGGTGTGCCACGTAGAAGGAGTTCATGGGTACAGAGTTTTTAGCAAAAGGGATAACAATGCACTTTTTGGCACTGAGCTTGAAGCCATGACTTTGACACCAGGTATCTGTCTCAGCATTTTAAACCTAGGACTGCACATATTTTCATCAGAAGTGTGGCTGGGTTAGGGTGATGGGGCAACTGATTTGAGCAAAAGCTGTTAGTGGGCACAAATGCAAGAGTTATTATTTTTTCCATTCCCTCATGTAAATGTAAGAGCATAATACAGACAAGGTGATCATTTCTTCTTTGCTAAGGATGAGTGTAAGTTTAGAGTACAGTCGTATTTTTTCTCATCAACTTTGCATTGAGGGATGCCAGATTGTGCAGCAGCACCAGGCTCTGGATGAACCAGTTACAGTTTTAATTTTCAAAGCTGGAATTTTATCAAATATAATCAAAACACATAATTCTTCAGGTAGAATTCTAAATCAATAATTCTATAGATATACTTCTAAACATAGAGTTTCACAGATACAATTCTAATGGCATAATCTGCAGTTAGAATTTAAACAAAGAACTCTGCAGGTGGAATATTCAGTTGTGAATTACACAGACAGAACTCTTAAGTAAAGATTTCTTTAGATACCATTCAACAAACAGAATTCTGAAGAGATAATTATAGAGTCCAATGGATAGATTTATAACAGTAAAATTATTCTATTAGAATTTCAAGCACAGAATTCTACTGACAGAATGTTAAGCACATAGTTTTACAGATACAATTTTGCATATAAAAGTCTGCTGATAGAATTCTAAACATAGAATAAAATAGATGGAATTCTCAACATAGAATTCTACAGACAGAACTCTAAATATCTAATTATCTTTCTAAATTCTACAGAAAAAATATATGGCTGAAATTACAAACAATTCTATGCACAGAAGTTTACATACAGTATTCGAAATGCAGAGTTCTAGCAAAACCACTAAACATAAAATTCATTAAACAAAATTCTACAGATGCAGCTCTACAGACAGAATACAAAACAGAAAGTTCTCAGATGCAAATTTAAGTTCAGAATTATATGGGATTCATAACACATTTTACAGATATTTAAAAATAGAATTCTAACACAGGATATACATGTCAAATTTTTCAGATAAGATTCTTCATGTAGAATTTTAATATAGAATATTACAAATTGAAGTTTGCATATAGAAATCTAAACATGTGGCTCCTCAGAATGATTTCTAATTAAGAACTTTACAGCCACAATTGTATTTACAGAATTTTCAAAACAGAATTCTACTGATAGAATTCAAAACACAGAATTCTCCATATGGATTCCTAAAATTAAAACTGTACAGATAGAATTCTATCAATAGTTTTCTAAACCCAGAATTCTATTGACAGAATTCTAAACACAAACTTCTGTAGATAAAATTCTGTACATGGAATTTTATAGATACAGTTCTATAGATAACATTATAAACATAATCTAAATGGAGAGATTTGCAGAAATAAATCTAAGCACAATATTCTCTCGGTGCCTAATGGAGGACTGAAACATATATATTTGATCCACACATCTCTGTGCACAAGTCACTGACTTATTGAGCCAGCACCCCTGCATTACATCTTCTTTCAGTAAAATCAAGTACAGAACAAGCATTGCAATCATAATTAAGCAATTTAAACATGGCACAATTACATCAAAATAATTGCAATAGTTGTGGCTGGGGACTAATTGGTTTAGTGTGTAAATCAGTACTCTGTAGTGTGAAAAGATCAGTGCTTTTTTTCATTTGCATATGTAGTCCAGTGGGGTTTATATTAGATGCTCGAAGTTACTGAACTTCGAATACGATATGATCAACACCATATCATCGAAGTCCAGTAACATCGAACACCTAATAAAAACATCAGAAAAAGTAAAAAAATACACCTACTTGCGTTAAGAAGGTGGGCAAGCCCTCCTGCACCCCCCACCCCCCTGCTACTTAAATATTCTAACTCCGAGACTGCACTACATTGAAGTAAATGGAAATCTCCCTTTACGGAGATTTCCGTTTACCTCTTCGATGTTCTGCGGTTTCGCTGTTTACATGTCGACAATGTCAGATTCAACATTGTGAACATTCACGATTCTAATATAGACCCAGTCACATTCAACAGCATGATCACATTGCTTTTTTACTGTAAAAGCTTTAAATTCTGAGTCTCTTTAACAGAAAATCTGAATGTGAAAAACCTGGCACTTACATATACCAATTCCTTTGATAGGTACATATTGAACTATTCCCTTTTCCCTGAGGTATGTTAATCTCAGCTGATTATCAATGATTAGTATATATAAGTGGTGGAGGTATGGGTATGCAGCCTCTGACATTCAGGGTTCAAATAACTTTAAAAGAGAACAGAGATTGTCAGAATGTATTATTTCTCTTATTTTCACTTTTTATCATTCTGGAATATATAATTACCATCTCTGAATCACAAAAGGGAACATGTCTGTGCTCCTTCTCTGCTCATGCTCATCATATAAGAATCATTGCCACTCATACATAATGATTGTACATTCTTCCTTTACTGATTTGTTTATTCATTTACAAGCTGCCTGATCATGCCTCTTATGTATGTGCTGCTGTTCATTATTTGTGTAGTTGTGATATGCATACATGTTGATTGTGAATGCTTTTACTAATACATTTATTATTTGACAAAGATTTTCCATTGTTTAAACTGATATGACTGGTATAACCAATATATAAAACAGACAGTTCAGTAAATTAATTAAAAATACCATAACAGTTATTTTTTTGCCATAAATCTCTATTCTTCCTATATTTTATGCATAAATCTTATTGGGTTATGTGTTGTGTATTGATCATATAATGTGAAGAATAGCTGAGCCAATGTGTCGGGGACCATATGCAAATACTGATGCTGTCTTGGACCTACAATTTTCTCAAAAAATTGTCTTGGTGTGGTTATATAATCACAGCCCAGGAATAATGTAGTAAGAACTGCCATGTTGCTCTGCTACATACACAGTGATGATTATCTTTACTTTTTTATATCTTTTTTCTAGTATATTACCAATCTGAATTTCAAATTACTCTTAGTAATACCAGTTTTTACAGATTTATTATACAATACTGCCATAAATTCATGATTCCAAATTAAGTTAATAACAAAAATGCTTATCCATTCTGACTTATATTTACTTTTTTGGAAATTTCTGTATCTTTTTAATTATCTTTACCAGATGCAATATGTGGGACTCACAATTTAATTTTTTAAATATTTTTCTAAACAATGAAATGTATAATTATTTAGCAACCTGTTGATTATCTGTTGAGTTGCAGATGCATAATTGCAGTTATCTTGCTGATGTCTCATTTCATTTAGCAATATATACAATAATTCTATTAATGGATATTTGATCCCATTAAACCAGTTGGAAAAAAATATTCCATAAGGTAGACCATAGAAAACATGTAGGTACTTATTAAAATGACCTTAATAGTGCATTCCATTCAACAACCTATTGTTAATTGTCCCTTCCTACACTTTTTTACCATAACTAGGATCATTGCTGGTACTGACTATTAAAATTATTTATGTTTGATGCTACTGGCTACCAAAAAGGCAATTACAATAAAATGGAATCAAACTCAAAATCAATTCTAACTGAAGTACTGAAAATTGTAAAGGTGACAAAATAACTGGAGATAGGATCTTTAGAAAAGGGAGATGCAAATTACCTAGAAATAAATTGAATTTGTGGGGAGAATCCATGGAGAATAATGCTCAAGAGAAGGAGGAGTGAGGTTCATGAGAAGCGAGAAAATGGTGCACTACAAGGTGACTGCCACTTTGTATGAAAGTCCAGGGAGGAAAACAAGCAATTTGACCAAATATAATTAATTCCATACAATATTTAATGGCAAATCCAATAAAAGGGGTATGGTCACTCTCCAATGGTATCAAAGCACTAGAAAGAATACAATGAGTTTAGCAGGGAATTTAATGTCTTCTAATATTAGTAAAACATGTTTTTATCCTTACTACATTATTCACATCATCAGAACATAACAGTACATGTTCAAAGGATCACTGCTGTAGTAGACTTAAATATATGGGTTATAGCCTACCAATGAAACAAGCCGACCGGCTTCCAACCACTTTTCCAGAAAGTCAGCACTACTCCACCATTTTGGCAGCCTGGGGAAGGAAGTGCTGATGGTTTGTCACAAACAAAAGAAAAGGCAGCTGCTGCAATTCTGACTCTCTGGAAAAGTGGAATTCTAAATGCAGAATTACAACAATAGTGTTTTATATAAAAACATTTATTGGGAAATACTGAAAGCAGAAATAAATCGTTCTAAGCATGGAGTTATAGATAAAAAATTCAGCACTCAGAATTTGGAATACAAAATTGTACAGAGACATTTCTAAGCAAAAAATATAGTGGTAGTTTTTTATAGATCAAGTAATGAGGAAACTTCTCTGTGTGGAAGATTTAAGATTCCCTAGAGTTCAGGAACCTAATAAAAAACATACTGTGAATATCCAACCTAATAACAAGTGGTAGAATTACTTTCTTTAAAACTTTCCAAATTATAAATCCACTAATGAAAGTATGGTAGCATAAGTTGGTTCAAACTGAATCTTCTTTATTAAAAACACACAAACAAGCAATCCAAATAGTATTTGAAAAAAAAATAAAGTGTAGAAATTCACCATTCCATTTATACACCTGTTTAAAAGCATGTTTAAAAGCATGGGAGTGGTTTTCTAGGGCAGCTGTGTTGTAAAAGATAATTAGCATGCTTACATGCTAAATGCCATTCCCCATATACCACTGTGATATTTGACACAATGCTGCTCTAATTCAAGTTTTGTGATTCCAAGATATGTTAAAATAAAATAAAATAAAAGTTAAACTAAAAATTACATATTAATAATTGCTAAAACTCCCTGAAAGCATTTCATTGTAGTATAAAAAAATTAACATAAGTCTTCAAAATTCCTTAGAAATCTTTTCTACCAACATTCGCTTTTACCTGTTAGAATTTCTTCAGGTCTGTGGTTCAAGGGGAAAATCAATTAAAAATTAAAAGTAAAATAACAATACATAATACTATATTTTGTTGGGCTAAAAACAATACATATTATTTAAGAAGTACTAGTACAAAACCAAATCCTAAATAAAATACTACCAAACTCTTGAGAATATACAAATATATATATATATATATATATATATATATATATATATATATATATATATATATATATATACATAAATCTGTTCATCTCAAATGATAAATCTCTTAAAGAATTTTAAAATAAAATGCACTCAGAAATCTATAAAAAATATATATGTAAAACCTCGTAGGAAAAACAGATGCTTATGTTCACAACAATGATATTCACTCAGCTCTGCAAAGCCTAGAAGCACCCCCTTTTTTTTTACAGATCAAGTTTTAATTCTACGGAGACAAGTCTAAGCATAGAATTTAACATGTAACATTCTACAAATAGAATTTTAGAGCTAGAATCCAATGTATAGAATTCTAATGATAGAATTATTCAACCATTATTCTAAATACAGAATGACAAAGATGAAATCTGGACCACCACGCTGTAGTAAAAACCAAGTTTAATAAAACAAATAAAATAAAATAATTCAGCAAAGTGAGCACTGTGATCTGATTAATGAAACTGAACATAATGAAACCAGGTGGATCACTGAACTGGGAGTGGACAGATTTCCAGGTATGAATGAATTCATTTCTATTAAGCTCGCCCTGAAGAGGAGGCAGGTACAATATTAGATTTTGATTTCTTGATAGGTATTTTAAAAGTCCTGTTTTATTGAATGTATATAACGTCTGAAGAAGGGTTTATAGCCTGAAAGTGCTGACTTTGCTGTATTATTTTATTTGTTTTATTAAATTTGCTTTTTACTACAGCGTGGTAGTCCAAACATCATATTTGTTGTTCTACATTTTGTTCCTGAGGGTTCGGACCTTTAGTGTAGAAGGTTTTTACTTTTTTTGTTCACATTATTCTAAATACAGAATGTAACACCTATACTTTTTAATAAAGAATTTTACAATTTTTACAGATATATTTTAACAGATAGAATTTAAAAAAAAATTCTACAGATAATATTCTAAACATTATATTCTAGAGAAACAGAATTTATAAATGCAATTGTAAAAACATAATTCTATAAACAATTTTACAATTAAAATTCTGAACAGTTTTGCAGATAAAATTCCAAACACATAAGTCTAAAATATAATTATAAACTTAGAAATTTGAATATAAAATTTTACAAATAGAATTTTAAACACATTGTATTATACAGAACACCCAAGTCTCTGAAATCAGCAAAAAAAAATACACTTTTCTGACACCAGGAAAGTGCATATTGCCTTTTAAAACTGCTATGCTCCATCCTTACTCTAAAGCACACATGACATTCATGACAGAATAGCAATGGAAGGTTTCATTCCCTTTAAAGTTTGCAATGCAGTCTATGATGCCACTCATGAACAAAGGTGTAGTGGAGTGAAATATCTAATGGCTTGTAATGCTGATGGTTAATCAGAAGCACAGCACCATGCTTCTGGACATTGTCTGCATGGCAGTACCAAGTGCCTTCTAGTTTTAAACCCACAAAACATCAGAGCAGGTCGTGGTCCATGCACTATGAAAAATTATGATTGGGTTTCTGCAGTCATAATCCATTTTTTATTTGTTGTCATATCAAAGTCATATTAAGCAAATTTTTTTGCAACAAACTGTGGTTTCAACCTGAAGGAAAAACAGGTCAACATACACAAAGCATATAGAATTACATATCTCAGTCCTCATCCTTTAAAACTTCTCTCTTATTTTTTCCATCATCTTGAGAATAAGTGAGAGGCATTTTATTATATGGGCATCCAATGCAGGTATTAATAATTCTACTAGATCTTTAGCACTTCTTAAAAGAATATGAGTCAAATCAGGACCACAAATCTGTCTTAATATATATTGTAATAAGATAAAAACAGAGATGCCAACAACCACAGAATAAAAAAAAATAATAATAAAAACAAACCAAGTGTAACATGGTTGAAGACTTTATTCTGGCACCAGTCAATACGTTTTGCAACCATGTTATACTCGGTTTGTTTTTATTAATATATATTGTCCTACATAATTATGCAGTGAACAGTCTGATAATGTAGAGGGTCAAATAAGATGTCTAACCATAGCTAGTTTGTTATAAATTCAAGAAATGCATGCCAAGAAATTCACTTCAAGAGTGAAGCTTAAGATGTGAATCATGGTGTATGTGCCTGTTGTACCACTTTGTGTGAAAGTGCTCAGTGAAAATATCGCAGTGGTTGTTCTCTATGAGAATTGACTTTAATGGTGATTAGAGATGTATAACAAAAGCTTACTGACCTCAAAATAATGCATAATAAGCTTTTTTCCTGATTTTGGAGCAGAGGTGATACAGGTGATAGTCCTGTAGACTATGCAAATTACTTCTTTTGCTGGGGGTAGACTGGGCTATAATCATACACCTCAGTCATAATCCTCCAAAGTCTACTGAAAGAATTCAAAACAAAGAATCCTTCAAGAAAAAATCTGCAGACAGTATTCTAAGCACAGAAATCTAAAATGCAGAATTTATTTAGGTACAATTCTACAGATGAATTTACAGGTAGAATTCTTCAAATGAAATTATAAATATTGCCTTTCAGACTGAATTTTAGAAACATAATTTTAAACACAGACTTATACAAAGAGAATACTACAGATTTAATTCTAAACAGAATTCTACTGACAGAGTTCTGCAGATAACATATTCAGAAATGTTCTACATCTTGATCACTGCTGTAGTATCCTAACCTATATGGGTTATATCCTGCATAGGATGTAACATCCAGCCAGCTTCCAAACTAAAAAAATAACAGGTTTTTGTATCGAGCTCTTCTGAGCTTTCCTAATGCTGAGGAGAACTAATGAGAGTGTTCCTCTCTGGGCTTCAAATGATCAACATTTGGCTTGTTCTGTTCTATTGCTGGGCAGATAAGTTCCCTTTTTGGAAAAAAAACCTTCTACGTGTTATTTTAATGTTTTGAGTTACTTTCCTGTGCAGTAAAAGTAAATTTTAGGCTAGGTATATGTATTTTACTGATTGTTATGTGACTTTGCTATACTTTTAAATATGAGTGTGCTTTTGAGTTTGAGAGTTTAAAAGCTGATTTAAGCATTCTAAAACTGTTTTTTTAGGGGAATCTGTGTTTAAATTACTTTTTGGGGCTAATAAAGTGTACTAGACTGCTTTTTACTGTAGTTTTTACTGGGGTAAGTGATTTTATACTACTTTTGAATTTTTACTGGCTTATTCTGCTTAATTCCTTCTGGCAAGAAGCACAATTTTTATTTTGACTATGGAACAAACTACCAGTCCCATGGTCATTCCTTTTCCTAGCTACAAAAAGAAAATGTTAACTATACAGCCTTTACTACCACAGCAGACTAGCAATTTGCCTCAGCCAGAGGGGGGTAGCTCTGTCATAGCCAAAGCTGGTTTCCCAGACCAATTATCTTTTTCCTAAGACTCTGTTGGTGTTGCCCATGCAGTCACTGTGGACCAGGGATTTGTTATGACATCTACAGATGTTGAGGTCCCCACAATGGGAAAGGGAGAGGTACTTTTGTCAGTGTTGGGAGAAGTGGCAGGGAAGGTGGCCCTGCCTAAATAGAATGTTGTGACCATCCCTTGGAAAGCTGTTACTGATATTAAAAAATCCTATTTGCCTAACTTTCCTGCTAAAAAGAAACAGAAAACTAAATATACAGCTTCTCTTACTCCAGTTTCACTGGACAGGAATAGTTTATTAAGGATGGTTCAGGGTCTTGTATGATCTATTGACCCTTCTTATTTATTTATGTATGTATGTACATATGCATGTATTTAGTTAGTTAGTTAGTTAGTTAGTTAGTTAGTTAGTTAGTTAGTTAGTTAGGTAGTTAGTTAGTTAGTTATTGACATTTGTTTACCAGGAAAGTCTGACCAGGTACAGCAGGTGCCCTTTTTCAGTGGAGGCCCAGTTCATTTCTGGTAAGCGAAAAAGGAATTCCTCTTTTCCTGAACAAATTCAAGATCCTGAATCTGGAGAGCAATGTGATGGGGCAAATGCAAGTTTTTCTCCTGTGATTTCTGATTCAGACTCAAAGGAGAGCATGTTATCTGAATCTCCCTGTCAATGATTCTTTTTTTTTTTCTGAGTCTATTTCCAGAATGTGCCACTGTTTTCAGTAGGAGAACATGGGTTTCTCAGTCCCTTAGAAAATGCTATGAAATGTTACAACTGGGAACCTCCTCCCAGTTATGCCAGCACTGGAGTATGTATTTATCATAGCCTATGCTTTCTCTGATAGTTGCCTGCTGTACATAAGAAAGCAGATAAAATATACAAAGTTCCTCAGTATTCATATTTCTATATACTCATCCCAGATCTGACCCAGCAGCTATAGTTTAGTCAGTCCATCTACTGCCAAGCATTTACTAATTCTAATCCTTCCCTTCCCTTCCGGACAGGTTGGTAAAACAATTGATAAATTTGGGAAAACAGTGTATACTTCTGCAACTTAAGTTTTAGAATTTTGAATTGCCAGTCTCATATGTTAAAATTTATTTTGACTAGTTGTGAAAGAATGGGGACTGTTTTATCTGTAGGTCCTTACTGTGATGAAAAATCTGCTTTGTGTAGTTCAGTTTCTTTTATTTTTGAAATCACTACTCATTGTTTAAAGTGTGTGTATGACTCTGTAAATACTATGTCCAGGGCTGTTGCCATAGGTACTATGATGAGGAAGTTTGCCCGGATGCATTCTCAGAACCTTTCAGAGAATGTAAAAAATTAGATTTTAAATTTACCTTTGTATAGAGATTTAGATTTTGGACCCCCTGCTGTAGAGATTGTCAAAAATAATGAGAGTAGTATGCTGATACAAGGCATCTCTCCGATTTTTCAGCCCTTCTTCTATAAATTTTCTAAGGGTTTTTTGCTTCTTCATCCAATTTTGGCAAGAAACAAAACAGTTTCTGCAAAATATACATCAGCAGACATTTAAAAAACAGTGGTAGGGAGGTTCCAAAAAGAAAGCAGGAGCTCCACCCCAGAACAAAGGGCTATCCAATAAGTCAGCATGACTATATAAGGGACCTTGACCCCCCCCCCCCCCATCCTGGCAGTTCCTTATCCCTTTCAGAAAGCCCGAATCTCCATTTCTGTTTTTGGCAACAGATTGCCTTAGGAAAATGGGTTCTGAGACAGATACAGCAGATGGCACAGGGAGGAAATCTCCCTTTCAAGGGAGTTATTCCACATCCACCAGACCAAACCCGTATGTTCCCTCTTGTCCTACAGCACATGGTTTCTCTTGGGTGTAATAGAAAGAGCTCCATCTTCCCAGTTGGGAAATTTTTTATTCTGAAATATTTCTGGTACCAAAAGAAAAAAACGCCTGGAAACAAGTTCTGGACCTTTCTTTCCTAAACTAGTTTGTGATGGTACCCAAGTTCAAAATACTTACACTTCACAATTTCTTATCCCTTCTTCCTTATTTAAATTTTTTTGTATCCTTAGATTTAAAAGATGCTTTTCATCACATTCCTATCCATCCACACTTCAGACATTTCTTAAGGTTTTATGTGTCTTGATCACATTATCAGTCCTCTGCCTCATTTTTTGGGCTATCCACTGCCCAAGAGTGTTCACAAAGTGTCTACCTCCAGTTATAGCACATTGTAGGCTAGAGGGTATCCACGTTTCCATATTTAGATGACTTGCTTATCTTTGCAGAGTCAATAGTGTCAATCTCTCACTTGGGGACAGATCTCCTATGTAGGCTGTGATTCCAAGAGAACACTCAGAAGTCTTTTTTGACTCCATCACACAGGATTGTGTTCCTGGGGTGTTTGCTAGATATCTTAGTACAAATAGCTTTTCTTCCACAGGAAGAAATGGATCTATATTTAAATCATTTATTTCAGGGGTTTTCCACTATGAGTTTGCTCATTGCAAGGGAGTATCTCAGAATTCCGGTTCTTATTGCATCTATTATTTTCTTGGTACCTCTGACTCCACATGAGAAAGATACAATGGTATCTGAAGTTTCTGAAGTCTTTTTGGTCCCAGCACCGACACCCATTATCTTTTTCAGGTTCAATTTCTGGGTGTTGTGAGAAAAGAAATCACTTGGTAGAGACATTAAATATCCCCAAATCCAGGTCACCCCTTCTTCCTTCCATCTGCAAATCATTAAGTCACCACACATGCCTTGGACATTGCTTGGAGAGTAGTGACAAGGGGGATAAAAGTGCAAGGTATCTGGGATAACAAAGACAGACACAAGTACATAAATATAAAATAGATGCTTGCCCTTATCAAGGCACTAAATCCTCTGACTCTCCTTTTATTCCAAGGACCACTTGAAGTTGTTGCAGACAATGCCACAGTGATGTGGTGCATAAACAAACAACTGGGGACCAGGTCTTGTACTCTATGCTGACTTGCCATGTTAGCATGGGATATAGTTTTACAGTACAATCTCATTCTAGAGGCTTCTTTCATTCCATCAGACCCTCATGAATGGGAAATAGATCAGTGGGTTTTCCATGACCTGATACATCTGAGGGAAGTTTTCAAGAAGACCTTTTTCCCTCCTCTCTGAACAACCAACTGGTAAACTTCTCCTCCAGGACTCTATGTGAGAAGGCCTGGAAGACAGATGCCTTTTCTTTTCCATGGATAAGAATGTTCTTGTATGCTTTTCCATCCTTTCCACTAATAACCATGGTACTTTTAAAGATTTGGGAGGATTCCCCCAAAACCATTGTGGTGGCTCCCTTTTTGTGCCAGCAAAATTGGTTCACCCGATTAATGGAATTAGCCAAGGCCAATTATCACAAGTTTCCTCACAGACTGGATCTACTCTCACAGGACAAGGGGACTTTAATACACCCTGACATCAAGCAGCTGGCTGCCTGGGTGATTCAGTTTTTATAATTTTTAAGCACCTTTTTCATGAAGATGTGTAGCAGGTACTAAAGGAGGCAAGAAAGCCTATAATTAGAAAATCATATATTGGAAAATGGAAAAGGTTTTCTAGTTAGTGCCAACAACAGCAAAATCACCACCCATTCAGGGCTAGTTGTCTTCTGGTTTTACAATATTTGTGTGAGTTACTTTCCTGTGGCCTGTCTTACCCCTCTGTCAAGGTTCATTTGTCAGTCATTTCAGCATGGCTACATGGACAAATGGATCCCCCCAATGCATTCCCATGTCAAAAAGTTCTTGAAACGAGTATTGCATAAAAGTCCTCCTGGTGGGTCTTCCTTGGGATCTTAATTCTAAGTTATGGATGCTAACTCTTGCTTTATTTGAACCAGCTCATCTGGCTGACATAAGGATCTTAAATGGAAAACAGCTTTACTGGTTGCTCTGACCTCTACAAGAAGAATATCTGATTTGCAAACACTTATGGTAGGTCAGCCTTATCTTATTTTCCACAAATATGAAGCTTCCTTGAGAACTAATCCTTCGTTTATGCCTAAAGTGGTATCTGAGATTACTTTAAGTGAAACTATCCATCTCCTTCTGTGCTTTCCTGAGCTGCGAAATGAGGAAGAATGGATATGTCATATCTTGGATGTCTACAGAAAGCTCAGGAACTATCTGGACATAAGAAAATCTTTCAGAACTTCTGATCAGTTATTCATTTTTTATGAACATAAGGAGGAACAACCTGTGTCAAAGCAGACTATTTCCAAATAGATGTCTCAGGTTACCTTTTGTTATTTTCACCACAACAAAACTATACTCAAAAGCTTAGTTTAAGCTGACTAATGGTTTAGGGGCATGGAAGGTGCCTCAAAATTTTGGAAACTGGACCAATTCTGAAAAAAGAGTTCTATAATCAAATTATATACATACAGTTCTACTGACAGGATTCTAAGCCTAAAATTCTGCAGACAGAATTTGAAACAGAATTCTATGTACTGAATTCTAAAAACAAAATACATTCTACATAGTTTTAAACATAAAATTCCCCAGATAAAATTTATACAGATAAAAATTTTTCTGCTAGAATTCTAAGCAAAGAATTCTGCAAGTTTAATTCTAAAGACATAATTTTAAAAACAGAATTCTATTGACAGAAGGCAACATATATAATTATACATTCAGAATTCTAAATGCAAAATTGTATCCATTACATTAGAGTCATAGACCCACAGTAAGTATTCCACAAACACCATCTCTGCAGAAGAGTCCCTGGTATATGTAACCCCAATTAGATTACGTTTAACAAAGCCAAATTTCTCATTGCATGAGTAGGAAGCAAATGGAATCAGCTGTTGATTTGTGTAGCTTTGATTATGTTCGGTCAACCATTTTTCTGGTCAACAGCAAGAAGTGCAGGTCGTTTGTGTGAAAATCTGGTTGCTTTCCCAAAAACAGAATGTGGAATGCATACTAGGCATGAGTGTGTTTCTGCGAATGTGTGTGTGCCTCTCAACTGTACAGATTTTTGCATAATGTGCAGATTTCTGGCTCATATTTTTGGTCTGTTCCTCATAAAATCTGTGTTTTTCTGACAAATTACTGGGATGATCTGTGAATTGAAGTCACTAAATAATGACATACATTTGAGTTTCAGACTTCAAATCCTTCAGAAAATGTATGTTAAAACAAATCCTGTTATTCCATCAGCTTTCTAAGCTTATAAGAGTAATATTTAAAATATGTCCCCATTTTTGGGCCTTTGTCCCCCCCATTTTGTCAGTTTTTGTCCAGATTTCCTGCACTGAGAGGTTGAGAGGTATGTGGGTTAGGGTTAGAGTAAGGATTAGGTAACAGGATAGATCTAATGTGTGTGTGTGTGTGTGTGTGTGTGTGTGTGTGTGTGTGTGTGTGTGTGTGTGTGCGCGCGCGCGCATGTGTGCAACTGTGATGAGTATACAAGCTTGTCTTGTGTAGTGGTAATGTTATGAGAAGGCCTTTTTTAAAGTCAAGATGTAACTTAGGGTTAGGGGCAATGGACATGGTTAGTGTTGGCACATATTTCTAAGATGGAGTAGGGGACAAAGCCTAATGTGCATCTTAACTTTAAAAAAGCCATTTCGATAAAAATACCACTATTCAGGCAAATTAGATCTCAGTGTGGTCTGTTTATTTGTAGGGCATAGGAAATGGAAATGTATTGCCCTTTTCAATGTTTTGAGTGTCACTGCATTGTCTGTACAATATAATGAATGTTCAACATGTCATGCTGCATGTTTTGTATGTTGATCAAGTGACAAGTCGACCATTCATTAATCATGTATAAATAAATATATATATATATATATATATATATATATATATATATATATATATATATATATATATATATATATATAGATATATATAGATATGTATGTATGTATTTACACACAGGATTACTGTCATTTGATTGAACAGTACTGGACTAAAACTGAAATGTTTGAAAGAATTTGATTGAAGATTAATTGACTGAAAGCCAATCTGGCTAAAGACTAATTGGCTAAAAGCCATACAAACAAGGGTCCAGATAGTCTCAACCAACAATGCCAAAAAATCACGATAGCACAGTTAGAAGTTTCAGGTTTTAATTGATTTAGTTGCAAGTACATGACCATTGAGTGCTTTCATTCAGCAACATTGGGCTTCCTCAGAATGTAAAAAAAGTTAGCCATCACTAAATATTGAAGTCATAGCCAATAAAAATGTAATCAATTAATTAAAACAAAAGAAACTGTTAAAACACTCTGATAAAACAAAGGAAGTCTTAGTAAAGCAATACAAATACCTAGATTTGTTGTACTATCAAGTTTCATTGTTATATATGAATCTGGGTCTATATGAATTTGTTGAAGGAACCTTTCTTTATCAACCAGAAACCACCAAATGTTCAATTCCATGAACGTTCATATTGAAAAAATATTTCACCAGAAAAAGGAAGCACTTGGCCAACACTACACAGGAACACACACTGCAGTATGTCAAACCCACCCATCTCAGGGCCTGAGCTCCCTCCGCACACTGTAACTATATACACCAACTCTGAGATCACAATACAGTGGGGAAAAGGGCAAATTTATACTGTTGGCCAACTGCTTCCTTTCCCTACTTTATTCTTTCATGGATGTAAACGTATGAGGAACTGAATATTCCATGGTTTCTATTACTAGAAAATCATATGTTGGAAAATGGAAAATATTTTCTAGTTAGTGCCAACAACAGCAAAACCAGCATCCATTCAGGGCAAGTTGTTTTCTGGTTTACAATATTTGTGTGAGTTACTTTCCTGTGGCCTGTCTTAGTCCTCTGTCAAGGTTCATTTGTCAGTCATTTCAGCATGGCTGCCCATGGACAAATGGATCCCCCCAAGGCATTCCCATGTCACTTCGCAGAAGTGAACCTTCGACAAATTGATATAGACCCATGAATTTGTTACATATAAATTTGCTTTATTAAGACTACGTCCTTTGTTTTATTGGAGTGTTTTAGCAGTTTTTTGTTTTAATAAATTGATTAATTGTTTTATTGGACATGACTTAAATATTTAGTGATGGCTAACTTTTTTTACATTCTGAGGAAGTTCAATGTTGGTGGACAACAGCAATCAGTGGATATGAATACTTATGTACTTGCAACTAAATCAATTAAAACTAGGTATTTCTAACTGCGCTATCGTGTTTTTTGGGTTTGTGGGATGAGACTATGTGGGCGTCATGTTTTTATTGTTATTTGTACTGGTTGGGTTGCGCAGTAACTATGCACTTATCTTGTTTCTTATTGGCTGAAAACCCATCTGCCTGAAAAACAGTTAAATGAAAAACCATTTGATTTGACTGAAGCCCGTTGCACTGAATCAAAGAATCAGTAAGAATATTCAACATAAGAAAATACAAAATAAATTAGTGTTTTTGTAGGGGGAGCAAGCCCCAACTGCATACTACATTCTAGGCAGCTTTACCCCCACCCCCACTTAATTATATATAATTACTCAATGGCTGCACAATCACTTGAGAAAAGACAAAATATCATACACAGTGAATCAGAGTTGATGCACAAACACTGATTCACAGAGTATGGTGTTTTATTCTTGATCTCTAGTGGCTGTGAAGCTGTGGAATTATTATATATAATTAAGGGGGTGGGAGGGGCAAAGCTCACAACATTGTGGTGGGTTCAGGGGGCTTGCACCCCTGCAAAAACACTCCCCCAGATTCAGTAAACTTCTGTGCAGGAATAGCTTATTCCTGCATGGAAGGGACCAATCTCATGCAGCACGGCAGTGCACCATGCATATTCATGAAGGCATGCTGCCGTGCTGTAACATGGACATGGTTCTGTGTATGAGTGCAGGGGGTGTGTCTGAGAGCAGTGCTCTCACAATACACATGCCCCCTGCACACCAGAATTGCTGTACAGCAATTTAAATAGGGCAAGACCACTCGTAACACCTCCCAACCCGTCAGAGTAAGACATTTGGACAAAACTATAAGGGACAATTGTCCCTACAAACCCAGAAAGTTGATAGAATAACAGGTTTAACATTAGCATGAATTTTTGGCAGGGTATGAAGTATAAAATGCACACCTCCCAACCCGTCAGAGTAAGAAATCTGAACAAAGCCATAAGGGACCATTGTCCCTGCAAACCCAGAAACTTGATAGAATAACAGGTTTAGCTTTAGCATGGATATTCTGAAGGGTACTCAGTAAAAAGCACAACAAATAAAATTTTTTTCACATGTGCAATAAAGTTTAAGAGTAGCTGCACGGGTGTGCCCATTGCTTAGCTATGGTTAGCCCAGCTGAAATGGCACGATAAGTTAAATAACAATAGACATAAAAACATTTGCATAAGTGCAATTGTGTAGTGGTTAGAGCATGCATCTGGCATTTAGTCATTCATGGTTCGAGCCTTACTAAAGCAATTTCCATTTTGTATGTGTAAACATTACAGTTTTAATTTATTTTTATATTTATGTAGGAAGTAACTTATATTTATCAACCAGAGTAGTGTATTAGGCCCAGATGTGAGGTGTCAGTGTAATAAAGTAGTGAAACCCCCATATAAACACAAGTGCCCCATACAGTATAGTCACACAAGAATAAATGAAATTATAGCACATTGGGGGATGTCAGGGAAGGTAAACAAATTTATATCATGTAATGAATGATGAATCAATCCCATACAGGTGATAGTCCAATAAAATAAAACATAAGCAATGCTAAGCATTGCACAGCTATGCTGACTGGGTGTAGGCATTGTGTACATATGAATGCTAAGCAATGAGTAGCCCAGCTAAGTGGATTTGTCCATTGGTAAGTAGCGCTGAACCTGCCCCTTTAAGCACTGCCAACTTTAGCTAAGCAGGTTTGCCTGTAGCTTAGCTCAGCATATTCAAAACCATCCAATCATGGCAAAGGGCAGGAAATTGGCCGTATTTAAACTCCGCAGGTGGGAATACAGCTCATAACTGGTTACAGCTCCCCACTGTAGGCAGTATGGCAGATGTTGGAGAGGGCATGTACTTTTGGGAGCAACACTGGGGTATACAGGAGTCCAAGGTCATGGTAGGACTCCTGGTAAAAAAACGTGATGTGAGACTACTGCAGGACCAGTACCAGGGCTCCCAATATAAAGTGGAAGCCTGGGAAAGTCTCACCCATGATCTCACCAGTGCCACTGATATCCCTCGGACTGGTGAGCAGGTCCGGCACCACTATGCTGACTTGAAACAGAGGAAGAGGGAGCTCTTGGAACAGTGGGTCCAAGAGGTAAGACAGAGGGGTGATGTCCCAGCAGTGTGTAAGTATTCATAGCAATAACTGTTTACCAAAGTCCAGCCTGTATATGTGATGGATAGGTATGCCTAAATGCTTCTATATTTTCATTACAGTTCCAGCTGAGTGGGCTGCAAACCATTTAATGGAACACACAAAAAAATAAAGACTCTCAGAAATAAGGTGCAAAAACAGCTTTACTGGTGTCTCCTGGTACCTCGGCTAAAAAGCCTTCAAGGGGTAGTTTGTTCCACCAAAAGCACATTATTTATATTAAATCACATGATATTAATTAATTAAATAAATTACACATCCATTTAATTTAAAGTGACTTTGAACCATTTTAAAAAAACTGCTTGTTAACCCATTTCCCAGCCCTGCATTAATTATATATTCTTATTGACTAATATTTATACATTTGTTATACAAAACTTCTAAAGTTAATTTCTGATAACCTAATCAATTTCATACCTTATTATTTCCTACCATTTGCTATCAAAAATTCATACTATATTTATATTTAAATACTTTATCAAATGCATATTCAAATTGGATAAACGTTTATAAAAACATAAATTAATGCCTCAATATTTTCCATTTCAAGCACCAATATTATGTATTGATAATTACCTCCAGGTTGAGACCTGAAAGAAAATAGGGCATTAAAGTTAATGATGAACCTGGTTTCCAAGGCTAACAGCTTTTTATAATGAGCTTCCCCTTGTTGATGTAAGGGCTTAGCCAGCACACTGAAAAATAAAGAAGAATATGAGCCTGCATGATTTGACCAAAAATGATAAGTAATTGGACTGTCTAATCTCCTATGCATAATATCCCCCATATGTTCTAGAATGCCTTTTTAAACTTGTCTCTTAGTTTGTCCAATATACCATTTCTTAGGTGAACAATCACATTTTAAAATATAAACTACTCCACTCGATTGACAAGAAAAACTTTGTGTAGCCCTGTAAATTCTCTCATTAATGCTGCAACCATGCAAGTTTTTAACTTTTTAACATACCTTGCATCTATGACAAGGACAGCATCCCACCTGAGCATCTGTCTTATCAATTTTCCTATTCAATAACTGTTTCAAATTCATACATCTCTTATACAAAAAAAATATGCCCTGAAAATATGCCTTTTGTTGATTCATCTTGCACCACAATGGGCCAAAATGTTCTAACTAACCTCACTAAATGATGTGAAAAAGGGTAAAACCTACTGATAAAATACATTTTTCATATTCCTTCACCTGATGGTTGCTCTTCATACCTCCTTCTCACTCCTTCACCTCCTCTCTGTCGGATTCCCAAAACTTTTTCTGTCCTTGCTAACAAATCAGGGGAATAACCTCTACTGGATAATTTGTTCCTCGCTTTCAAAAATTCCTGAAATATCATTCTCTTATCTGATGTGTTGCCAAAAATACGTTTATATTCCCCATAAGGTAATGAATCCAACAAATGGGGGGTGCATGCTTGAAGCCATTAAAACATTATTAGCTGCAGTTTCCTTATGACAAGGTCTAAATTGTACCAACTTGTCCTGACAACACATATAACTCTAAATCCAAAAACTGCATCACCTCTCTACTGGTTTTGTATGTAAAAGATAACCCAAAATAATTTCTTTACAATTCAGCCATGTATGTTCCAAATTGTTCCATTATCCCTCGACACAGAAAAATCTATATATCTTCTATACACAATGACCTTATTATTGAAAAAAACATTTCTTATACATGAACTTCTGCTCAAAAAAATTCATGAAAATGATTGCATAAGAGGAAGCAAATGAGGCACCCATAGCTGTGCCTCCCTTCTGCAAAAACAGCTCCTCATTCAACTCAAAAAAATTGTGTGTCAGGCAGAACTCAAGCAACTGCAAAATATAACTTGTTCTGGGTTCTTCCCCCAACATTTTTGCTACAGCTTCCAAACCCCCCACATGACTGATGCTGGTATATAGAGCTTTTACATCTACACAAGCCCAGTAAAATTGGTCTCCCATTGCATTCCCCCAACCAGCTTGCAATATTCTTGAGTATTCTTGATGTGTGAAGGTACCTTGAAACTAAACTTTTTAGCTGTTCATCCAAAAATATCCCTACATTTTGTAAATAACCCCCAACCCCAGAAACTATTGGCCTCTCTGGTGGGTCCACTGAATTTTTGTGGACTTTGGGGATCATAAAAAACCTGGCTGTTCTAGGATTTTTGATAAACAACTTCTTAACATCTTTACCTTCAAAAAAACCTAGCCTTTTCCCTCTTTCAAAAATTTCTACCCACTTGCCAGTAGGTTGCAAAGGCTGCATTGCGAGGCTGGTGATTAACAATCCTGCTTGTAGTAGTCATACCAAGTAAATATAAGGAGTAGAATGTTACTGGCAGTATAAAAAATGTGTATGGTTTGTACTGAATAAACCAGACAATATGACAGTAATAGTCCCGTATAGGTCATATTTAAATAAAACTGTAACTGCCTGGCAATAAAGTTCTAAATCCTGGACTGGTTATGTTTACTCTGGTATTGTATGGATTGATATGTTGCATTCACCAAATCTGATATCTGAATAGTAATGTTGTGTTAACCACTGTTTCCCACACTGTGCTACATAAGAAATATGTCTAGGAATGTCTGTATAAGAATGTTGTAATTACAAGGTCAGATTGTACAACCAAGAGAGACTTAGAAAGAAAACACTGAAAAAAGAGACAGCAGTTTCTCAATAACTCACTCTGATGAAACACAAATTGTTGTATTTTTTGCAGACACAGCCATGGTTCGAATCCCGGGAGTGGTAGTAAGCTGTATGCATAATTTCAACTAGGATTTTGTGAATATGTGTAGAAACAGTCAGGTAGTGTTAACAAACATTCTCCCCACAAGTCTTCTAGGTAAAAGAAGTAGAAAGCAGCTATAAGATGGTTGAATTATGCACTGTGTACAAACATACCACTGCCCAAACCAAGGCCATAGGGTGTTGTAATAATACCTGTAGAATAATAATTAGAGCAATGATCATTAAAGTTGTGAGTACTGCAAGGAAATACAAGTTGTTAATTGACATCCCCTCCCCACCATATCTGCAACAATAATCTAAACACAGAAATCAATCAGTATGTATTACACCAAACCTACTGTTGGGACATATGTTCTATTGTTCAACAAATATTGAAATGTGTTTCTATTAATGTTTCATGTTGAAATACTATCATTAGTGGCCTGTTGCTATCAATCTAAACTGTATGCTGTTGTAATGGCCACTGTGGTTCCATATATGCATGTATTCTGTTTGCTGTGCAACTGTTCCAAATCTGTTGTTTTGGGTTAATGGGAATATATATGCATGCTGTTATAACTAATCCTGGATTGTGATGACTATTACTAACCCAAATATGTTCTAAAACTGCAACACTATAGCACATTTGGAATGGCCAGGCCCAGCAGACCCACCTCTCCCACCTCATCTGGCCATGGCACTGGGTCCCAACACGTCTGGGGCCCACTTCCTCATCTGCTGGTCCTGCACCACCTTTAGGTGGAATGGCCTCAGGGGATGGGGCACATCCCCCGCCCCGGGAGCGGGCATGGACAGGATACTGTCACCCGAAGCCAGGTCCAGGGATTGGTACGTAGTGAGCTCTGAAAGGAGTTTGGAGATCTGCTATGCCAGCTTGGGGACCGCATGGTGCAATTAGAGTGTCAGCCTCCCCCTCCTGCTCAGCCCCCAGCACAATCACCTTTGGGACCATGAAGGTGCAGTGGTGACTGCCCATGGGTGGGGACCTCAGTCCCACTGCTTCGATTTGGGGGCTCATGGGCTTCTGATTTCCAAACACCCCTCCCTTACCTCCCACATGTGTCATATACCACCCCTGTATGCTGTCTTATCTGTCTTGTCTATCTTCTGACAGAACCTACCTCCCAAAATATATCTCCTATCCTTCCCCAACATCCCACTCTCACCTTAAAAAAAGGGCAATCTGTTCCCAAAAAAATTTTGCCCCATACATAGCTGTCCATTTCACAAACGTGTCCACTGGACACATGTCATTTGGTCTAACTGGCGTCACAACACATTATTGTTGTCCTCACCCCTCTCTCAGGGGGTTGAGTGTCCAAATATACCTCCACAGTCAGTATACATGCACAGCTGTTGCTGTAGAAGAAATGGACAGCTATGGACCTTTCCTACACCCATGTTGCACATCCCTAGCTACTTTCCCTATTGTCTTTCCCTCTGCATGCCTACTTTTTCACCACTTTCCTATCACCCCTTTTTTCTTTCCTTTTAAAGAAATTAGCACTGAGCTAAGCGGGAGTAAGCTGTTTAAGCAGTAGTAAGCTGGTTTAAGCCTGTTTGCATGGTGCTAAGCAATGGCTACACAGATTAAGCACTTTTAAGGGAGTCTGTAAGCATATATAACAGGGAATTAGCATTGCTTAGCACTGCAAAAACCTGCGCAAACCTGCTTACAGCTGCTTAAAAGTGCCTTAATCACTCCATATCCAACACCCCTTGTTCTGCCCAGCAACAAAATAACCTGCCTTTGCAAGCCTTGAACCCAGAATCCTGCACACCATAGCAATTTACCACTAAACCATCTGAGCTGTAAATATGTCTAATGTTTTTTCAAAAATATCATGCAGCACAGCTATTCAACAGTAGGGAAAATGTATTTATATATATATATATATATATATATATATATATATATATATATATATATATATATATATATATATATATATATATATATATATATATATATAGTACACAAAACCCAAATCAGCGGTGCACGTATCCAGCAGAGGTGCTCGGAAAACCAAATAAATGACTCACTGATGCAAGACAAAATACGTCCCAGTGGGGGTCTATCCAAGAAGGTGAGATTTGTCATAACATATGCCAGTAATACTTCCAAGATCAAGGAAATTATATCTAGATATTGGAATGTATTATATATGGATCTGTTTTTTACACTTTGTTAAAGTCTAGATGTGAATTTGCATACAGAAAAGGTAAATCAATAGGGCAATATTTGTCTACTTTTAAAAAAGGTATTCACTTTAAAGAGGAATTTGGAATCAAGACTGTAGGAAGTACATATTGTGGCCATTGTAAGTTCTGTAAATTGATGTCCAAAACATGTTCTTTCACTTCTATCAATACCAGAAAGGTATATGATATTAAAAGTTTTATCACATGCACTAGTTCTTGGGTAGTCTATATGGCTATATGTCAGTGTGTGGGACATTTTATGTAGGACAGACTTCTGGTCCATTAAAACAGAGGATTGCCCTTTATGTTAGTGACATAAAATGTAAAAGAACACGCAGTGCTTTACACAAACATATTCTAGTACATTCGACAGCACATTTTATATTTGTAGGTATAGATAGGATAACTATATCTTGTAATAGTGATACAGCCAGGCACAATATGTTGACAACTAAAGAACGAAGATGGATAGTCACTCTGGGGGCCCTTTTTAAGCCGGGTCTAAATGACCATTGGTAACATAGCAAAATATAATATGGGGTAAGTTATTCCCGTTTAGTAGTTTTTTTAGGTCCCCTTTTGGAATATAGTAAGCATAAAATATGAGGTTAGATATATTGGTCTAGCTGTTTTTGTAGGCTATTTGCCTAGCATTCTTTCAGGGTATAGTTGTATATTCACTATAATATGGTATTACAGTGAGTTTTATAATACCAAATTAGTAATTATGTGCTGGTTGATTTGATCTCCATATTTGTTGTATAAGTAGGGGTTATGTATTTTCATTTATTTATAATATGGTGTAACTAAAATGTTTGATATCTCTTTAAGTGTGAAGATGTTATAAACAGGACATACATGCGTTGTGTATCACACTGATGACGCTTTTGTAAGCAAAACCGGTCTGTGGGGCAGACTGTGAAGCAATAAACTGCTTGAACTCTCATTGCTTGCCTTCCTTTATTTGAGTGCTGGAAGTTGTTTTGGGACTATAAATATATATATATATATATACACACACACACACACACACACATATATATATGTATGGATCTAGGACATTTCACCGAAAGCACATTTCAACAAAACTGAAATGACAGAACACAAATCACCAAAAGCACAATTCACTGAAAACACAATTTACTGAAACACATTTCACTGAAAGTTGTATATGGCCTTGTCCTCACTGTAGTGCGATCCTGGAGTTAGTATATATAATGGGGGGGTGTGGGGGGCTTAGCCCCCCCCCCACATATTTTAAGTATATATCATGTTTGGATAAGAGTAATGTAATGCAATTGCAAGTATGCATATATATAGTTCAAAACATTTAAAATACTAACTCCAGGGTCAGACTACAGTGAGGAAAAGGCCATATACAACTTTCGGTGAAATGTGTTTAGGTGAATTGTGTTTTTCGGTGAAAAGTGCATACTAATTTGACTTCCGGTGAAATGTACTTTCGGTGAAATGTCCTAGATCCATATATATATTTATATATATATATATATATATATATATATATATATATATATGCATATATACATAAATATATATATATATATATATATATATATATATATATATATATATATATGTGTGTGTGTGTGTGTGTGTGTATGGGTTACCTTCACTTGATAGAAATTTCATTTGACTGAAACCCATTTTACTGACAACTAGTACTTCAGTACACTTTAACGTAAATAACAGGGATTTGTCCCCTTCCCCAATGTAGAGCGACCCTGGAGTTGGTATATATAGTTCGGGGAGTGTGGGAGGCACAAAAGAAAATAACACAAAAAGTACAGAATTTAAACCAAAATAAGGGGGGGGCTTCACCCCCCCACACTCCCCAATGTGGGGGTGCACCCCCCACACCCCCCAACTATATATACCAACTCCAGGGGTGCACTACATTGGGGAAGGGGACAAACCCCTGTTATTTGCCTTAAAGTGTACTGAAGTGCTAGTTGTCAGTCAAATGGGCTTCAGTCAAATGGGCTGTCGATCAAATGAAGGTAACCCATATATATATATATATATATATATATATATATATATATATATATATATGTATGTCTATGTTTATCTATATGTATGTATATAAATATATATATATATATATATATATATATATATATATATATATGGATCTAGGACTGTTGAATGAAAGTTTAACAGTCCGAATCCACTATTACCGAATAAACTTTAACGAAAGCACTTTCGCTAAAGTATGTTGTAAAAAAAAACATTAAATCTTCTTTTATGCAAGGGTGCAAGACCCCCTACACCCCCTCCACTTTAATATTCTCACTCCGAGATTGCAATACAGTCAGAATAAAGGGAATTTTCCCTTATCTGCACCATAGTACGACCGGCACAACAGGCATACTTATATGCCTTCCATACTTCGGTAAAAAGCATTTTCGTGTAAGTATGCCCACCCATTTGCGATTCAGTAAAAAGTGCATTCGTGCAAGAGTCCTAGACCCATATATATATATATATATATATATATATATATATATATATATATATATATATACATATTCATTCAGAGGGTCATGCTGCTGCACACTGGAGTTCTGAATCCTGAAATTCACCCACTGGAAGTATTCCTTAAAATATGACATCTGTGCTCTAACAGAGACCTGGTTAAAGGCTTCGGGAAGCACCCCTGCAGTACCAGCCTATAATTAATTCCGCATCTTTTGGCTGTAGACCATGGACTGAGGTTCCAAAGGTGGTGGTATTTTCATATTCATAAAGGATGCACACACCTCAAGATTGGTAGACCAACATTATGTATTACAGATCCTGCAGGCTGACGTTGGGTACGACAGTGGTTCAGGTTGTAGCCTGCTATAGGTCCCCATACATGTCCCAAGACTCCAACTCCATGTCCAAAAACACCCTGGAGAATATTATTGTCTAATCTAACACTATCATCCTGTTTGAGTTCAACTACCCCACCATTAAGTAAGAAAACTACTCATGTACTAATGCACATGCCCATCACATCGACCTATTCCTTCCTAACATGGGCGACTTTTGCTCTACACCAATAGTGAACACCTCCCTTGTTATATCTGAACACAAATTAATCACCTTTGGAAATCCACATCCCTCCTACCCCCACTGCACAGGTAACCACCATGAAAAGCATTTCCAAAGTTTTATGGTTGCCAGGAGCAAAAATGCAGGATGTGAGGAAGGACTTAGAATGCTTTATTGTAAGGAAGTGTGGAGCTGTTTTTATTCATGTTAATTCAAATGATCTCATCTTCAATGACTCACTAACTCTTAATAGGGAACTTAACAGATAAAACAGCCTAAACAGGTGTTAGAATGTATTTTTCAAAACACACATGTTGAATAGGCTGTTAGGTAAGTATGAATAAAACAACTTTTTGGGTAAATGCCTACATGAAAATGGCCCATTTTAAAAAGGTAGGAGTCTGTAGAACATTCAGTCCTATTTTTGGACACACATGTATTTAAAAAGGATGGAGTCCACTTATCAAGAGAAGGGAAAATAATTTTTGCAGTAGATATATTACGATATTTAACTAACATAAGGCAGATTGTTTGTGAGGCCAGAAATTTAAAAGTTCATAGATATGAAAATTGGATTTATCTGTGCTGGTTATTAATGCTAAGAGCATTATAGGTTCATAGGTTAGTACTAAGCTAACTGCCCTTGCGAGCCATTTTAAGCCTAGTCAGTTATCCCTTGTGAGACTTGAACCTTGCACCTTGTGTTTGTAAGGCAAACACCTTAACCATTAGGCCACCCTCCCAACCCTAGTAATAGTTTTCATTAGAAATGTTGCTGCATTTACATAAAATTTATGTTGTTATTGTTTGTGAGCATGTTTAAAGAACAATGATTGGAAACCAGTTCTGTCAGGGTTTACCTGTTTTTCTATGGCATACACTCTAACAAAAATCATATGGAAATGTTATGATAGAGATTAAAAATTGTTATGAAACCTGTAATAATTGCATCGTTGATGATAACACCAACATTTTAGCAATAAAAACAACTGCTGAACATATTACAATTGTTGTAGTATATAGAACATCAACATCAAATGCTGGTGACCTACAGGAATTAATACATTTCTTGCATGAAACGTGATGAAAAATAATAGCAGTTAGGGACTTAAATTTATGAGAAACAGGCTAGAATAATATTGATTCCAAATCATGAGTAAGGAATTTATTTACAACATACGCTCAGGAACAACAATTCATGCAGATTGTAAACAAACCTACTGGGAAACAGAATGCACTCGGTATTGTTTGTGATCCTAAGGAGATAAGTGCTACCTCATTTCAAGTTTCTCACCTTTGTTGTCCAGTGATCATGACATTATAAATGATAACCTACTGCTAGATAATTCTGCTAAACTGAAATTTAAACCACCAAATAGAAGATTAATAAAAGATTACATGAAAGTGAAAAAGTCACTATATAAAATTAATTGGAATGATGCATTCATTGCAAGAATGTCAGAAGAAATGTGACAGTCTTTGAAAGTGGCATTGTTTGAAAAAAAAAAAAAAAATATATATATATATATATATGTGTGTGTGTGTGTGTGTGTGTGTGTGTGTGTGGGTGTATGGTGAAAGATAAAAAAAATATGTGAAATAGAAATTAGGTCTAAGTATACCTTTGAAAACTGAAATAAACAAATTGGACAGACAAAATAAACACAATGCCAGGAAAAGTTTGAAGAAAATTTATATAAAGAGATTGAGCAAAATAGGAAACCATTTTTATAGATATACAATGTGGTGGGGATAAATATATACAAACCAATAAACTATACATAGATTTTAAAATGTACTCTCAAATGCAACAGATTGCAGATATATTTGCACATTTTATGCAAAACAGTTTTGGCTGCACAAAGGGGGAGATAATTTGTGCTAGAAATATCCAAGTAACTTCAGATACTGAAATGAGATTATATTGAAAAAGTATTATGCACACTGGGAAGTATACTGAGCTTTCTCAAGATTGCAGACATGCACTTGCTAAAACAATTTTTGAGGAAAATAGGAATACACAAACAGAGATATATAGACCCATAAGTTTACTTTCTTTTTGGGGCTAAGTAAAATGTTATGTTGGATAAATAATTGTCATAACTGAAAAAGCTGGGACTTGAAATGTTTTTTTTGTATCTCAGCTGGACCAACCTGGTTAACAAATGTGAAATAAATAAATAAAATAAATATGTCAGCACACATATGCTGATAATCAATCTATAACCACCTGTAACATGGTGCGCTGTATAATAACAACTATATGTGACAAATTGTACTGTGATGTAGTTTATATAGACTTCTTTTCTGCCTTTGATAAGTTCATTCACAAAACACGGATAAAAAAATTGGAGGAACTTGATACTAATGCAGTCTTAGTAAGCTGGATAGGTAAATATGTCAGCACACATATGCTGATAATCAATCTATAACCACCTGTAACATGGTGTGCTGTATAATAACAACTATATGTGACAAATTGTACTGTGATGTAGTTTATATAGACTTCTTTTCTGCCTTTGATAAGTTCATTCACAAAACACGGATAAAAAAATTGAAGGAACTTGATACTAATGCAGTCTTAGTAAGCTGGATAGGTGCATAGCATACACAAGCAGGACATGGCAAGTATCATACATCAAATGGATACATGAGATTCAAAATTGCAGTTAGGGTGATCCATAAGCCTCTGTCCTAAGCCTGTATTTGTTTAAATTGCATTTTTCAGATTTATCTTTTTCGTCTCAGGTGTTCCATAGTCTTTGTGCAGATGACTTGAAAAATGGGTAAACTGCTTGCATCTGTTACAGATATGGCATGACTGCAAAGGAACTTGACTAAATTGACCATTTGCACACCAGGATAAAAATATGCTGATTAATACATCAAAAAGTAAGCATATGAGATTTAGTACATACAGAATGAAGGGTGACTATTCAGTACAGCACACAATAGGTGAAACTGTGAATTAATTTAATGCACTATGGTATATGGGTAGACCAAATTTTGATTTTTTTTCTGCTCATATAATCCAATTGGTTAATGATATTTATAAAACTATAGGATGTATAAAAAGATTTATAAAGTTTTGGAAATCAGAAATAATGAAATTGTTGTTTGTAAATTACATTAGACCCAAACTAGAGTATGGAATAATAATATTGAAAGATTATAAGAAAAGTAGCATGAATATATTGGAAAAGGTATAGTAGAAATATACCAAGGGAATCAGTGGATGTGAACGTTTAAGTTATTATGAAACATTAACATATCTGTGTACAGTGTCTCACATGGATACTTGAGAATAGACTTTATTCAGGTATAAAAGGCATTTAGAGACAACCACCTCTGCAAATGTTTAGGTTATCAAAGGCAAGCAGAGCATAATCAGACAAGAAGTATAGAAAACTGTATAAGAATGAAAAATGTACTCATTGGTTCTCTAACAGAGTAGCTGATGCAATAAAAAATGCTGCCAAATTATATGAAACCACTTGTGTAGATATTTCTAAGAACAAACTGGACAGTTTTTATGGATATGACTGGTTTGGCATATTGGAAGACTAGAATGGCATTATTAGCCATGCCTAAAATATTTTTATCTATGAAATATTTGTATGCATGTATGTATATGCATGTAATCATGTGTGCTGGCTGTCTTTGGCACAGCCTGTTGATATCACCCTTTATGTGTGTAGTGGGCATGTTTATAATACAATGCTTTTTTGCACTATACTGTAGGGTAATACTCATATACAGTTTTATTCTTTCAATGCTATATATGTGTTGTTAGGCATTGAAAGGTCAGCATTGTTACACACCCACATTATGCTATGATAGTAAAAGATATCTGTGTACCTCTGCTAATGTTTTACAAATGACTCTCCAGCTTACCTGTCTCCATTTCCAAACAAACTGTGAGCAAAGGGTATTTCCATTATACTCTGCAGGTGAAGGGGTTCGTGAATTGTATAGGACTGTGGTATGTGTATTCTAAGATGTTCTAGCCCTGCACAGCTGCATATGGTGTTTATAAATACTAGCTATTGTTCTACACATGGAATTATAAACTCAAACTTCCACAGAGATAATTTTAAATATGAAATTCTAAATACAGAATTCTGCAGACAGAATTCTTAACACAATTCTAGAGGCAGAATTTCAGGCAGATTTCCAAAGATACAGTTTTAAACACAGAATTCTAGATATGTAATTCTAAACAGGTAACTAATTACACAGGCAGAAATCTAGGCACAGAGTTCCATAGGCAGAGTCCCAAACACAGAACGATGCATAAATGAATTTTAAATATAGGATTCCACTGACAGAATTCTAAACACAGAATTTGGAAGCTAGATCTCCTAATAAAGAATTCTTTCAAAAGAATTCTAAGACTGAAAATCTAAACTAATAATTTTCTTATGCATTTCCTAGACGTGGCACAATATCTTTTCAAGTTCAAGTTGAACATGTCAAGATGTAATATTATTCAGAATTCATGACTCACATTTAGAATTGAACAAGTGTAAATTAAAGATCTTGAGATGTCTTCTTATGACATGGTATATCTTAAGAAACAATAGATTGTTCAAAACTGTGAAATATATAGCACGTTTAGGAATTAAAGTAAGAAATAAGAGATGACACCCTGTGATAGTCTGTTATTATCTTGTAAGAAATTAGAAGGTAACCTATTTTAGTGCAATAATGCATTTCTTCGGTGTGTAGATTATTAGACCTAATTTCCAGAGATAGTACAATTACATAGTATGACAAATCAGAATGCTGTTAAAAATCAATATTTGCAAGACACTGAATTTTTGAAGAAGTAATATCAGATAATGGCCATCAGTTTGTGAACCAGGAATTGTGTAACTTCCAAACTCAATGGGAATTCAAACAGATTGCCTGGAGTTCCAGACATCCTCATAGAAATTGGCAAGTTAATATATCTTCCAAAGAGTGAAAAATATTATCTTGAAATATGAATTATATGACTCATGAGATTGTTGTTTGTCTATTCTGGAATATGAAACACACCCTTACAATTTACTGGTTTATAGTTAGCACAGTTATTAGTGGGGTGATGCTTAAAGCCCAAGTTACATATTTCATGTACTTTATTGGTACAAGACAGCAAACAAACTGTGGAATTGCTACACGTAAGGAACATAAGAAAAAGAGTTGTTTTTGAAAGAGAAGCAGACAATCTTTCTATCCAACAAAAAGGGGGAAGAGTCACTATGAAGGATAGTAAGAGTAAATATTATAGAGAGTTATGCACAGTACTAGGTATAATTCTCAGAAAGACAGAATTCCCTCAACTGTACATTGAACTTGGGTCTAATGTAAAAGCTTACAGAAGAATAGGAAACAATAAATTAAACAGCTGGATTCTAGATCTGTTATTCCAGTGGCATGATTTTAATCAGTCTACTTGTGATCAAAGCAACATTAATAGGTATTGCTCAAGCCAGAGTTTGATAATATGGTGCAACTGTCTTAAAGAAACAATTGTCAGCTGACTAAATTGTGATTTGCAACAAAAATCTGCAATTATGACTGATTTTAAATCAGACATGATTCAGCCTTTGTTTGATGGTACAGATGCTTAAATGATTTTTATGGTCAGAAATGTGATAGTTCTGACAAGACTAAAATTTGTATACGGTCTTTGTTAGGTATACTGATAAATAAACTACTCCAATATAGGGACAGTACGTAACAAAGAAATATGTCAGTCGTAAAGGACTATGACTGCCATATCCCAGCCATACCAGGTTACTTATCCTATCATACATTCAGACATCAAACCATGGACAACAAAGCAAAAGGAGGTGGATTTGCAATATATATTAAAGACATACACACCTGCAAGCTCATCAAACAGTATGAAGCACATGAGACACTCCAGGTGCAGTTAGCCATTGACAAGACCCCTATTCAAATCATAGCTAGCTACAGGCCCCCAACTTTGACTCAAGATGCCCAATCCACCTATATGGACCTCTTTGAATCTCAAGATTCAGCCCTTTACCCTGATACTGGGTGACTTTAACTATCCAACTATAGACTGGAAGAACTACTCATGCCAAAACACAAATGTCAAGATATTCCTTGATTTTATCAATACAAATGCCTTGGACAAGCTGGTCAACACCCCCATAAGAGGTGATAATATCTTGGACTTAGTACTAACCAACACGAGTAACCACTGCACCATCCATACAATGTCATCCTCCCTGGTAAGATCCAACTACAAGGTGGTCATTTTGGAAATCACCATCTTCCCCACCCTCCCCAGCTAGGGTTAAACAAAAAACTTCTCCAAAGCTGATTATAACCTCCAGAGGGAAGATATAAACAGTTTTACAGCCTCCTCCCCTCCATGGGAATTGGCACATATGTCCATACTTACACTAGAGTGCTACATGAGCACTTATATATCTGCATGGACTCAGGAATACACAACAGGACAAAGTCATCCTCCTCAAGGAACAGTAGGTTCTGGTAGACATCTGCAATAAATAAACTCTATAATAAAAGGAAAAAATTGCTGTCCAGGACCAAGAAGGAGCAGGTGCCTAAAAAATCTCTCCTTAGCCTGAAAAAGCAAATAAGAACACTAGTGAAATCTTCCAAAGCAAACTTCGAGTCCAAACTGGCCACATCTACTAAAGACAATCATAAGGCCTTCTTCACATGTATCTGTAATCTCAAAGGAAGCACTCAGATCTGCTCAGAACTGGTGGTCAAAGACACCACATACACAAATGCCATAGATATAGCCAACCTGCTTGCAGACAGGTTCAGTGAAAACTTCACCCCTCTGTCCCCCTGATTAGTAAATCATGACATCCCCAGCACCTGCCCCCCCCTCCCGCTATCTATAGGGAGCAAGTCATCAGTGCCCTCTCAAAGGCAAAAAATACAGGTTGCATGGGATCCAATGACATCCTAGGCTGCATCCTACATGAACTCAGGCAGAAACATGTAGCACTATTAGGCACCTTTTTCAACCAAAGCATGTGGAGGACAGCCACTGTCATCCCTTTACACAAGGGTGGAGAATCCACTGATTCAGGAAATTATAGACCCATCAGTCTAACTAGCTTGATCTACAAGGCCAAGGAATGGATTATCATGGACCTCATTAACAAGGACATTGGCAACCTCCAAACATTCAATCCCATGCAGTTTGGTTATGTCAAGGGGAGCCTGTTAAATTTGGTTGACTTCTTTGAGACAGTCACCAAAGCCATGGATGAGGGGAAGATGGTGAACACCGCCTACATTGACCTGGCCAAAGCCTTCTATACTATTCATCACTTAGGTATAATAGATAAACCTTCTCAACTGGGCATCAATCCATATGTTACCAGATGGGTAGCAAACTGGCTTACTGATAGAACTCACCTAGTCAAAATAAGGAAAGCCACCTCAAGCAGTAACCCAATAATGAGTGGTGTACCCCAGGGATCGGTGTTGGGGCCTTTGTTGTTTTGGGTATATTTTTCTGAGGTACAGGCCAAAACCAGTGGGGTATGGTTGACCAAGTTTGCAGATGACTGCAAGCTGGGTGCTGTCATCAGTTCCTCTAGTGATGTTAATTTAATTGCATTTTTTAAACCGTGTTTAGTCTAATATTGCTACATACTCAAGTGTGCTAGCTTGCACTGCATGAGGATTTTTTTACTACTGTTTTTGCTACTTTTCTGTAAAAAAAAATAAATAAATAAAAACTGTAAACCTGTTTCCTACCTTTCCTGTAACTAGTGTTCCAGATACAGATTTTCTGTATCCAGGACTGTATGTAAGCTTCTGAGCCCCCCAAGACTTTCTGTGTTGGAGGGAAGCCTTCTAGCTTATCAGTGGGAGTGGTAAGCAGTAGGTAACCTGTCTACCACATAAGGAATGGTTCTGGCCCAGAAATTGTAGTTATTGGCCATTTGGGGCAATCTCTTCCATCTCTCTCAACTTTCTGATTTGAAAGCCTGCATTTGCACTTGTTTCTGTCCTGTAACTCGTCTAGTGCAGATACAGATTATTAGTTTTAGCACTTAAATTTGTTTATTCATGCTTAGCACTTGTTCAGAACTTGTAAGCACTAAATAAGCTACTAATTATTATAGCACTCAATCTTCCTCATTACTTGGAGGAGAACAGTTTTTGTACTTACTTTTCTCACTTGCTTAGAGAAAAACAGCTCTTGTACTCACTTTCCTCACTTATCTAGAGGAAAATAGTTTTTTATTTAGGCATGTCCAAGAATCAGCTCCCAGTGTTCTCTCCTGTCTATCTGATGAATCTGGGCATCTTGAGGCAATGTAGAAATTGCCTCATGTACACAGACAACCCTCTCCTCCTACTGCCCAACAGTACAACCTCTGAGAGATGCACTTATCTAGCCAAACTGGAAGTAAAGCTCTCTTCAACTAAGACTAAACTTGGCAGTCATGAGAGAAGGTAAACATTTGCACCACACCACACTCATCACATAGTCTCACTAAATCTACACCACCAAAATCCACACATAGTAACAAAAAAAATTTGCTGAGGCTCTCAATAATAATCTGTCTAAGCAACAGAGACCTCCAAATCAGAAACGCAAGCAACTTCCATCCCCCAACACAACCCAAATGACACAGACTCAGTATGCCACTCAACCACAGCCAATAAGGCAAAACAATGTACCCAACACACTAGTCATAGGTGACTCTATAGTCAGGCACACTGATGTCCCACTCACCAGGCTAAACAAGGAGAAGATTACTGTCAGCTGCCTGTCGAGTGCCAGGATCCGCCACATAACCCATGCACTCAGGTCACTCCACAACAAGTACAAATTTGACTGCCATTGTCCATGTTGGTGTGAATGACCTGAGATTTACCTCCCTGGACTACATGAAAAGAGACATTGAAGAACTCTCCAATCTTGTAGCCCAGGCAGGTATGACCCTAGCCCTGAGTAGCATTCTGCCATCACCCAGAATGATACCGCAGTACAAGGAAAAAATGATTGACTTCAACAATTGGCTAAGCTTCTGGTGTCATTCTAAGGGGATCCAGTATCTGTCGGGTTGATATGGCTGACAGACCACGATGCTTTGCCACAGATGGCCTTCACCTGTCACCCCTGGGATTCTGGATAATGGCTAAGGCTCTTGCTGCCCCTATAGTGCCTTTTTTAGGCAAGGTTCAAATAACAAATTCACCACCATAACAGGAACAGGCAAGCAAAAACTGAGGGTAATGTTACTCAATGCTAGATGTCTAAATCTCAAAATGCACTCACTTGAGGCTCTCCTTAAAATGGAGAACATCAATATCTGTGCAGTGACTGAGACCTGGTTCAAGGCTCCAGAGAGCACCCCTGCACTACCAGGCTATAACTCATACTCCACTTTTTGGCCATGTAACCTGGACCGAAACACCAAAGACGGAGGTGTGTCCATATTCATTAAGGATATCCACACCTCCAGGCTAGTTGCTCAGCATAATGCATCCGAGGTTATCCAAGTGCAAATAACTCTGGGCAAAACTGCAATCCATATTGTAGCTTGCTACAGATCCCTCACCATGCCCCAGGATTCCCACTCCTCTTTTCTTGATGTACTGGAAAATATTAGGGTTCAACCAAACACCCTAATAATGGGTGGCTTCAACTACCCCACCATTAACTGGGAAAACTACTCGTGTACCAACTCCTTAGCTCAATGCTTTCTGGAATCCATAAACTCCAATGCCCTGGATCAAGTTATCCACACCCCCACCAGGGGCAACAATATCCTAGACCTAGTCATTACCAACATGAGTGACCGGTGTTCCACACTTGAAGTGAACTCCTCGTTGGTCCGATCCGACCATAAGCTCATCACCCTTGATATCCACATCCCACCCCCCCCCCATGAAGGAAACCACAGAAAAACATTTCTCCAAAGCCAGCTTCATGCTTCTTAAGACAGAAGTGGTGAACTTCATGACACCCATGCAGATGGACAATACAGTTACAACTGCTGAATCCTACACAAATGCACTCTATAGGCACTTACACAAGTGCATGGATCGTGCTATCCCAAACAGAACCAAGATGCTAACCTCCAAAAAAAGGAAGCCAATCTGATGTTCCCCTGCCATAAACAAACTGTACAACAGAAGGAAGAAACTATTGCAAAAGAGAATAAAATCCCGTGAGTGGAGGAGCTCCCTGGTCAGCCTCAGTAAGAAGCTGAGATCCCTTATAAGATCCTCCTAAGCTAGCTACGAAAACAAAATCACCACTAATTCCAAGGACAACCACAAAGCATTCGATAGCTATGTCAAGAATCTCAATAGCAACACCCAGATATGCTCTGAGTTACAGCACAAAGGCACGAAAATTAAAGAAACAACTGATATTTCCAACATCCTGACAGATAGGTTCACTGCTAACTTTACCCCTCCCCCCACCACTAAAGGGCCCATATCTATACAGGAAGAATGCAGAGTCCCTGTAATCACAACTACGCAGGTAAAAGCTGCACTCTCTAAAGCCAAAAACACAGTATCCATGAGACCGGACAACATCCCAGACTGCGTTTTACATGAACTTCAGAACAAACTGGCTCCCCACTTAAGCACCATGTTCAAAAATAGCCTCGCATCAGGCTTTGTGCCCACTGAATGGTGCACAGCAACAGTTATCCCACTCCACAAAGGGAGAGACACCACTGATCCCGGGAACTATTGACCTATTAGCTTGAATAGTCTGGTCTGCAAGGCCATGGAACATATCATCATGGAACTCATAAACAAAGACATTGGTAACCTCCAAACTCTGGATCCCACCCAGTTCTGGTTTGTGAAAGGCAGATCATGCCTCCTGAACCTGATCGACTTATTTGAGGCAGTCACCAAAGCCATAGATGAGGGTAAGGTGGTTCACACAGCCTATCTTGACCTCGCCAAGGCTTTTGACACCATCCCTCATTCTGGAATTATAGCTAAACTCACTAAACTAGGTATAAATCCCTACATCACAGGATGGGTTGCCAACTGGCTCACTGACAGAACCCACACTGCAAAAGTTGCAGACTCCAAATCTGACTTCAAAGCAGTGACAAGTGGAGTACCACAGGGTTCTGTCCTGGGACCTCTCCTGTTTGGTATCTACTTCTTTGAAGTACAGGCTAACACAGAAGGCCTTTGGCTAATGAAGTTCACAGAGGACTGCAAACATGGAGCCATAGTCAAGTCCTCAAGTGATGTGGACATCCTACAGAAGGGCCTCGCTGAGACAGATGCCTAGTGTCAGAGCCATGGCCTCAAGCTCAATGCCAAAAAGTGCAGTGTCATCCCCTTTGGTAAAAACTCTGTACCCATGAACTACCACATAGGCAGCAATCTACTTAACACCAAATGTGTGATAGGAGACCTTGGGACCCAGGTGGACAGTAGTCTCTCCTTTGATAGTCACATCGCCACAGTAGTCAGGAAGTCCTTCTACATGGCACACCTCATCATAGAAGGTTTCTCATCCAGGAAAAAAGAGGTCATTGTTCCCCTCTACTCGACACTCATTAGACCCATTATAGAGTACAACGCCCCTTTTGGAATGTACCTCACAAGACATCTGCAGCAGCTGGAAAGGCCACAGAAGTACCTCACAAAGAGGATTACTGGCCTGAAGCAAATGCTCTACACTGACTGCCACAAAAAACTCCAGCTTTACTCCGTAGCATATCGCCTACTCCGAGGTGATATCTGCCTAAAATATAAAGCTATGTCAAACCCAGAGCTGTTGGATATGCTACATCTAAAGAAATCCCAATCCCTCTGAGCTACATGCTCTAGGGACCTAAACCTTGTCACCACAAAAAACAGGACATGCTGGAAGGATAGATTCCTGTCTCAGAGACTTCCCATACTCTGGAACAGGCTACCCATCTATGTCAAGCAAAGTTCTTCATTAGCACTCTTCAAGAAAAATCTTGATGAATGGATGGGAAATAGGAAATACACCCCGGGGATCACTTCTGTGTCTCTGCTCGACAGTGGCACAGGAAAATAACTATCTTGTGTGGCGTAAGCCAGGGAACCTTGTTGGCTGGGCTTACGTAGGCCCTTGGGCCGATAGCCTAGTACCTACCTATGAACCTATGTGGACATCCTTCAAGAGGATCTCACCCAAATAAATGACTGGTGCCAGAAATATGGCCTCAAACTAAATGGCAAAAAATACATCATCATCCCCTTTGGGGAGAGTGGTGTCCCCACAAATTATCACATTAATAACAAGGTCCTAAGCATGCAATCAGTCATGAAGGACTTGGGCACCCAGGTTGATAGCAAACTAACTTTTGACCACCATATTGCCTCTGTTGTATGGAAAGCTTTCTACATGGCTCACCTCATTACTACGGGTATCTCGTCCAGAGGCAAGGATGTCATATCATCCCTGTATTATTTCCTTATAATACCCATTATTGAGTACAATGTCCCTTTCGGCATGTACCTCACAAAGCACATGCAGCAGCTGGAAAGACCACAGAGGTTCCTCACTAGGACAATCCAGGGCTTCAAACATCTACCCTACACAGATAGGCTAAAAGCCCTGTCCCTCTACTCAGTCTCATACAGACTCCTCTGTCTGGCATACAAAGCAATCTCAGACCCCGCCTTGATGGGACTGCTGCATATCCACAAGTCAAGCTCCACTCAGGTAACCCACATACGTGACCTTAAACTGGTCTGTAACATCATTAGGACTTGTCAGTGGAACAGATTTGTGTCCCAGACACTCTCCCTTCTATGGAATAGATTCCCTTCCCATGTCAAGCAGAATACCTTATTAACCCTTTTTAAGTTCAACCTGGATAAATGGATGGGGACATGAAAATACACCCCTGAGATTCCACTTGTGTCCCTGCTGGACAGGAGCATCGGGTGCTGACTTGTCGGAACATGATCAAAATTCTTGGCTAGGCTTGAAAGGGCCTCAGGGAAAATTGCCTAGTAAGTTCATATGATCCTATGATTAGGTTGCTAATTATAACCAATCTGTTACCGTTTTGAGAAATGGATTTGAGGAATTTACCCCAAGAGTGAATAGTAGCTGTCAAATCTGTCCATGACTTGCTCAGTGGAATGTGATTATAAAGTAGTCCACAGAAACCTACATGGCAAACAAGCTTTGTGATTTTCCAGACTTAGCCCCATCAATACATCGAACTCGTCCATGTAAGAAGATGTGTCTTTGCATGGCATTGGTTGTGGGTTCATATATGAGTCTTTGCACTTGTGCAATCCTTGTCTCAAAGACTACTTGAATAAATTGTAGGATACATATTACTAAATAACAATATTTGGGGCTAATTAGTGATTATTTTTCACTATTGATATAGAACATTAACAGAAATTCATATTTCTAAGAAATCTCAAATATTTCCCCATGCACCTTCTATTAATGTGAAAAGTTATGTTATATATCACCAGCGGGTTGTCACTGCACCCACATAGGAGCCATGGCCCACATGGTGGCAATATGATAAGTTCTCACATGAACCACTAGCATTCATAAAAGATGGTAAGCTATATAGATGGAAACAATCAGACCTCTCCAGACATGAATTGCCTTGCGTGGAAAATGAAATGATGTGAGAAGTATAAGTCCATGCAAAAAAATGAGAATGTATTCAATATACCATTCAGTGTTATTGGCGACTGCTGTTGTGCTACTTGTGATATGCTTATGGCGATTTATTATTCCAGAGAGCCACAAAACAGTATTGTCATCCTTCTAGACCAGAATGCATCCCCTGCTCATTGTTCTCTCCTACCATCACAATTTGCTGACCATTTGTCTGTCTCTGTCCAGCCCATGTTTCTTCCTCCTAGTCTCTGTACATCAACTTCTGTTTGCATGCACTGTTTAATGTTTATATGCCTCTGCTGATGGCCATTCCCTACCTTTTTCTAAATAGTTTCTCTTTCACTCTTCCATTCATTGTTTCTCTGTCCTTATATATATAAAAACAGGGCACCTATCTTAACTTAAATGTGCCCTGCCTTTCCCATACCTGCTTTTTCTTTATGCCTCCCATCGATGCATTTATCTACTTGCTTTATTCCTCCATTTTCTACTGTTCTGTACTTCCCTTTCACTGAATCATTAAATGGCCACACCCACACTACCGGACACATGACAGCAGGTGATTGCAATGTGCTACAAGTTGTTAGGTGCAGTTCTTGCTCTCAACCTGCTCCAATACATGTTGACTCACATTATCTGCTGATTTCAGGTGTTATGAGTTCCATGTTAATCAGTACATGACCACCACCTTGGTCCACAATTTACTGTTTGTTGCGATCAGGTTATATTGGCTTGTGGCTTTTCAATTTTGCACCGGTTTTGATAGTGCAGACTGTCACCACCTGAATATTCATGTCTACTTTACAATGCCTTGTATCATCGCTAAGCGCTGAAAGCCTTGCTCAGGTATAGAATATCATTAGTATGATTCCAAGCCAAATTTTACCTCATTATTAGGTACAAGACAATTATGAAGTTTTGAAATTCATATTCAAAGTCTGGACTGAGAAATCTTCATATTTGATTATACTATAAACAGTTGTAAATATTCATTCAGTATTACAGTTATTCTCTACAAAAC